>NW_004443996.1:6307870-6378498 GCF_000243295.1 Trichechus manatus latirostris
AACCAATGTCATAAAACAATATGTGTACTGACTGTTTAATGAGAAACTATTTGTTCTGTAAACCTTCACCTGAAGTACAATAAAATATATATATACCCTCACCAATAATAATAATAATTATTATTATTCAAGCTCATTTAACCTGAGTTCAGTTTTAGGAACTTGTAAATAATGCTATGACTTTCAGTAGCTACACATGTAAGTCAATTTACAACTGCATCTATCTGAGGTTCAAGATATTATCAAAATAGCACAAAGAAATGCTGTACTTGAGTATGGTAAGTGTATTATGAAAAAGTAACAACAAAAATACATAGTAGTGGCACCTACATGTCAATAGTACGTATCTACAGCACTCTCCAGCTCTCATGAATTTAGTTGTGTACACTTCTGTCTTACCATAGGGATTATTAGTTCCTTGAAGGCAAGGTCTCTACCCTTTACACTCTTCAAGCCCCACTCCAACAATGTGTTGCACATAGGCAGTCAATAAATGTTTGTTATATTGAATGTTGTTGTTGCTATTTTTTTCTACCACCTTGCATACAAAACATGAACATATTTATTCAATTAAAAATGCTGGATTTTGAAATTCATATATGTATATGGGGAAAGGTGGAAAATAGCTTTAAGCTATTATTTATGCTGCTCCCTTTTTGTCACTTCTTAATTTGACACTAAACTTTGAGTGGGCACTGCACAATTCTGAGAGCCAGAGACATAGAGTCAGGGCAGGCATAAAGAGTTTATAGCAACAAATATTTTCAGTAATTACCCAGCTTAATTGCAGGTAGGTGGATATTAACATGTTTTCCAGAAAATTAAAAAAAAAAGCAGTTTTCTCTAAACAGGAGTCACCATTTGTATCATTGACAAAAGAGTTAAAAGTAAGCCAAAAAAATAAATTAATCTCCATTAAAGTATTAAAGGTCTCTGCCCTGAGAGTCCTCTTTTACCTTAAATACATTTAAAACTTATCAACCCCCCCACCCCACCCACTACCACCACCACCCGAATAGCTTGGTCATTTAAAAAAAATACAGGCTGAAATGTGTTGGTGGTAGTGGGGAGTAGGGGGAGTTCTTGACATGGTGGTTGTTAGCTTAAAAACAGTTTTAATGATTACTATTAAAACAATTAGTCAAGAATTATATATATATATACATATATATATCATTAAAATTAGAAACAGAGGAGAAACTGATTTAAAAATTGGCTATTTTTCCATAATAATTAAAAAGAAAACTGTTGCTGTGGAGTCGATTCGATTCCTACTCATGACTGGTTTTTTATTTGTTTGTTTGTTTCGTTTGTTTTCTACAAATGTTTGTAAGGATTTTAATTTAAAACATCACGTATCTTAAATGCACAATTACTTTTGAGTATTACTGGTCTTTTAGTTACCAAAATACTTGTTTTGCTCCAAAAAGTTCAGACATATTTAACCAACAATTATTAAATGTGTATGAATTAGTTTTATTTGCCTTTTTCCTCCTATATGACGTGAGTTTAAAATGTAGGACTTTATTTCTTTGCAGTGTGAGCCAATGTACTTTCATACTCCCACACAGCAATGAATAAGACCCATGGCATATACTGCTATTCAATTGTGCACAGAGTAGCTATTGATATTAATGAGTTTTTGCCTGGACTGAGTGTGGCCATTTTGTGTGGCCTGAAGTGGTCATTTTGTTGTGATTTGCATATTGGTTGTTGCAGAGTATAGGGAGTGTGTGCATCATTTCTAAAATGCCTAGGGATTCTTAAAGAGAAAAGGTAGTACTTACATTGAAAAGATTATTATTGTCTTTATTTTAAATTCTTCTATTTTTTGAGTTTTCTAAATCATGCATAAACACAATGCAGAGTACAAATCAGATGCACAGAGCTCCAGAAAATAAAATGTTTTCAAGTCAGCAATTTTAAAATTGTCCACTTATTCAGATATATTTTTATGCCATTGAAAACAAAAGTAGTTTGTTTTCTGATTCAGCAGGAGACATGCAGAAGCAGAGCACTGAGGGGTAGAAGCGACTAAAGGATTGATCCTACCAGCTGAACTACCACTGTAGAAAAGAGGTTGGAGCTCTTTGAGTGGGCAGCAGGCCCTTTGTTCTGCCATCCCTTCCACATCAAATTCCTTAGAACTGCCCTGAGGAGGCTGGTAGAAGCCCCTAGAGAGTCAGCACTGCCCACTCATCCATGGACAGTGACGAGCGAAAGATTCAGGGTGATGAAAGAGCTACCTTGAAAACTATTTTAATTTCATTTTCAGTGTAAAATCTGGAAAAGTTCAGATTTTCTCTTCCAGGAAAATGAAGGTGATTAACAAAAATATGTTTATTTAAAATTTCAACCACCCTCACCCTGGTCAAAAGCTCAGAATTCAGCTTTTTAAGTTAAACACACTCAGCTCCTCTTCCTATGATGAAAGGAATTCATTAGCAGAGAACTCCTGTTCACTGGGGAGCAAATCAAGTCCTATCCTTAACGGAGACTACTGTACACTGTTCTGAAAAGACACAGTTCCTGATTATGCCAAAACATTTCACAAATCTTTTTTTTTTTCCTGTTTATTTTTCTAGGGCACCATAGGTTCAAGACTTTTTATTTATTTATTTTTTTTATTTTGACCTTTTCTACATGCATATATACACGTGCTCCTGTGGCAATAATTTTGCCAGAAAAAAAACTGATGTTAATTAATCATGACTACTACCAACATGTCGACAGGTAGACTGTGTATAGTAAAACATTATGAAAAATAAGACTCTTCTGTGCAAGGTGTCCACCCAGTTAGTTCTTCCTGCAGCTTGCAATCATGTGCCATATGAAGCCAAATAAACTCCTGCCCCTGGTCCATAACCCTCCATTTTTCTGTGCTTTAAAAATACAATATCAGGCAGTGATCTTAGCAGGTGATGTGGGTATGTGTGTGGGTTTTCTGTGTTCAGATTGGAAGCATTATGGTACGGAAAATATTACCAAATGTAAATTCTGAAGAGCAAACCTCTTTTTAATATTGGTCTTGTGAGGGTGAAGTACGAATAACATCCACTTTACAATCTCACTTTTATATCAGGCCTTTCCAGGTCTGTGAAAGGAGGGCAGGGCAAGGGTTGACCTATTTGACCAAATCTTGGTGATTATCAGTCACATTATAATGAGATTCTACAGTAAGTGAAAAAATAACTGGGACAGATGAGAAGCAATCAATATTAAAAATGCCCCTTCTCCCAAGAACTGATGCCTCTGTAACAGACATTGTTTACAATATGACAATGCAACCAGTCAGTTTGATAGAGAGAATTATTTTCTGTTTTCAATTGACTGTACCAGAATGGTGTGGACAAAGTTAAATCATCCTGTCTGTGTGCAAGTAGCCAGGGGGCACACTTGTGGTTATAGGTATGTGTCTACACATATCTACTTACATTAAACAATGTAGCGTTTTACTCAAAAGCAAGCTGTTCCATAATTCTCTCCCTTAGAGGGTAAGGCCACCTCATAATAAGGCCCTTTTTTGGTAGTTGAGCAAACAAGGCCCCTTGGAAGTCATCCAAGATGAACCGTTCTTTTACCAAATCCTCCTTGATAACAAATAATGTTGTAAAGAGAACCTAGTGTTGTAGCTAGTAAGTTAGATAATGTGTGAATAGGTATAAACTCTATATTCATATTTATGAAAGAAAGCATAGTATTTTCACTGGAAAGCACAGAGCTTGATTTTGTGGATTCTGTTTATAAGGACACTACTCAAGGTCCTGGTATGTGATCTCCCCCCTATCTTTCTAGAAGTAGGAGAAGTTAACTGGATTTTGTTTTGGAGACTGTGTTCTTTTAAATAATCTCCTAATTTTGAAAATGTTTCACCAGTAATTCTCTTAAGAAAAGGTACCTTTATTTCATCTTATTAAAAAAAGCCTTAATTGATTTCAAATATATTTTATATTTACTTTTCTTAATGCTTTAAAAATTAACAACTGTAAATGAGTAAATTGGAGGATTGCTATTTTAAAGCAATTATTTGGGGGCATGTAGAAAGAATGTTCTATCTTTTTGTTTTACATAATGGATGAGTGTGAATGATATCAATTCACATGGCATTGTTTTGCTTTTTTTTTCTTTCAATATTTTTGAAAGGGTCACATGTTTGGAATTTTTATTCCAAGCCATAGAAGTCATTTCCACAATTCTTTGGCTCCGTTCCTGTCTCTAAAAAGATCTGGCAGGTGAAAAATATGCATTCTTTTGTTTGGAAAACTAATTTTAACCTCTAACCATTTTCTACTTCTCCAGCCTCATTCTTCTTTTCCTCCTCCCTTACTAAAAAAAAAAAAAAAAAGATATTTTAAATAAGAACAGAATTTTATGTTTCCTCTTATAGCCTACAGGCAATTAAAACAACAACTGTAGCCTGACTTAGGAGCAAGGGAAATATCTGAATGCTAAATACTTCCAAAGAACAGTGTTTGATTTTATTAAAGACAAACACAGCTCATGTACTATTTTAGGCAATAGTTCCACAAACCCTCTTCTTTTTAAAGAAGAAAAACGAATTTTCGTGGATAATATTTTTCTTTTTTTATTGTTGCGAAGGTAAATAGTGTAGTTTAGTCATTTATTTCCCTTTTGTTATGTGTGCAGAGAGCCACAGCCTTGTAGACAACCAACCTGTGTTTTTTTTTATTGTACTTTAGATGAAGGTTTACAGAACAGACTAGCTTCTCATTAAACAGTTAGTACACATATTGTTATATGACATTGGTTAACAACCCCACGACATATCAACACTTCCCCTTCTTGACCAACCAACCTGTTCTACATACATGTGTATACTTGATTGGCATATTGGACTTTGTTTACATATCTGTAGCACCTGTATATTGGCTCTTTTCACATCCTACTTACCTCCATAATCTTTGCATTTTTACTGCTCTGATCTGCAGCTTTTTGGCCTTCACTCCATTAAAACAAAAAAAAAAACAAAACCCATTGCCCTCAAGTCGATTCCGACTTATAGTGACCCTATAAGACAGAGTGGAACTGCCCCACAGGGCTTCCAAGGAGAGGCTAGTAGATTTGAACTGCTGACCTTTCGGTTAACAGTGGAGCTTTTAACTACTGCACCACCAGGACTCCAGGGCTCCCTATTACATAAGATTAACTGTTATTGTTTCCTTTGAACCCACCAATTCTAATTCACAGGGGAGAGAGTCTCAGTTGTGAGAGTTTCTAAGAGAAACTGAGGCCAAATTGCTTCTCTTGCAAAGGCTTTGGTTAGGATTGGGGCTGGCAGTGGTCTCAAGACAAGAAAAGCCTCTGAGACAAACATCAATGTCCCCTGATTTTTAATGAAAATAATATATTAATGATAGAAAGAGGTTGATAAGAAGCTCAGCATAAAAGCCACCCAGGCCTTGATAATATTTTAGGAGAAAGAAAAGAGGCAATAAAGGAAAAAAATCTGATAAATATGTATAAAATACATGTATTAGTAAAAATACAGAGAGTTATAAATATCTATCTATATCTACATAGGCATCTCCTAAAACACCTGCTTCCGGTTCCATTAAAGAGTTCAGGATACAATGCAAGTTGGCTTTTGTGTGCTTTAGTAAGAAAAACTATAACTTTTTAATCAATTCAACATTTTTTTACAGGATAGTAAGGGAGAGTTAGGCTAATTATGAGCCAAAAGAGAATAGCAGATTTGAGACTATGAGTTTTGTGCTTATAGATGCATCTCTATAAAATCAATATTATTTATAAAGAAAGACATGCCCATGAACAGACAACATGTAGCATATTTCATACACAAAACTCACATGTGTATGGTGCACTGTGCATCTGTAAATGAGCAGGCAATTTGAAAAAAGCAAGACATTACATATGATAATCATTACCTATTAAAATTATTAATTTTGCTTTTGTCCAACAACAACAACAACAAAAAACACCTATTTTAAACTATGAATTGAGGAGGATTTTACTGCTGGAAAATTATAGTTAAATGTCTTGTCTATTGCTTGATAGGCATTTACAAAAAAAAAGTTGGATAAGGCATGAGTGCACATACACAGCTTTGAAACATAACTGCTTGAAATTTGGTAAATTATCCCTCAGCTATCACTACAGGTAACTCTCCCCTATTTTACTGAAGGTCTTGAGAAATAAAATAATGCAGGTGAAATGGTATGTGGAGGTGGTAAGCAGGTGTGATACATCAAATTTCTCCCCCGAAAGTCCCCATGTAATATTTTTCTCCTCCAAAAACTTATATAAGAATGGACAGATTTCAGTATTAGTGGACAAAACAAACAGCTCACACGGGTTTCTGGACCCAGGGAGAGGCTTAAGCAGGAAATCACTTCTCCTTATATACAGACATCTTCCCATCCCTCATCAGTGAAATTGGGCTCACCTACCTGAAGGGCCCCTTTCGGGAATGGGGAAGAAGAAGGGTGGATGCAGGGAGATGAAATGAAAGCCTCATAGAAGTTCTGGGTACAGTTTCAGGAGGGGGCTGAGAGAGAAACTTAATTCTTTTGGAAAACATTCAGATAGCACCTCCTGAGATGACCATCTCCCCCTCCCGCAGCCTTCCTGAAACCCTTTCCCATCATTTGGGGTGTCTTTTGTGTGAGCGTGAGTGTGGACGCCCTAGAAAGCCGTGGTGTACGTGGGAGTGCATTTCAGGACTGAACTGAGAGGCCAAAAGTCAGAGGAGAGAATCAAAAATCAAAACAATGACTAACGATTTCTAACCTCAAACAGAGCAGACGCGCTGTTCACCCGGAACGTATCTCTGTTTAAACGGTCCACTTCGCACACCACACGATAAGACCAAGAGAAGAAATTCTTTTTTTTGGAAAAATGTTTTATTTAAACCTTTTTAATCTTTTACAACAATAAAATATTGTGTCAATATAAACCCCTTGACTAAAATTGTTCACATCAAACATTACAGTGGATTGTTTTCTTTTTGACATCCAACTCATCTTTGAAAGAGTTTCCTTTTAAACACAACACAGAATTTATTGAAAATAAATAATTGTTGGCAACTGCAATAGGCAATTTGAATAAAATAGTTGAAAAAGCAACTCTTAATGAAAATAGCGTTTATTATACATCAGTTACTAAATGAATAAACTAAATGATCTTTCTTTAAATTAATAAGTTCAAAAACGTTTAATATACAAAACTGTACAATTATAAAGTCGGCAGAAATATTTGGGTTAACTCAGGTTTGAACCATAGCGTTTAACTGCAAAGAAGAAAAAAAAAACGAAATGGACGAACAAAAAAAAAACTCAAAACGGTTGCAAAACATGAACTCAATGTGGGGAAAAAAAAAATCTAGAACCAAAAGCTAACTATCAACAGCATGCAAAGGCTTGACAAAAAAGGAAAAGGGTCCAGGATTTGAATTAACACAGGCTTTTGAGCTGCAGCTGGAGAAGACACAGTGTAGTGGACCAGAGGCCTGGAAGCCCATCCTCACGCATCATAGACAAGGGGCCGGAGGCTTTCTGGTCCTTAGGTAGTTTGGAGCTTTGTCTACCGCAGCTGCGCTTGGAGGCAGGGCCTAACGGCCAGCCCCGGCGTGCTGTGCCCCCAGCCAGGTCCGGCGGGTGACGGCTGGGTGTTTGGTGCTTCGCCACTCGGCACATGCGTGCTTGCTAAGCACAAGGAGCGCCTGTGGACTGGCATGTGGACACCAGAGCTAGCAATAAAGCCAGAGCAACTGCATATTTTTGGGATGTCTACACAGCCTAGTGAGTTTTTTTGTAGTTTTTGTTTTTTGTATATAGTAAGTAATACGATACACATAACTATCTACACACACACACACATTTGCACGCGCAAGCACGCACACACACACAGACACACACACACACACACACACACAGATTTAAAAAAAAATAATAATAAGGCAGGAACCCAGCCGCCTGGGCGCTCGCTAGCTCGCTCGATCTTCGCAGTGGGCTTTCACCAGCTGTGCTTGTCAGAGACGTGGAGACGACGCCCCACGAACCCACGCACAGACAGCGGTATATACACAAGAGAGGAGGTGGTACTCGGCTGGACGAGAATCCATGTGACCTTTGCCAATCATTTTATTGTCGTTCTGCACGGAGTAGGAAGCGCCTTTCCCCCACTCCCTCGCCATCCCGCCTAGAGGGTTTGTCACTCCAAGAGCGGACGGTGAGCTGAGGTGAACTGAACTCTGAGTTGCTGGCTCTGTTTGTCGCCAGAGTCTCTGGGGTCGTCATCTCCAGCGAAAGCAATCGCTTGTGAAGGCAGTCTTTCGCCAAGGAGCCCCGGGCCTGTGGGGAGCCCCGCGAGCAAGCATCCCCGACCCGGCTGGGTGCGGCGCCCTCACTTCTACTCAGGCTGACCTCTTTCACCTGGCGCCGCCACCAAGTCCGTCTCGGGCACCGGATATGTGCTGTAGAAGCCTAAGAGGGCTCCACAGTCCGGGGAGGGAGAGCAGAAAGCTACGAAATCGCTTCTCCTACTTCGCGCTAGTTTACAAGCCCTACCAGCTTAGCCTTCTCTGCCCATCCTAAGCACTCCGCCCCCCCCCGGGGGGGGGGGAGCAATATCATCAACAACTCTCTCCTTTGTATCATCTCCTCTACTTACAGATTTGGGATGGGGGGGTGGGGGCGGACATCTCCTCCTCCCTCCAACCTCCCCTCCCTTTTCTAAGCAATTAAAAAACCATCAGCTCAATGAAGGAATAATAGTAGCAATAATAACGTGGAGTGGTCGATTAGGTACAAATTATGTCACAAATATTGTGTACAGCTTGTAGTAAAACACCGCAGACATTTAGAAATGCTATAGAAGTTTTAAAAAATGCAAAACTAGTCTATTGTAAAACAGATTTCACCTGAAATACAGCTGCTCTAACCAAGGCGCTGAAAGGTTATTCAGAGGCACACATCTGTCTTCCCACCCCCTCCCCTTCCCACCCTGTCCCCACTTTACCCCACTCTTTTGCTCTTCCTAGAGAGCAGCGACCAAACAAATCTTACTCAGAGTAAACAATATGTATTGATCCGCGGAAAAGGTTGGAGGGACTGTTGCCTGGGCGGCAGGGAATAGGAGGTCCCTGCCAGGACTGCTTAATGCAACTGTGTATCAGCATGGGCTAAGCATAAATGCGTGTGTGGGTGTGTTTCCTTTCTCAACATAAGTTAGAATCCACTGTTTAAAAAGAAAAAAAAATTAAAGAAGAAAAAAGGGCAAGAGAGAGCTAGATAGCAATAATAAAGAAAGCTAGAGCAAAAGAAAGAGTGAGAGAGAAAGAGAAATCCGCACTGCTCCCAGCGCGGCTGGCTGCCTTCTCCCCTCCTCCATTCAGAGATCGTGGCAGGACGTGTCTGTTTTCATGGTGTGCGAATAAACCTCGTGCGGCTGCTGATCCCCTGGCGGAGTCATTCTTTTCTCTTTTTGTCTTCGATTACAAAACCAGACACGCACCACTTCTTTCTCCAACTGGAGGCTGTCTGCCAGCGAGGAGATCTCCTGCGCAGCAGGCTTGGGACACTTGAGGAAATGCGTCTCCAGTACGCCCTTGACACTCACCTCGATGGAGGTTCGCTTCTTGCGCTTGCGGCCCTGCGCGGCGATCTTGTCAATGCTGGTCGGGCTCCCAGTGGACGAATCAGCCTCCTCCAGCCACTTGTTCAACAGTGGCTTCAGCTTGCACATATTCTTGAAGCTCAGTTGCAAGGCCTCGAACCTGCAGATGGTGGTCTGCGAAAACACGTTGCCATAGAGTGTGCCCAGCGCCAGCCCAACGTCGGCCTGCGTGAAGCCCAACTTAATTCTTCTTTGTTTGAACTGTTTGGCAAATTGTTCCAATTCATCCGAGGTTGGCGTCTCCTCGTCTGAATGGTCCTGGCAGTGGTGGGAGCCCAGGTCGCCGTGGTCTGGCGGCTCCCGGAGCACCGGGTGTAGGCTCTGTGCGGAGGCAGAGGCCGGTGGTGGGGTGAGTCCCCCGTGCTCCAGCATGCCGCTCACGGTGAAGCCCGGCTGCGAGTACACATTGAGGGGTTGGCCACTCGACGTGATGGATGGGTTCGGAGCCGGGCTCGCCCCCCAGGCGTTGGGGTGGTTAGTGTGCGGTGAGTGGTGGGCGACGTGAGGCGAGCGGTGATGGATGATCGCACCCAGTTGCAAGTCTTCGCGCCCGGGCTTCACGTCCTGTTGGTCCAGTGGGCTGGTGGCCAGAGTGGAAGACCACGGGCCCCCATCGCTCAGACTGGTCACCCAGTGATGCCCGAGGGGATGCCCATTGCTGGGAACTCCCTGCAAGTAATCACTTTGGAGAAGTTTCTGAGGGTTGCGGAAAGGACTCCCCTGCTGCATGCCCGCAGAGTCCGCATGGACCAGGGAGCTGGAACTGAGAATGCTGTAGGGATTCGAGGCAGCTGTGGCCATGTCGGTGAGGATCCCCTACTAGTTATAATGTGGCAAACGGAGCAGCTTTCAGCCTTTGACATCTACGGTGCGGGGGAGCCAAAGCCGCGAGCGCCGGTTACCGGCACCCACCACAGCCAATCGCAGAGCGTCTCGGCCTGGCCAGCCGTGGGTTCGGCCAATGGCTGAGCGGGAGGCTGGGCTCAATTTCCAAACTGGGCTGGCGGAGCTCGGGAGTTTCGGTGCGACCCAAGCAGGAAGTGAATCAATCTTTCCTCTCCATTGGCTGCTTTGAGCTGAGTGGCGGCGGCTTATTAGGTTAACCCTTTCCCCCACCTCGGACAACGCCTGTGTTTTGGGGGAGATAGCGGGTGGGTGAGAGGGACGTGTATTTGTGGCGGGCAGGGGTGTAGGGTGAGGCAACAAACCGGATTTTAGAACTCTAATAATTAACCTAAATAGAGAAAAGAAGAAAAAAATCAAAGAAAATAATATAATCAATTTAAATGCCATCTTGATCTCGTGGATACAGATTTTTCTCATATATACTCAGCATTCTGGATTAGTTGTGTGCCCGGGGGACCGCAAAACAAAATCTGGCTACAAACTTGGAGCAAAGGAACGTCTTCAATAGGATCCTAAATCAGTAAGGCTGAAATCCATGATTCCAATAAGAGCTATTTCATTTTATTTATGATTGTATTGTGTATAGGAATCTCGATACCAAGGTTCTGAAAGCATCTAAGAAAAAGATGCCAGGTTTCTTCTGAAAAATTTGATTTAGGGTATGAAGAACTGAAAGATTCTGGGAAAATAAAATCGAATATGACACTGGCAAAATTCAGTTATTTTGAAGTTTGTCTCCCAATTCGTTTGGTCAGTTGGAAGCCTTGCTTTATTACTGCTCCATGTCACCTCCTATCAGCGGTCCCACAACTTCTGTCAGAAGCACCGCTTGTTCAGGAGGGCCGTCCTTACTCACATTCAACCCAGACACGCAGCTGATCCACTCCCAATACATACCCAGGAGAACTTCAGAACCACCGCGACTGGTGTTGTCCCTTTCAAAAATTGTTTTTAGCCCTCACTTATGTTCCGCAGACAAATTGATGTAAATAGGAATCATTTAATACGCCCGGGAAATTCAGAGAGAGAGAGAGATGGCTGGCTGTTTGGCATCAGCAACACCCATCTCCATCCCCACCAAGCTTGATTTCGATTTCTGCCAGGAGAACAGGACTGTTGTTGTATTTTTATTATAAGAAAATTAAAGACTTTTACTTCCCCAAAGCTCTTATAAATTAAGGAAGGACAAGTCCGTGTGTGAGATAGTCCCTGGAAAAAGCGTTGCTTGGAAGCCGAGTGAGGGGGAAATGCAAAGACTTTAGATTTGCACTAGCTGGGAAAAGGCAACACAAGATAACCCAAGATCTAAGAAGTTAAAAAATGACGTTTCATTGTATAATTTTGGAGTAACCTAGCTGCATAATTATATTTGCACTTGCAGAAGACAGCATCAGTGTTCCCTTATTGGTTTGAAATTCCATTAAATATATTGCAAGAGCTCCTAGGTTAAGCTTGATTTAAATTTGCATACATTTTCATATATTTAGCAGAAATAAAAGAAGGCTTGCAGCTACCAGAAAGTCATTAAGGCATTAGTTTCTCTAAGAAGACAGATCTGAAGAAAATGCAAGAAAATAAGAAAAAAATAAAAACAAGGTGAGCTTATTCCACCATTCCTTTATATAGATAAAGAACATCTATTTCCTGTGAAATGAATAATTTCTTATGCGAGTTCAGAGCAATAGGAGCTAATATTGGTAAATGTAAACGTGTCTATTAGGCAGGAAAACCTGGCATCTGATTGAGATCTACTTCTTTCTTTCTTAAAAAAAAAAAAAAAGATAAACAGTAATTATTGGCGGAGAGGATTATTGACGTCTCCCCCTCCTTTCCCTTATTGAAATTTTAGTTTAATTTGCCTATGTTGTCCTATTGTAAAAGCTTATCTGCTTTTAAGCTAGAAATTGATTTTTCTTCTCTCTTTTTCCCTCCTTCTCTTCTCCGGAGCAACGTTTCTTTACTGCCAACTGTGCATCTTCCTTTGCAGGAATGCAGTCTCATTTGTGACCGGACTTTTGCTTCCCAAAGAAATAAGAACTCCTTAAAACCAAACAAAAATAAAAGTTTTCAGGTGTTCCTTTAGGCTGCCTGTTCGAGGATTCATTTGCACGTCTGTGCCGAGTCGGTTTAGAGGTCAGAGGGAAATGCGCTGAAGAAACCGTAGGTGCAAAAAGATCATGATCATTGCCATGTTGTTGTGGTGGTGTTTTTTTTTTTTTTTTTCTCTCCCCACCACCCTTCCTCCGCATACGCATTTGGAGGAAGAGTTTCTAATCTTAGCCCTGAGTTTTAGGGGGTTAAGGCAATTATCAGTTGATAAGGGCATCTGTGGGAAGAAGGGGGTCCTTTTCCAATTCTGAATTGCCTGAGTTCTTAAAATCAAACTTCCTCTTGCCTGTGGCCTCTGCTTTGGGCACCCGGCTTTGCCAGTCATGCAAAAGTGGTTCAAACCATTCGTCCGGAGGCTGGGGGTGGGGGGGAGTAGCGAGGAGGGGGCATCTGCGCCCTGCGACAGGTTTTTCACACCCTTCTTTTGCAGTCTTTTAATGTAAGAATAGCTTTTGTAGGAGCAGAAATCGTCGTCACCGTCTTTCTTTCTCTTTCCTTTTTAATGTTATTTTTAAAACTATGACTATAGATGCCGTCTCTTGGATTCAGGTGCAGTCACATCCTTTAGCTGCTGTGTTAGAATTTTCTCTTACACGCAGGGTGCTTTGTTTTGTTTTTTTTTTAAAGAAAATATCTGCATATAGTCAAATCTTGCTGTTCTAACTAATCTACTGGAGAGGTTTCCTTCTCCCTCTCCTGTCAGTCTAACTTCCCAAGTGTAACAGATGCCGCTCTCAAGCGCTCCTTTCTGTGGCTTCTCTTTATTCAGCCTTGCATATTTCTCCTCATGATCTGGGTTTCCATAGAGAGAGGAATAAAAGGGGGACCATGGTCACAAATCCCCTGCCCCATGCAAAATAAAAGAGCTTCATTCAATAGACGACCCCGTCTGGACATGGGAGAAAAATAAGTCCATGCTAAGCTACTGTTGCAAAGAAGTGGTAACTTATTTTTCATAGACTGCATTTTGCCTTAAACTCAAAGTTACCACTGGCAAACCTGCTCTCTCGGGCAACCGGGCTGGATATACACTTTGGTGTGCTCCTCACCCTGATTTTGTAGTCCAAACTGTGTCCTCAGATCTAATTTTTCCCACCCTCTCCGAAGCTAAGGCTTGAATAATATCACAATAGCTGTCGAATCTACCATGCCGGGGCAGCTAAAAGTCGACTTAGGGAAAAGTCCGACTTCGAAGTGGATGAACTGTAATTGTAGCGAATCCACACATATCCCAAGCGAAGCAGCACAGGTTTTGATTCCCGTGCCAGTCAAGCACTGAGCTCCAACTTCATTGCTCCTCAGGCTGCCTGCACCGCCTCCCCGCCCAATTCGCCTTCCCATCCTAGCCATCCCTCTTGCTTCGTTTCTGAGAGGGCAATTCGGTTCTTTTCTAAAGGCAAGTCAGACAGACTAGATTTACTTGTGTGTTCATTTACTTATTTGTAACCTGAGGGTTCGTAGTGGCTCTCTTCCCTTACAATATTGAAGGATACCAGCTCCTGAATGTCTTCGCAGAGATCCCCCTTTCGAAGAAAAGAGGAACTCACAAAAGAAATTAAGTAGATTAATGTTATTCAGGTCGTGCTCCTGTGGAAGCACGCGAGCACCGCACAGCTGCGCAGGCTGTGCCTAGGCTCCTTCCGAAGGCTCCCCAGCAGTGAGGATTACACCTCTTGCAGATTTTATATTTAAGTATAGATTATGAGGCGTCCTCATTATGCGCACAAATTGGGGTGGAAGGAAGGTGGTCTGCTGCTGGAACTAGCAAGGGGGAGGGGAAAGGTTCCGTGAAGAAGTCCGAAAGGCCAGGGTTTGATTGTGTGTAATACGGCATGAAGCTCCAGACGGTGGGAAGTGGCACATAGGCGTGACCTCCAGATTGAAAACTTCACCTTCAACACAAGTTCACTTTGGAAACAAGGCAAGTTAGACTGAGTTTGGTAGGGGCAATTACACTTTTTGTTTTTAATACCGGGTAGCTCATAAGGTGAGGTAAACAATTGAACAGCTTTCTCAGAGCAGGAGAGAAAGAAGCCTTTTCCCTGGTTGTTTGTCCATTGAGCTCATGAGACATTCTCAGTATGAAACACAGCTGCCCATCAGAGTACCAGAATTATATACCGACCATCAGCACACTGTAGCTCCTCTATAGTCTTTATTTTCTTCTCCTTCTCATTCTTCTTCTTCATCTTGGCCTTCTTCCCCCTCTTCTCCATTTTCATCTTCGTCTTCTTTCTGAACAAACAGTGTGGGGGAAGCTAAGGGGCTCACGATATTCTGGAGGAGAATAAAACAAAAAGAATTTAGACGGCATTAGTACACATTAGCCAATACTGACTCAAGCTCAATTAACTCATTTTTTTAAGGCCTCTGTTGGCTTTCCCTGAACGTGAGGAAAAGGATCTTCAGAGAAAAAGGGAGAGGGAGGGTGTGGGGGAGATAGTACACAGTGAATGCCCAGCAGCAGAAACAGAGTAATTTAAAAAATAAAATATTCATCATGTAAGATTTAATACAAATACCCCAATCTGCAAGAACACAAGTCATTTGCTAGCAAAATCAAAAGTCGTTGGGGAAGTGTTGAGACATTGTGTGTCTGGGCGGCAGACAGGATGGCTAGAGGACAGGCAGGGACAATAGACACCCTCACTACAGAAGGAAAGGACGCTCGCTCCTACCGCTGAGTTGTCCAGGTCTTCTTGGTCCATTCTCAGTTTCTCTTCTGGGGTCACTTCTTCCCTTGTGTTTGCCATTGTCAGCGGATGAACCCTGATCTTACAGGGTTCTAGGGAAAGAGCTCTACCGAGACAGAGCTATTGTGCAGTTTCCAGCGTGTCCATCATTTTCCAGGCACCAGGATTTGGGGTGTCTGGGAATCATTGTGGCATTTGTCAGTCGCTCGTTTTGCACTGCAGAGTCCAGCTTTGAGGAACCCAGTTGATGGTTTTACAAAATACAGACCCCGTATGGGTCTCTCTCTCTCTCTCTTTTAATGGAGTCAGGATGTTTCCAAACTTAAATCATGGTAGTGGTTTTTATTTTTATTTTGACTTTCCCATAAAGTCAGAAATGGTCGAGATATTTAAAGACAAGAAAAAATAGTTCTAACTGCATGATCGAACCGAGGGCATGTAGAGATGATCTATTACTTTAAACTCTGCGGATCAGTATCCTACGCTATATAAATCATCTGGTTGAACATTAGACGCTTTTTATAAATCACTTTAGTAGTTAATAGAGCCTCCCCAAATTGCAATTCACTTCCTTCTTCATAGACGGATTAAGGTTTTAAGGCACAAAATTATAAGAATGTTCAGGCTTCATTCACAACTGAGATCTTGTGTTCACTGCACTCCATCCCTAGGCACCCTCCCTTCCCTTAGTAAATACTGTTTATCTGAAATGGGTAGCATTCCATGTTCCCATGCCTTGATGGGACTACAGGAAGCTTGACTACAGATCAAAATATGGGCTTCTTCTAGGAAAAGATTTTTAGTAAGTAATCTGCTGACTGTCTAGTGCTCAGGATACCATTTTCAGGCCCCACAGTGGGCAAGAATCTAAGTCTATTAAATTTGACAATTAGCTAGTGACCAACTTTAATGTGCTGTCATTACTCAGAAATTTCCATTATTATTAATTTTTTTTTCCAGGAGAGAAAGTATAGGGAAGGGGGCTGAGGTCTGTGAGGAAAAATGATTGATTCTTAAAATATGTAATGGGGGGGGGGCTGGGGAAAGTTCACTTTGCAAGAACATTTTGAGAACCCGTTTCTTTTACAAGAATGTCAATGCTTCCTCTGTTGTGATTTTTGCCATGTTAGTTCTTGTTGGGGAGGGATTGTGGACTTCATGAGTGTTCTTAAAATCTTTATCTCCAACATCTTTTCTTTCGGTCGATGTTTCTTGTATTTTGCCCCACTCTGGATCTGGGGAATCCATTTGGTTCTCCTCCTCTGAGAAGTCTATTTGATCTAGCATTTCAGTTTCCAGTGGGGCCACTGGGTGTTCGTGTGTACGTGTGTACATATGTGTGTCTTCGTGTGCATTTTATCTCCAAGAACTTTTTGGAGTTTCTTTTCAAGGTACAAGTGCTCAGGCGGCCAGAAGAAGAAACCAGCCCCTCCCCAGTTATTTGCCAGTGGTGGGTCTGAGCCCAGCTTCCTGCATCGCAGCTCTGGCGCCAGCCGGCTCCCAATTCTGGGGCTGCAGCAAATCTAAATCGTCTGACTCCGACCTGCAGAGGGCCTGAACCGAAGAGACCTAGGAGCTGCCCCAAAGCCTCGGATTTGGCTGCGGCGGGAGGGAGCGCGATCTGGGCAGCAACAGAACCTCTCACCTCCGGATGAGGCCAAAACGGCGGGACCTGACCTTAGCTTCGGGGGCAGATCTTGAATGAAAGTGGTTGGGCCAGAGTGGAGGTGGGGAGAGAGCGTGTATTAAATAACTCCTTGGATGGCAGTTCTTTGGGCCAAGTCAGTCCTATCCCGACAACTGGGCAGCTGGCCACAGAAGGAGAGGGGCTTATTTTGTCAGTCCCCTGACTCCTGCCACCCACCCCCAGCTTGTTGTCCTCTACTTGGAGTAGAATCCGAAAGATGGAGATGAAGTCAGTTTCTCCAGGTTGGAGGTGGAGGGAGGGAGCAAGGCAATTAGAAGCTTCGGCACTGCAGCAGTTGTGCTAACCAGGGAGCTATTCCCGGAGTGGCTGGCCGCAGGCCTTGAGGGATCCCTGGTTCAGGGCTGCCTGACTTAGAAGCCAGGTCCTTGGGCAGCTACTGCCCCTCGGCTGTCAAGCCCCTCCTAGGTCCAAGGCCCTTTTGCACCTTGAATCCTCCTAAGCAAATATGCTGCTCTCCAGCTCTGCACCAAGGTAAGGAGCTCAAGGTAGCGCTTTCTTAGGAGGCACTGCACAGCCCCTTCACTGACAAATGTTGTATGTCATCTCAGCTTTGCCTCAGTGACATCTCCTTCGGGTATGTGCTTAAGAGAGAAGTAGTCCTAGTGACTTATGTATATTTTGGGGTGGTAGTCGCCTGAAAATATTTTGTCCAGGCACTAAAATATTAATTTAGATCACTCTGAGGGCAACATGATTTGAACCTGCCTAATCCTCCTTAAAAAAGACAAATTTCTTGTTTTAAAACAATAGGCAAGGGCAAGAGAAATCTTAGGCTCTAAGATTGAAGCTTAGGACAATCTAAATATTAACGTTCAAATTTGTCTTGTGTATCCTAAATACTCCTTTTAACTTACTCAAGTGATAGGGAGAATGAGGATCTCTCCTTTCCCCACTCACCCTCTTCTTAGTACTTATGCTTTTGGAAAGAGACTTGGGATTCTTGTTTGCAGTTAAACTATAATTCAATCACAGCTGCTCTCATCTTTACCTTTAAATCCAATATTTCCCCAGGTGCCTGAGGTAAACATTAGGTATGCACCCCCCCCCATTAAACAAATGGATCACACACACCTTTGTGCATATATGTGTGTGCGTTTTAGAGAGTGAGAGTTTCCAGAGCTGAACCTTTGTATATTGAAGAATAAGCCTATTTGAGTGTAAATTGCCGTCAATAATAATCTCAACTGTAAGTATACATCTCAGCTCTGCAGAAGCTGAGTCCTAGAGCTGTGGACATTTGGTTTTCTTTTAACAGCTACTCAAAAACTTTGTAAGAAGCTGAGATTTGTTCTATACAAACACCTACATTAGTGATGGAGAGGACCATTTAAGTATTCCCCCTATATTACTCCTCAGACTACAAGAACTCCATTTTCAAACAAATCCTATATGTTTTCAATATTATCAAGGAGCCTGCAAAGTTTTCTAAAGAAGAGCAAAATAAGTCACAACCCAAATAGAAACACTTTAGGAAACAGATTATTTCTCCCCTGAGATTTTACTACCAGAAAGGGAAAGAAATCAAGCTTTTTAAAAACACTTTTAGTGTGATGATGAGTTGCATTATAAATATATTTACTCTTCTCTTTTCATGACTTTAGAGTAAGTCTCATCCCACACAATTGGATTTAAACTCTAACAATCCATCCCACTATATTTTATAGGCAGTGATAGTTGTAGATGGTGTGAAAGGAAACCAGGATATAGTTATTGGAAGGTGTGGAGGATGCTGGGGGAAAATCTAATGAAGTTTGTATTAAAAGGAAGTACGGTCAACCTTTACTAGCCTTTAGTATTCATTATAAATTCTTCCAAATATTTGTTTGGAAATAAAAATCACCTCTGCTATACACAGGATATCAGAGAATACTATGTCTTCATGGGCTAATGCTTGCTTTTGGAGGTGATTGTTGAAGGTAAATATGGTTCATTAAATAAGCTAGCTCTGATGAATGAGGGAGACTTGTTGAGAAAGACATGTTAAAGTGTTTCTAGCTTGCGTTCTTATAGTTGGACACCATTTTTAGATGTATTGGAGTATTTCTCATTTGATAGCTCTGTAAACTGCTTTGAAATGACTAGTAGTGTATAAGTAAATTGCAAGTAAACCTAGTGAATTAAGATGATTTTCTATCAGTTTAATTTATGTTTTATAGTTAGTTTAGCATTCTGATTTGATTGCCTTAGTAATGTGAATTGCCTACAGCTGCTGATGATACAGCTTTAATTCTGTTTTAAAGGTCATGTAAACATGTGCCTGTAGCATAAGGAATGCAAATTCAATTCCCTTTTAATGTTCCCTCACATTCACTTCAGAGCCTTCACCTAGAAAATTAGCGGGATTTAATATAAAACTATTTTAATGTTATGATTTCATTAAAATCCTTTTTCAATGCTTTACTTTTCCTTTTGCAGGGTAAAGAAGTCTTCCTTCACATTGCAGTGCATAGCTCATGCAACATAGATCACTCATACTGGAGACAGAAAAAACATTTCTGTTAAGATCTATTTACTTTTCCCTTGCTTTTACTAATAAAGAGCTGAGAACTTTCTTTTAGTCTCCCTGTAGCTGCAGGTAAAGAGGACACAGAACAAACTAGATAATCTGGCCACATTTTAGATTGCAGTGGAGAAAGGCAGACTATTGCGCTGGTGTGTAGGAGCTCCTAGTCAGAAGCGTTTTTACAATATGAACAAATTATAAAAAATGAAATGCGGAAAGCATGTATCAACGGGAAAAATTTACAATAGGGTTAACGTACAGCAGAATGCTTTAGTTATTCCAAATTCTTATTAAAGTATATAAAATATGTCTTAGATATTGCTTGATATCCAGAGTTAATTTTTTATATTTAAAATATATTAACCCCTTGAAATAAATACATATTATGACACTAGAGTACCCTAAAAAAATTTAAATGCAGTTTAAAAAGTTGAATAAGTCAGTATAGTAGATGCAAAATATGTAATTGTTAGTGGAAAAGATAGCCAGGTGCAGAGTGAGGGAATTGATGTAAAATATACAAGTTGAAATAAAGTGCAGTGTTTGGGGTAATACTTCTGGTGACATCATTGTACTGTTTTAGCATTTATACCTCTGTTGTCCATATTTCTCTAAGTTAAAATTTCTTCACACTGAAATTTATCTGGAGGTCATGTTTTCAAATATCTTTCCTCTCAGATTGGACTAGCCAAATGATAGGAGTGTTGAAAAAATGTAAATAGAAAAAATATAAATGGATTCATTTTTTAGCATATTTGTTCATATGACAAAAATAAAAATACACATAAATAAATCCTGAAGATGATCAGTCTCTAATATAGTTTCATTTCATATTGAGGAACAATTATTCAAAGATTTGAACTTCAGCTTTGAAAGATAACTGCCGTTTCATTGCAGAAATTGTGTCTTTTTCTGTGTTTTAAAATTGAGTATCACCCACAACATGTGGATAATCATGAATGTCCATGGAGGAAAAGGGTTGTGGCTATGAGCATCTTAGCTGCTGATCTAAGTGGTTGATGTTTTGAATTTGCCTCTGACTTGCTGCTTATAATTTTCAAACACTTCTTTTTTTTCCCCTCCATTTCTTAATAGCAAGGAAACTCAACATAAAAAGTTTATATTCAGAGCCTGGTGAAAATGCTACATATTCTTTAACAGTCTGGACTCTACCAATAGACTATTGCAGAGATAGCTGATTGGTGGTAAAAGCAGCAAGAAAGTATACTCCGCTTTCTGTGATTTTTTAAAAATTTATTTTATTTTCGTTGCTGTTGAGAATATACATAGCAGGACATACACCAGTTCAACAACTTCTACACGTACAATTCACTGACATTGATTGCATTCTTCAAGTTGTGCAACCATTCTCACCCTCCTTTTCTGAGTTGTTCCTCCCCCATTTACATAAACTCACTGCCTCTTAAATTTCCAATCTAATCTTTCGAGTTTCTGTTGTCAATATGACCCCGTATAGATAGATATTAAAAGAGCTCAGTGCTCAAGGCAGATATTCTTTACTAGTTAAGCCAAGCTATCATTTGATTTTGAAAAAACTTCAGGGGATATTTTTGGTTTAAGACTTAAGGTTTAAAGATTATCTGGGGAAATAGTTTCAAGGGTTCATCCAGTCTCTATGGCTCCAGAAAATCTGGATTCTATGAGAATTTGAAATTCTGTTCTGCATTTTCCCCCTTTTGATAAGGATTCTTCCATAGAATCTTCGATTAAATTGTTCAGTAATTGTAGCCAGGCGCCATCCAGTTCTTATGGTCTCATGACAAAGGGGCAGTTGTTCATGGAGGCAATTTGCCTCACATTCCATTTCCTCCTCTAGTTCCTGACTCTCCTTCTTCCTCTGTTGCTTCAGGCAAATAGAGACCAATTGTTGTACCTTGGATGGCTCCTTGCAAGCTTTTAAGACCCCAGGTACTATGCAACGAACTAGAGGTAGAATAGAAGCACTAAACAGGATACTAGGCCAATTAACTGGGATGTCCCATGAAACCATGACCTTAAACCTCCAAACCAAGGAACCAAACCCTGTGAGGTGTTTGGTTGCACATAAGCAGCCTCAGCAGCTACTTTTTTTTGTCATTGTTGTAAATCTATCTATTACACAACTTTTTCCAATTCAATTTTTTACAGGTGTACAACTTCTTGATTTGACCCTCTTTATGTCTGTATAAGTTAGAGTTGAAATTGCATGGAGATAGATTTGTTTTTTGCTGTTATTTGTATATGATCTTAGTATTGATGTACATATGTTTTCAGAAGTAAAACCACAACTGGTAAAGCTGTGTTACACACAAATTGTAAAAATTCTCAATGTGTTAGGCCTTTGGTAGGAGATCTTTAGTTACATAACCTTTCTTGCTCAAGAAATTTTGAATTGGGCAATGATGCAACCCTACATTTTTTGAATTTTGCACTTTAAACAATAGACTCTGATAAAAAATGTCTAGTTTCTCGTCTGTCTTAAAATTTTAAGGACTCTACTCACAAAAATATCATTTCAAACAGAACTTTATAGTAAATAAAATAGAACTCCAAATTCAGATCACTACATGGAGATATATTTGTTGTGTCTAAGCTGAATGATTATCACTGTCTCATTTGATCTCATTTGTGTGTGTTTGATGCAGTTTAGTCAGATGATACTGCATCCACAGGTGTCAATTTCAATGTAGGTACACACTTTCCTTTGATAGTGATATCAGTACCATTATCCTGTCAAAAAGATACAGAGATAACTCTCACAGTTGGAAATTAGCTATTCCATATCTGTGCACTGTTGTACCAAAGGAGAGAACACTGTTCATGTGAGAGTAGCATGTGTCTCAGGGAAATGCTTTACCTGGAGTATCTAGACTACAAATAACATGAAAAATGAAATAAAAACAAAACTTCAGCAATTATGTCCAATCCAAGTATGCTGTAATGCACTTGCAAGGTAGTTAATGGTCATGCTTCTTTAAATTGCATGCATACACACACATATCCTGAAAACAAACCAGAGTGTTTTTAATGCAGTTAAAGCTTCTGTCATTTATTTTCAGTTTTCTTTCAACTGCAGCCTATTTCCACAATTTTCTATTGTCCTATAGCTTCTCCCGTTGTGCAATGGCAATTTGTATTTTTTGTTCTGAGAATGAGTGATTTGAGCACAAACAAGTAACATAGAAGAGGTTTGCGGCTGATTCTAATAAAGTTGCCCTCATCTCCACATAGCTTCAATATGAAGAGGTATAAATGAGTTTGTTAAATTAAAAATGGCATTAGAAAGCACCTGTAGTAGTCTCTTGTCAAATGTATACTTTATAAGGTAAAAACAGATGGAAATTCCTTGTTATACCTATCCAGAGAAAGTTTACACATTTACTTAAAATCAATTTTATTAGAACAACTGAGAGAAACACAACACGCTTGCAACAATGAACCACAATTCGACATTTCCTAATAACGTATGTTCTTGTATGTTCTGCTATGTGTTTTTCTTCGTTATCTTCTTATATCTGAAGTTCTATTCCCACCCCCCTTCCCTCCACCCCATGTATTTGATCATTTCTCCAAGTCCCTTGGCTGAACCAATCTCTTTTCATGCAGAGGATAAAAAGAGAAGAACTTCAAAGTAGGTTCAGGTAATTAACAGCTGAGGGGAATATAATCTAAACCATAGGCTCTGCTTTGCACCCAGGCTGGCTCTCTGAGCCAGCCGGCAAGGGAGTCCCTATTCCCTATAGCATCTAAATCTGCTTCCTCTGAACAGCTCTGCTAGGCCTCCAGTTATCACATCTGCATTTCAAACACCATGGCTCTGGCATTAATTATTAATTAGCCTACAGTCACCCTAGAGGATTCAAGTTCCAGTCCGCACATACTTATTCATTGACCTCTATCTTAGTTTTTGTTGGTGAAGGGGGGGAACTCAGTAGAATACTTAATAATGTCCTTTCTGTTCTAGTTTCATGGAGGGGAAACAGTATATTTTCCAAAAGGGAAGAATCACAGAGTGGCTCCAAAATTGTTTTGCAGTAAAATTCTTTGTTAAAAGTTGATGGGCATAGGACCAAAATGATTTATAGACAATATTGAGTGTTGAAAGGCATCTTTTTTATTTTCAGTAAATTGGCATGCTGTAGTTTTCCCAAATTGGGAGATACGGTTATGGGCCAAAACAAACATTCTTTAGTTTTCAGTGAGAATAGCTGCAGAGTTTGTAAACTAGATTTCATTCTAAAGTAATACATGTATATGATCAGTGAGACTAGTGTAGGTGCATCTGAAAGCAGGAATGACTGACAAAACTATAAACACAAATGTTATTTTTTTTAAAAAAAAGATAGATCTCATTTTTGCTTTATTTCAAATAGGAATACTTTCTTACCGGTAAACATTTTAATGTGTAAATTAAATTATTTGCTATCCTTTGGGCCTAAACGCGGATGCTGTCATTGAATAGCATAGAGATTAATTGAGTGTGTTTGTATCTCAGTTCTTCCACTTACTAAGTGACCTTAAATGCCATATCCTCTGAGAGTCTGATTTCCTTTTAGAAAAATGAGGATAGCATTAGAACCTACCTCAAGGAATTGTTACAAGAGTTGAATGATGTAATGTATATACAATGCCCACCATAGTGCCTGGCATATATTGATGTTCAATAGCTGTTAATTATTATAATAAATATTTGTTCCTTTATTTTATTATAGAGTTTCTAGAGTTTGTTTTAATTTGGTTTCATTGAAAAGTCAATTCCATGCTGTATGCTTTTCCCACTATGGGGTTTTTAAACAACCATGTATTAACTTGGCCTCTGCTGTGCTACTCAGAAGCTCCTATCACTAGTGCTCTTACCACCACTCACTTGCCATCATAATTGCTTTCTCATTCACTCCCACATCCTGTTTTCTAACTTTTATTCTGGCATTTCTTCTGGAACCTAGTCATCACTGTTGCAAATCTATCTCCTTAGTGTAAGAACCCCTGTGGAACTTCCCCAAACACTTCAACTTTTATCCTAGGCTTGTGGAGCCTCCTTTGGAATCACAGTCCCTGTAAGCTGCTTCCTTATACTGGAATTCATCCATGAACCCCTTCCGGAGAAAATATGACAAGTGTGGGATTGAGGCCCAGGTTTTACTACTTTTGCCAAGACTGTGAGTCCCTGCTCTCAATACTGAAGTGAAAGGAGATGTTTTCTTGTTGCCCTGAGTTGAAATTCAGATATATTGTTCCATAGAAATAGAATTATAAATGGAAGTTAAGGCATGGTACTATAAACACTATGTAGCATTTTGCTTTACTTTGTATTCTATGTAGGAAAAAAATAGTGTTTTTCTCAAAGATTTATACATTTTAAAATTCCTATTTTACCGCAGTTTTCATTGCCACCATTCACACTGGGAAAAAATTAGGTTAAGCAAATAAATGGACCAGCTGATGTGAGAATGTTAATTTTTCTGAGCAGATAATAATGTCTATGTGGACCCTCAATAAGATAGTTTGCACGGTGGCTGCAACAATGGGCTCAACATAACAACAATTGTGAGGATGGCACAGGACCAGGCAGTGCTTTGTTCTGTTGTACCTAGGGTCGCTATGAGTCAGAACTGACTCGACGGCACCTAACAACAACAACAACAATGTGGACTTTAAACCAAAAACATAGGTACAGGTATAGAGAACCAGCAAAAATAGTCACCTAAAGAACAGCAGTATTTTGGAAATAGTTAAGAATTCTCTGGAGGTGTATGGTAGGGCTCTACATCAGGTCTTTTTCCATTCTGCATTTTAATGAATGACTCAAATGATAGCGTAGGAACCATACTTAGAGAATTTTCAGGAATAATTAACATACTGTATGGGAATTAAAATTTCAAAAAATTTCAACATTGTGGAATGTTCAGATAAAACTTTGAGACAGAGAAAATTGGAGTTAGATAGATGGGACTTCAGAAGTCATCTAAATCAATACAGAAATTTCCTCTACAGCATTCCTGATCACTGGTCCCCTAGTGTTTTCTAGTCTTACACTTCCACTGGCAAGAAGCTCACCGCCTTCAAAGGCAGTCCATTTCATTCTGGCACAGCTTTGTTAGGAATCTCTTTCTTCTACTGAGCCCAAGTCTTCTACCCTTCTAGTTTGGCAATTTTTTTTTCTGTTTCCACATGACATCTCTTTAAATATCTGAAATTAATTTATCTGTCCCACCCTGTTCCTCTTTTCCATTCTTAATATCCTCAGTTTTCACATATTCTTCAGTCAGATGGTTTTAACACCACTGACTATCCTGGTTTCCATTCACTGAGTACTCTTAAGCATTGTCAAAGTCACTCTTAGAATGTAGTGAACTATGGTAAGTAATTCAGGTGAGATCTAAGCAGTGCAATTCACAGTGGAACTATGCTCTTTTGGATCAACAAACAAAAATTTCCTTTGACCTAAGACTACACTCAATTTTTGAATAGTATTTATTTAGAATACATCAATGTATAATGAAAAAATTTCAATCCTACCATGTACTATTAGCATTTTGTTAACTTTCTCTGCATTTTTTCTTTGATTTTAAAAATCTAAAATTGCACTTGTGATAATGCTTTATAAGTAATGTTATATGATTTTTTTTAACTTAACATTATATAATTTCTCAGTCTGTAGGTTGTCTTTTTACTCTTTTGATAAAGTCTTTTGATGAACATAAGTATTTTATTCTTATGAGGTCCCAGTTATCTAGTTTGTCTTCTGCTGTTTGTGCATTTGTAGTTGTGTTTGATAATCTATTTTTGAGGAAAAATTTAGATCCCATAGTTTTGTCCCTATGTTATCTTCCAGGAATTTTATAGTTTTAGCTTTAACATTTAAGCATTTGGTTCTTTTTGAGTTAGTTTTTGTGTATGGTGGGAGGTATGGATCCTGTTTCATTTTTCTGCAAATGGATATCCAGTTTTGCCACCACCATTTGTTAAAGAGACTGTTTCTTCCTCACTGAATGGACTTTGACCTCTGGTTGAAATCCTACTGTCCATAGACGGATAAATTTATTTCTGGGTTTTCAATTCTATTCCGTGGGTATATGTGCCTATCAATGAACCAGTACCAGGCTCTTTTGATTACTGTGGCTGTATAGTATGTTTTAGGTTGGGGACTGTGAGGTCTTTATTCTTCAAAACTACTTTGGCTATTCGGGAACACTTAGCTTTCCAGATAAAGTTGGTAATTAGTTTTTCCATTTCAGTTAAGAATGTTTTTGGGATTTGGATCAGGATTAGATTGTATCTATACATCGTTTTGTGTGGTATTGACATTTTCACAATGTTAAGTCTACCAGTTCATGAGCATGGAACGTTCTTCCATTTATGTAGTTCTTTTTTAGTCTCTTTTAGTAGTATTTTGTAGTTTTCTTTGTATAGGTCTTTTACATACCTGGTTAGGTTTACTCCTAGGTATTTTATCATTTTGGGGACTATTGTAAATTATATTGTTTTCTTGATTTCCTTTTCAGAGTTCTCTTTGTTAGTGTAGAGGAACCCCACTGATTTTTGTGTGTCAATTTTGTACCCTGCAGTTTTCCTGAAATTTTCTATTAGATACAGTAGCTTTCTTGTGAAATCTCTAGAATTTTTTGTGTATAGAATCATGTCATCTGTGAATAGAGATAATTTTACTTTGTCTTTTCCAATTTGTATGCCATTCATTTCCCTTTCTTGCCTTATTGCTCTGTCTAGGACTTCCAGTACAATATTGAATAAGAGTGGTGCTAATGAGCATCCTTTTCTCATTTCCATTCCTAATAGGGAGGCTCACTCTTTTTGTTGAGAATAATTATGGAAAGACTGAAGGAAGTTTTTAAGAGACAAAAATTTTTTCAGGTTTCATTTTAAAATACATTTTTCCATATCCACTATTTTCAAGCAACAGGATTTAAGATATAAAATTCAAATTGCAAGATATTTCTTTGCTCATATATCTCAAATGGATTTTTGAAAGTGGTTTAAATCTTGATCCCAATACAATTTTAAATTGTTTTAATCAAAGCTGGAAATACATACAAACATATATATATATATATACATATATATATATATATATATATATATATATATATATATATATATATATATATATATATATATATATATATATATATATACATATATATATATATGTATATATATACTGATTGACATAACTATGAAGATAATAAACTATGTTTCTAAATTAACTGTAGAAAATGCCTTCTGTGGTTCACTTTTATTTTTTTGTTTTGTTTTGTTTTATTATTGTACTTTAGATGAAGGTTTGCAGAACAAACTAGCTTCTCATTAAACAATTAGTACTCATATTGTTTTGTGACATTTGTTACCAACCCCACCACATGTCAACTCTCTCCCTTCTCGACCTTGGGTTCCCTATTACCAGCTTTCATGACCCCTCCTGCCTTCTAGTCCTTGCCCCTGGGCAGGTATGCCCATTTAGTCTCATTTTGTTTTATGGGTCTGTCTAATCTTTGGCTGATGGGTGACCTTCAGGAGTGACTTCATTACCGAGCTAAAAGGGTGTCCGGGGGTCATACTCTTGGGGTTTCTCCAGTCTCTGTCAGGCCAGTAAATCTGATCTTTTTTGTGAGTTAGAATTTTGTTCTACATTTTTCTCCAGTTCTGTCTGGGACCTTCTATTGTGATCCCGGTCAGAGCAGTCAGCGGTGGTAGCTGGGCGTCATCTAGCTGTGCTGGACTCAGTCTGGTGGAGGATGTGGTAGTTGTGGTTCATCAGTCCTTTGGACAAATTTTTCCCTTGTGTCTTTGGTTTTCTTCATTCTCCCTTGCTCCAGATGGGGTGAGACCGGTGGAGTATCTTAGATGGCAGCTCACAAGCTTTTAGGACCCCAGACGCTACTCACCAAAGTAGGATATAGAACACTTTATTCATAAACTATGTTATGCCAATTGAGCTAGACGTCCCCTGAGACCATGGTCTCCAGCCCTCATCCCAGTAATTTGATCCCTCAGGGAGTTTGGATGTGTCTATGAAGCTTCCATGACCTTGCCTTGGTCAAGTTGTACTGACTTCCCAGTATTGTGTGCTGTCTTACCCTTCACCAAAGTTACCATTTATTTATTTTCTAGTTAGTGTTTTTCCCTCAACACGCCTCCCCTCCCTAGTAACCATCAAAGATTGTTTCTTTCTGTGTGTAAACCATTTCATCAGTTTTTATAATAGTGGCTTCATACAGTATTTGTCCTTTTGTGATTGACTTATTTCACTCAGAATATTGCCCTCCAGATTCATCCATGTTGTGAGATGTTTTGCAGATTCATCATTGTTCTTTATTGTTGCATAGTATTCCATTGTGTGTATGTACCATACTTTGTTTATCCATTTGTTGGTAGGCACTTAGGTTGTTTCCATCTTTTTGCTATTGTGAATAATGCCGCAATGAACATGGGTGTGCATATGCCTAATCATGTGACAGCTCTTATTTCTCTAGGATATGTTCCTAGGAGTGGGATTGCTGGATTGTATGGTATTTCTATTTCTAGCTTTTTAAGGAAGTGCCGTATTGTTTCTGAAAATGGTTGCATCATTTTGCATTCTCACCAGCAGTGTGTAAGAGTTCCAAGCTCCCTGTAGCCTCTCCAACATTTGTTATTTTTCTGTTTTTTTTTTTTTTTGATTCATGTCAGTAATGTTGGGGTGAGATAGTATCTCATTGTAGTTTTGATTTGCATTTCTCTAATACCTGGTGATTGGGAACATTTCCTCATTTGTCTGTTAGCTGTGCTGCTTTTTTGTTTTATTTGGTTATGCCTGGGTAAGTGGGTGGGCAAGTTTTGTTGCTTGATCATCTGTGGGCATGATACTACTCATCACCTTGTCTAGGTGGGCATGACTTATCACTCAGTTGTGGTGTAGCAGGGCAGGTCCAGCAGGGGTGGATGGGTAGTTTGCAGCATGAACTGGGGCCAATGAGGGTGGCAGATGGGGCTAGGTTGGTGGGAGAAAGGAAATGAGGGAGAAGAAACAACAACTACAAAAAACAAAGACAGATACAAATAAACAAATAAATAAATAAATAACATGGCTCTGAGGGAGCTGGTCAGTGATAGTATTGCAGACCCGGGTAGGCCACCTGCAGTGACTCTCCAGCCCAGTGATGCAGCATGACCCCTAGAAAACGGGCGAGGGTGGTGTACAGGGCTGATTGGGCAGGAGAAAGAAAGGAAAGGAGAGAGAGAGAAGAAACAGAAAAAAAGAAAAAAACAAAGAACAAAGCAAACAAACTTAAAAATCATAGCCTATCAAGAAGGGGAGGGGATGGCATATGAGGCTAGCTGGGTAGGAGAAAGGAAAGGAAGGAAGGAAGAGAGAGAAGCAACAACAAAATAAACAAAAAAAAAATAAAAAAAAAAAAAAACAAAACCAAATCAAACAAACAAGCAAACAAAAAAATGGCACTGAAGGGGCTGGCTGGTGGGGTGGGGCAGACCCTGGCGACAGTGAGCTGGTGTCTCTCAGGCGGAGCAACTGGGGCCCATTTGAAAGTGGTGGAGGCCTTGTAGAAGGAAGAAGGATGGGGGGTGGGAAAGCGTGTATCCCTGGTTACTCAGTGCCCTGTCTCCTGTTGGAAGCTCTGTGAAGTTGCCTTCCCGTACTCCCTGTCTTCGCTCCTAGGTGGCTGTAGTCCAAGATGAAGAATCCCTGCTGTGTTAGCTGGTAAGGGACCTCCACTCTGTAGCTCTCCTCATTCTTTGTTCTCTGTCAGTTTCTTATTCCATTTAGTTCTTGATCGAGTTCTTTATTCCTTCATTTGATGCTTAGAGTTCCACGATTGACATTTGTATCTGTTTTACTTAGTTTTTTGGGTCTTTGTTGCAGAGGGACGACATGGTGGTTCTGTCTATAGTGCCATGTTGACTTCACCTTGAGTGGAAATATTTATATTACATTCTCTGGTTTTTTCAGTAGACTAAAATATTTCTTAATCGTCCTGGGTAATCACAAGGAATTTCCATTTCAGTTCTCTGCTGTCATGTGGTGACACCCTTGGGCTACTGATGTATTAAGAGCTGTGTTTGTTCCATACCTAAAATTTTTCCGTTCTGTATTTTTTCAGATCTTTACCTGACTTTTCTAGTTTTTTTTTTTTTTTAACTTTCATGGTTAAAAGATGCTGTGAATGTATCTGCCTGTAGTAGTCTTGACCTCATTTTCTTTTGTCTTTTTCTCTAAACTGCTGTAGACTCAGAATCAGCAGAATAACAGCATCTGATACCTACATTGTGCTTTACAGTTGTCTTAGTTGTCTAGTGCTGCTATAACAGAAATACCACAAGTGGATGGCTTTAACAAAGAGAAATTTATTTCCTCACAGTAAAGTAGGCTAAAAGTCCAAATTCAGGATGTCAGCTCCAGAGGAAGTCTTTCTCTCTCTGTTGGCTCTGGAGAAAGGTCCTTGTCACCAATCTTCCCCTGGACTAGGAGCTTCTCTGCACAGGAACCCCAGGTCCAAAGGACATGCTTTGCTCCTGGCACTGCTTTCTTGGTGGTATGAGGTCTCAGTGTCTCTCTGCTTGCTTCTCTATTTTATATCTCAGAAGACATTGGCTCAAGACACAATCCAATCTAGTAGATTGAGTCCTGCCTCATTAACATAACTGCCCCCTATCCCACCTCATCAGCATCATAGAGGTAGGATTTACAACACACAGGAAAATCACAACAGATGACAAAATGGTGGACAATCACACAATACCAGGAACCACAGCCCAGCCAAATTGATACCCTATTTTTGGGGGACACAAGTCAATACATGACAACAGTCTACAGTGTGCTTTCATATGCAGAATCTCACTTGACACATTTGAATGAGTAGGTATAATTACCATCAGTGTACAGATAGGAAAATGGAAGCTCAGAAAAGTTAAGAGATTATTCAAGCTAAGGTTTTTGACTTACCAAAAACCAAACCCATTGCCTTCGATTTGATTCCAACTCATAGCTATTCTGTAGGACAGAGTAGAACTTCCCCATGGAGTTTCCAAGGAGCACCTGGTGGCTTTGAACTGCTGACCTTTTGGTTAGCAGTTGTAGCACTTAACCACTACATCACCAGGGTTTCCATATGTATATATATACATATACAAATCTATATATATCTAGAACTGGGATTGTTGAATTTTATGATATCTCCAATTTTACTAGATCACTCCAAATTCTTTCCCAAAATAGTTATACCATTTCACAGTCTTCATTTCACACCACATTGAGGCTATGAGCGTTCTCATTCTTCATATTATTGCCAACATTTAATATTTTCAGACTTGTTAATTTTAGTCTTGTGTGTGTAGGGGTATCTATCTAATGATTTTAATTTACATTCAGCTGATTACTAATAAGACTAAGAGATTTTTAATATATTGATTGGCTAAATTGTTTCCTCTATTGTGAAATTCCTTTTCAAACTTTTCGCTCATATTTATTGAGTTGTCTGACTTGATACCGGTACCAGTTGCTGTCGATTCGATTCCAACTCGTGGTGTCAGAGTACTACTGTGCTTCCCAGGGTTTTCAGTGACTGATTTTTCAGAAGTAAATGCTCTGGACATTCTTCTTAGGTGACTCTGGGTGAACTCCAACCTCCAAACTTTTGGTTAGTAGCCGGTTTGCATCATCCAGGGGTTGTTGCTTATAGGAATTATCTATGTATTCTGAATAGGAGCCCTTTGTTAGTTATATCATTTCAACTATATTATCCCACTTTGTGCTTTGCCTTTTTGCTCTCTTACTATGTCTTTTAATGAATATAAATTCTTAATTTTAACAGAATCAAAATTACTCAGCTTTTCCATATGGTTAGTTCTTCTCATGTGTTAACACATATCTCCTAATCCTGAGGGAATAAAGATATTCTTTTATCTTTTGTTTGCATACATTTTCATTTATAAATATTTTATTTAGGATACTTGCCTGTACTTTCATGGGTGGGATTGGCCTGTGATTTTTCTTTCTGCTTTTGCATAGTTTTGATATCAAGGAGGTTTTATCATATAAAATTTTTAATGCATTGTGCTTCACATTTAGGTCTCTAACCTAACTGGAATTTATTTTTGTGGTAGTGTGAGGTAGTGCTCCAAGTTAATTTTTTTCTGTTGTTTTATCATCATTTATTGACAAGACTAATTTACAGTGCTACCATCACATAAATCAAGTACCTTATGTGCATTAGTCTGTTTCAGGTTTCTCAATTCTGTCATCCAAGCTCCGGAACACCATCAGTAGCCAGGTTGCACCCCTCCTAGAGGTTTGGGTCCCAGCTTCTCAAAGCTTTTTCTCCAAGCTCCTAGGTTCTGATAACCCTAACCTCTTCCTTTTGTCTCCCCAGACGTAGGGGTGGTGTGGGGGTTAAAGTTGTTTGCCAACTTGACTGGGCCATGATTCTCAGTGGCTTGGCAGTTATGATGTAGTTTGGCAGCTCTGTAATGACGTAATCAGCTCTATGATGAGATCTGCTCTGAACAGCCAATCAGTTGAAAGGGAGTTTCCTTGGGGGTGTGGCCTGCATCTAATATATGTGGGCTTTCTGGCAAAGCTCGTGGGCTTTTTCTCACTCTGGATATCACAGCTGGCTCCTCATCTGGCCTCCAGTTCTTGGGACTTGAGCTAGCAGCTTACCAGCGATCTTGGGATTCCTCAGCCTCTGCAGCTTGTGAGCCAGTGGCCTGCTGTCTAACCTGCTGATCTTGGGTTCACCAGTCCCTGAAGCTACGTGTAAGTCAGGAGAAACCTCTAGCCTGACCCATGGACTTGGGACTTTCGAGCCTCTACAACCACGTGAGCCATTTCCTTGATATGAATCTCTCTCTCTCTCTCTCTCTCTCTCTCTCTCTATATATATATATACGTTCATTTTACTGATTTTGCTTCTGTAGAGAATCCACTCTAAGACAGATGGTATCTGTTCCTGCAGTTACTTTCTCTTGTTACCTCAGTGTTCCCTGTTGCCTTTTCGTTCTTCTTGAAATCTGTTTAACCCGTTCACATTATTAAATTCGCTCTGTTAAATTATTCATTTTCTTGACTTATTGCACTGGTTAGAACCTCTAGTATAAGGCAGGTTTGTGGGTATCTTTGTCTGGTTCCTTATCTCAAATTGAAAACTTTCAACATGTCATAATTGAGTATGATTTTGCAGTAGATTTTGGTACTTCCTTAAAAATATTAAGAAAGTTTCCTTTTATTCCTGTTTTCTAAAAGTCTTTCTCATGAATGGATTTTTTTTTACCAAACATTTTTTCTCCATATATTGAAATAACAATATGAATTTTCTTCTTTAGTCAGATACTGTGGCTCTCTGAGTCTTCAGCCATCATTGCATCACTTGACCAGGACGTGTTATTTTTGTTATTTATTGGTGGAATTCACTGGCAAATATTTTGTTTAGGATACTTTCATATACTTTTATGAGTGAGATTGGTCTGTGGTTTTTATTCTGTTTTGATATCAAGGATATGCTAGCCTCATAAAATGAATTGTGAAGAATATTTGTTCTGTTCTTTGGAAAAGCTTGTGTAAGATTGATGTTATTTCTTTCTTGCATGTTCAGTGGGACTCACATGGTGAAGTCACCTGGTCCTTGATTTTCTTAGTGGGATGGTTTAGTTTATGGATTAAATTTCTTTATTAGTTATAAAATTATTGAGGTTCATTTTGGTAACCTGCATTTTTATAGAAATATGTTCATTTCAAGTAAAACTTCAATATGGGGAGCCATGTATTTTCTCATATTAATCTTTTATTATCTTTATAATGACTGCAGGATTTGTGGTTTTTTCCTGATACTAGTTGCTTGAAAGAAGTGCATCTATTATTAGCCTTTCAGATAACTAAATTCTGACTTTGTTGATCTTCAGCATTGTAGGTTTGTTTCTCTATTTTATTTCTGCATTTGTCATATTTTTTCCTTCTAATTTATTTTGATTTATTTTAGTTTCTATTTCTTAATTTTTTTTAGTCTTTTTTGCCTTTTTTTATTGTACTTTAGGTGAAGGTTTACAGGACAAATAGTTTCTCATTAAACAGCCAATACACATATTGTTTTATGACACTGGTTAACAACCCCACGACATGTCAACCCTCTCCCCTCTCTACCTTTTTTTTTTTTTGGTGAAAATATACATAGCCAAAGATACATCATTTCAAAAATTTCTACATGCACAGTTCAGTGACATCGATTACGTTCTTCCAGTTGTGCTGCTATTCTCACTTTAGATGAAGGTTTACAAAACAAAATGGTTTCTCATTAAACAGTTAGCACACATGTTGCCCTATGACAATGGTTAACAACCCCACTACATGTCAATACTGTCCTTACTCAGCCTTGGGTTCCCTATCACCAGCTTTCCTGTCCCCTTCTGCCTTCAAGTCCTTGTCCCTGAACTGCTGGGCCTCATTAGCCCCATTTGGTTTTATGGGGTGGTCCAGTCCCCGGCTAAACGATGAAGCTCGGGAGTGACTTCACCACTGAGCTAAAAGGGTGTCCGGGAGCCATACTCTCGCGGTTTCTCCAGTCTCCTTTAGGCCAGTAAATCTGATCTTTTTTGTGAGTTAGAATTATGTTCTACATCCTTCTCCAGCTCTGTCCAGAACCTTCTGTTGTGATCCCGGTCAGAGCAGTCAGTGGTGGTAGCCGGGCACCATCTAGCTGTACTGGACTCAGTCTGGTGGAGGCTTTGGTAGCTGTGGTCCATTAGTCCTTTGGACTAATCTTTTCCTTGTATCCTGTTCTCTTCATTCTCTCTTGCTCCTGAAGGGGTGAGACCAGTGGAGTATCTTAGATGGCTGCTCACAGGCTTTTAAAACCCCAGACACTACTCACCAAAGTAGAATGTAGAGCATTGTCTTTATAAACTGTGTTATGCCAATTGAGCTAGATGTTCCCTGAGACCATGGTCCCCACAGCCCTCCGCCAAACAATTCAGTCCCTCAGGGAGTTTGGATGTGTCTATGGAGCTTCCATGACGTTTCCTTGTACAAGTTGTGCTGGCTTCCCCAGTACTGTGTACTGTCTCACCTTTCACCAAAGAAACCACTTATCTATTGTATATTTAGTATTTTCCCCACACTTCTCACATCCCTGGTAACCAACAAAGATTGTTACTTTTTGTGTGTAAACTTTTTCATAAGTTTTCACAATAGCGGTCTCATACAATATTTGTCCTTTTGTGATTGACTTATTTCACTCAGCATAATGTCCTTATTTCTTAATTTTTTAAGATGGATGATTAGCTAATTAATTTCCAGATTTCCATTTTTTTCCTAATATACAATTTTTAGGCTATTATTTTTCTCTAATGAGCTCATTAATTCTTTCCCAGAAGTCTTTATTTTTTATCTTTTTACGAAGTTGGCAGACAAATGACAAACTGGAATAAAAAACTGTAACATTGTAACTTATCTATAAGTTTAATATCCATGAAAGAGAAAATGCATTCTCTTTAGGATCACTAAGAAAAGATTTTTTTTTTATTCTGTCCTTTTCTAATGACTTATTATTTTTTTCTTAACTATCCATTTCTCCTCCCCCCCCCCACCCAGCCCTTGGCAACCGCTAATCTTCTTTTGTCTGCATGGGTTTGTGTAATTAGATATTTCATATAAATGGGATCATACAATATTTTCCTTTGGTGTCTGTTTTATTTCTCTTAGCATATGTTTTTAAGGTTCATTCCCATGGCAGCATGTATCAGAAATTTATTTCTCTTTACAGCGGAATAATACTCCATTATACATATATACATTGATACCCAATCAAAACCCATGGAAGCAGCAGTCAAGAAATCAAATGACTTATTGTATTGGGCAAATCTGCTGCAAAGGCCTCTTTAAAGTGTTGAAAAGCAAAGATGTCACTTTAAGGACTAAGGTGCGCCTGACCCAAGCCATGGTATTTTCAATTGCCTCATATGCATGCAAAAGCTGAACAATGAGTAAGGAACACTGAAGAAGAACTGACACCTTTGAATTATGATGTTGGTGAAGAGTATTGAATGTAACATGACTGCCAGAAGAACGAACAAATCTATCTTGGAAGAAGCACAGCCAGAGTACTCTTTCGAAGCAAGGATGGCGAGACTTTGTCTCACATACTTTGGACAGGTTATCAGGAGGGATCAGCCCCTGGAGAAGGACATCATGCTTGGTAAAGTAGAGTGTCAGTGAAAAAGAAGAAGACCCTCAACCAGATGGATTAACACAGTGGCTGCAACAACGGGCTCAAACATAGCAATGACTGTGAGGATGGTGCAGGACCCGGCAGTGTTCCGTTCTGTTGTATACATAGGGTCACTATGAGTCAAAGTCGACTCAACAGCACGTAACAACAACATACGTATATACTACATTTTGTTTATCCATTCAGCTATTGATGGACGTTTGGATTGTTTCTACATTTTGGCTATTGTGACTAATGCTACAATGAACACTGGTGTACATGTGTCTGTTTGAGTCACTGCTTTTAATTCTTTTGAGTACATAGTCATGTGCCGCATAATGTCCCTTCTGGCAGCATCCGTGGCATATACATCTGTGATGTGGTGTGCACCTTCTGGGAGGGTGCCCACCAGCCCCTCTTAGTGCTCAACAGTTTTGGCCCCCATGGCATGCATGTGAAGCTCATGGCCATTATGTTCCAAAACCTGTTCCCCTCCATCAACATGTAGTGGGTAAATCTGAACACCATCAAACACTGCTGCCTCATCAACTAAAACTCCACTCCCTGGACCTGGATTTCCACCATTATAACATCAAAGTTGTCCTGTGTGCCCACGTGGCAGGATGAAGAAGCTTCTCCAGGAGAAGTTCCCCAACATGAGCTGTCTGCAGTATGTCAGTGAACTGCTGGCCATGGTCCGGGGCTGTCAGAGGGCAAGGCAGAGCCTGAAGGTGAGCACAACATCCCGGAGCTGCTCCAGGTCATCCCCACCAAGCCAAACCAAAACCGTTGCTGTGGAGTCGATTCCAACTAATAGTGACCCTATAGGACATAGTCGAACTGCCCCATAGAGTTTCCAAAGAATGCCTGGTGGATTCGAACTGCCAACCTTTTGGTTAGCAGCTGTAGCTCTTAACCAGTATGCCACTAGGGTTTCCCAGGTGTGTAAAATGCGGCCCAGCAGAGCAACTTGCAGCTCACTGAGATGGGTCCTCGGATGACACTGCAGCTCATCAAGATACAGGAGGGTGTCTGGAGGGGAAGGTGTTTTTCCAGTTTCCTGCACAAGACGGAGGAGAAGCTGCAGGCCATCCTAGCGGCCAAGGAAGAGAGACTGCCGCTGAAGGCCGAGAGGCAGGCCTGGCAGGCCCACAATATGCAGTGCAAGTGAGAGCAGCGAGAGGCCCACAAGAAGAAGAGCCTGGCAGGCGTGAAGAGGGCACGGGCAGAGGTCGATGGGGTCAGTGATACTGAGGACCAGTGGCCCACCGGAGGCAGAGTGGGCCAGCAGAACTGAGGAGGAGGAGGAGGAGAATGAAGCTGAGTATTTCCACCAGGCAGTAGGCGAGGAACCCGACTAGGTCATGGGCCCCGGGCTGACCAAGTGGAGACAGCCCGCAGGCCCTCCACACAAGAAGCAGCGGGTAAAGGATTAGAGGCCAGACCCAGGCGGTGACCAGACGCCTCCAAAGCCCAAGGACAGGTCCCTAGAAACAAGGCCAAGCTGGGGCCCAGAGGGGCTTCCTGGGGCCATGTGCAGGGCCGGGCCCAGCTGCTTAAGAGAGTGACTCGATTACATCTGAGAGATGCTTCCGCAGGACTCCAAGTGCAGCCTTTGGTTCCCTTTTATAAAGAGCTGTTTCCCTAACTCCACTCCCACCCCCATAATAAATGACACACATTCCCCAAAAGAAAACAAACAAACAAACAAACAAAACCTCTCTCTTTCTTTGGGGGATGCCCACAGCCCAACTGGGCAGCGAACCCACCCCGCAGGCAGCCCTCCCACCGGCGAGAACAGGCACCCCTGCCGCTGGGAGGAGTGGGTGCTCATCCTGCTCCCCAGTGCCTATGGTCAGCAGCATCGCGCCCTGCTTGGGGAAGACCGCTTCCCTGCTGCCTGGGCCTAGGGCCTAGGCCGCCTGTCGTGCAGCAGCCAGTGAAGGTGGGCCAGGAGCACACCCCTCCCCTGTGGACCAAGGTGTTCGCACAGTGTCCAAGTCACATAATGACCTATATCACAAAAAGGTTGTGGACGTTAAAAGACGCATACCTGTATACCTAGGAGTGGAATTGCTGGGGCATATAGTAATTCTATGCCTAACTATTTTAGGAACTGCCAAATTATTTTACACAGTGGCTGCTCCATTTTACATTCATCTAACTGTGTACAAGTATTCCAATTTCTCTACATTGTCACCAATACTTGCTAATTGTAGTTTGTTTCTTTTATAATAGCCATCCTAGGTATCTCATTATGGTTTTAATTTGCATTTGAGTCCCTGGGTGGTTCAAACAGCTAATGCTCTTGGCTGGTAACCTCAAGGTTGGAAGTTCGAGTCCACTCAAGGCACCTCAGAAGAAAGGCCTGGTGATCTGCTTCTGAAAAATCAGCCATTGAAAACATTATGGAACACAGTTCTATTCTGACCTACATGGAGTCACCATGAGTTGGAATTGAGTACAGGACAACTTTTTTTTCTAATGACTAATGATGTTGAGCATCTTTTCATGTGCTTGTTGGCCATTTGTAAATCTTCTTTAGTGAAATGTCTTTTTAAGTCCTTTGCCCAATTTTTGATTGGGTGGTTTGTCTTATTGTTAAGTTGTAGGAGTTCTTCATGTATTCTGAATATTAAGCCTTTATATCTGATATATGGTTTCCAAATATTTTCTCCCATTTTATAGGTTGTCTTTTCACTTTCTTTGATAATGTCCTTTGATGCACAAAAGTTTTTAATTTTGATGAAGACTGGTATATCTATTTTTTCTCTTGGCTGCTTGTGCTTTTGGTATCATATTTAATAAGAATCTATTGCCGAAAAGGTCTTCACATTTTACCCCTATGTTTTCCTATAAGAGTTTTATGGTTTTAACTCTTATATTTAGATAATTGGTCCATTTAAAATTAATTTTTGTATATGGTGTGAGGTATAGATCGAACTCCATTCTTTACATTTAGAGATGCAGTTGTCCCTGGACCGTTTGTTGACACACAAGTTTTGAAATGTAGTATTATCATTATCATTTAGTTGAAAAGATTTCATTTTTTCCCATTATTATTTATTCTTTGAGTTATTTAAAACTACATTTTTTAATTTCCAAACATATGAAGATTTTTTGGTTATATTTTTGTTTTTGACTAAGCATACTTACATTGCTATTGCAGAACACACTCTATAAAACAGTCCTTTGATATTTTTGGAGATTTGATTTTGGTTCACATGTATAGTTAATTTTTACAAGTATTCCATGTGTTTTTGAAAATAATATGTTTTCTGCAGTTATGGTACATGGATATAAATAAATATACATTAAGTCAAGTTTGTCAATTATGACATAAAAATCTGTATCTTTAATGATTTCTTTTGTCTGCTTGTTCTGTCAATTAAAGACAGAAGTGTGTTAAAATCTTCTGTGGTGATTGTGGATCTGTCTACTTATCTTATTGGTTTATCAAGTTCTTTATGATTATGTACATACACATTGAGAATTTTTATTTCAACATGATGAAATAAATTGTTTATTTACCTATTTTTCAAAAGAAGAATTGTCTTCTTTTTTTATTGTGGTAAAATATATACAGTGAAAACTGTGAGAGCTGAAACTCATGGGATTGCCTTGTTTTTCTGGGTCTTGCAAGTTTTCCGCCTTTGCAGGGTGCAGTCTTACTACTTTTTTATCAGTTGTTTTAGTAGAAAATATTTGAGTTTTCTTTCTTACCTGTCTGCCTTACACAGTTTCCGCCTTTTGCATGTTTTATTGTATAACAAAACATTTGTCATTTCAACCTTATTTACATGTTCAATTCAGGGACATTCATTACTTTCATCATCTTGTGCAAACATAAACACTATCAATTTTCAAATTGTTTCATCACCCTTAACAGAGGCTCAATGCCCCTTAAGCAATAACTCCTCCGTCACACCCTCCCTACCTCCCTTCCCTGGTAACCACTGATAAACTTTGATCTGTATGAATTTGCCTATTCTAGATATTTTACATAAGTGGAATCATATAATATTTGTCTTTTGTGTCTGATTTTTTTTCACTCAGCATAACTTTTTCAAGGTTCATGTTGTAGCATACATCAGGACTTAATTTCTCTTTATGGGTGAATGATATTCCATTTTATGGATATACCATATTTTGTTTATCCACTTACCTGTTTGATGGATATTTGGGTTGTTTCCTCCTTTTGGCTATTGTAAATAGTGCTGCAATGAACACTGGTGTACAAGTATCTGTTTGTGTGTTTGCTTTCAATTTTTTGTTTTGTTTTATAAGCCTTTATTGTTTGTTTTTTCTATCTGTAAAGTAGGTCACCAAGAATAGAGTGTTAAATCACTCTATTTATTGTTAGTCTTTCAATAAAATATTTATGTATTTGTTTTTTGAAACAACATCAAATATCGTAGTAAGATTCAGAACCACTGACTGCTCAAATGGTTTCAGTGCATATTTTTAGGATCTCTTACTTCTGGTTTCTTTCTGTTAGAAAGGGGGAGGGGGAGATTTTAGTGATTTTTTTTTCAATCCAAAGACAATCTCACTTACTCAGTGGTTGGGGTGGGGGGCTGGAGGGTGGGCTGGTGAGGAGCTGCTGTGCAAAGGGCTTTATTTGTTGCCAATGAAATCTTTTCTACTGAAGATGTAATTATTTTCAAAAGAGCTATATCTTTACATGTATACACTCAACTATTTTATGAGCTGTTTGATTTTAAAGGATTCCTTTGGGATGTGGCTTCAGTAAAAATGATCCATTAATTCTTATTTAAATGGTCATGGGGTGCTAATGAAACTTCTGGACACTGGTGGTAGAATTCCAAAAATACTTGTTAATTTGAACTGGATTTTAAGATTTTGGTTCTACCATCACAGTAGCTATTCTGAATCCTTTGACTCACTATTGGAGGAAACCAGACATGTACTTTACCATGTTAATTGTTTATTTCTGGGATGTTCTCGATTTCAGTGGTTAGAATCATATATTTCTAGAATATATGTTGTCTTAGTCATCTAGTGCTGCACCAACAAAAATAGTACAGGTGGAAGGTTTTAGCAAAGAGAAGTTTATTGTCTCACAGTCCAGTAGGCTAGAAGTCCAAATTCAGGGCGTCAGCTCCAGGGGAAGGCTTTCTCTCTCTGTTGGCTCTGGAGGAAGGTCCTTGTCATCCTCAGTCTTCCCTCGGACTAGGAGCTTCTCTGCGCAGGAACCTCGGGCCCAGAGGACGTGCTCTGCTCCCAGTGCTTCTTTCTTGGTGGTATGAAGTCCCTAATTCTCCACTTGCTTCCCTTTCCTTTTATCTCTTGCAATAGATAAAAGGTGGTGCAAGCCACACCCTAGGGAAACTCTCTTTACGTTGGATCAGGGATGTGACCTGAGTAAGGGTGGTGTTACAATTCCACTCTAATCCTCTTTAACATAAAATTACAATCACAAAATGGAGGACAACAACACAACCCTGGGAATCATCGCCTAGCCAAATGGATACACACATTTTTTGGGGGATACACTTCAATCCATAACATTCCACCCTTTGAGCCACAAAAAATCACATCCTTGCAACATGCAAAACATATTCATCTCATAAGATCATAGCAAAAGTCTTAACTCCAAGTCCAAAATCCAAAAATTCCTGTTCATCTGTGAAATCTAGAATACAAGATAATCTGCTTCCAAAGGTACAATGGCAGAATGGGCACAAGCTACACATTTCCATTACAAATGGGAGAAACTGGAGGAAAAGAAGGGATAACAGGCACCAAGCAAGTCAGCAGAACACATTACATTAGCCCTCAAGGCTTTGAAAATAAAACTCTGTTCTCTGAGACAATTTACACAATGGCCCTGCCCTCCAGACTCTAGGTATTGGCCACAGTCTCTGGATTCTGAGTGGAGGCCCCTCAGCCCCGGGCTTCAGCTCTGCCTTCCAGGCCCACTGGGACAGCAACTCTGCTCCCTCAGCTTTAGGCACACCATTCTCCTAGTCCACTGGAGTGACACCTCCACCCTTAGAAACACCAGAGGCCATGGCTCCACACTTTGAAACCCCTGAGGTCATTTCCATACCTTTTGAGACTGAGGCAGCTGCCCTTGTGTTCCTTGTTTCTTCAGCTTCTGCTTCCTGTGGCCTCTTGGCCCTAGGGCCTCAAGCCTGCATCTGCCCTGCTGGGGCAAGTGTTCCAAAGCTCTGTATCTCTGCTCATAAGTGCCCAGAGGCACCCCACTCCGCCAGGAAGCCTCCTGTGCACAGGCACTCAGCTCTCTCGCTCCGTGGGTCAGCTCCAGTGCCATCTCGCACTAGTCTCCTGGTTCTGCTGCTGTTGATTCTCTGTCACTGCCGTTTCTCTGCTGCTGCTGGTCCTCTGTCACTGCTGAACCTCTATCCATTCATAGTTTTAAAACCGCTTCCACATTTTAGGTATCTGTTAGAGCAACACCCCACTTTCTCGGTACCAAATTCTGTCTTAGGCATCTAGTGCTGCTCTAACAGAAATACCACAAGTGGATGGTTTTAACAAAGAGAAGTTTATTTCCTCACAGTCTAGTAGGCTAGAAGTCCAAATTCAGGGTGTCAGCTCCAGGGGAAGGCTTTCTCTCTCTGTCAGCTCTGGAGGAAGGTCCTCGTCATCATCAGTCTTCCCCGGGACTAGCAGCATCTCTACGCAGGAACCTCGGGTCCAAAGGACATGCTCTGCTCCCGGTGCTTCTTTCTTGGTCGTATGAAGTCCCTCCTGCTTTTGATTTTTTTTTGGCTATATATCTAGAAGTTGAATTGCTTCGTCATATGGTAATTGTAGAGGATCCTTGGTGGTGCAGTGGTTAGGTGCCTGGTTGCTAACCCAAATGTTGGTGATTTTAACTCACCTGCCACTCTGTGGAAGAAAGATGTAGCAGTCTACTTCTGTAAAGATTACAGCCTTAGAAACCCTATGGGGCAGTTCTTCTCTGTCCTATAGGGTCGCTATGAATCAAAATTGACTTGATGCTCAATGGGTTTCGGTTTTACGGCAATTGTATGTTTAACTTTTTGAGGAAACACCAAACTGTTTTCCATAGCAGCTGCATCATTTTATAATCCCACCAGCATTGTATGAGAGTTCCAATCTATCCCCATTCTCACTAAACTTGTTTTCACTTTTTCTTATAATGGCCATGCTATTGGTACTAAAGTAGTATCTAATTATGGTTTTGATTTGCATTTCCCTAGTGACTAACTATATTGAACATCTTTTCTTGTGCTTACTGAGTATTTGTATATCTTCTTGTTGATGTGTCTATTCAACTCCTTTTCACACTTTTTTTGATTGAGTGTTTGTTTTTTAGTTATTGATTTGTAGAAATTCTTCATATATTCTAGCTATTAATCCCTTACCAGATATATAGTTCTCAAATATTTTCTTCACTTTGTTGATAAAGTCCTTTGATGCATAAAAGTTTCTAATTTTGATGAAGTCCAATTTATCTATTTTGTCTTTTCTTGCTTGTGCTTTTAGTTTCATATCTAAGAACCCTTTGTGAAAACCTAGGTTCCAAAGAATTACCCCTAGTTTTCTTCTAAGAATTTTGTGCTTTTAGTTCTTACATTAATGTCTTATGTTTTACATCTGTATTTCCTAAACAGCATATAATTGTGTTTTGTTTGTTCATCCAGTCTGACAATCTTTTTTTTTTTTTTAAAGTGGGAGCAATTAGTCCATTTACATCTCATATAACAAGTGATATATTTGGTTTTAAATCTACCATCTGAATTTGCATTTTCAACCTCTTACCTATTCTATTTTCTCCTTTCATGCCTTATTTTTGATTTATTAAGGTAGTTTTATTATTACATTTTCCCCTTTGTAAGTTTGGAAATCATATACACTTTATTTAGTTACTCTAAAAAGTATAATATGCATGCCTGGATTATCAAAACAGAACGTTAATTGATACTTTTATTTTTCTCCAGGACAATACAAGGACCTTATAACACTTTGACACATTCCCCCCCCATTTCTGACTTATATGCTAATTGTATTGTGTATTTTAATACTCTTCCCTCTCCTTCTTTTTCTCCTCTCTTCCTCCAGTCTCTCTCCACACATACATATTTGCACACAAGGTATTATTTGTTTTAGACATCTAATATTCATATATATTTACCTTCATATTTGCCACTTTTGTTGACTTTCATTTAGTTTCTTCCTGTATCTATGACCATCCAGTTAAGATTATTTTACTTCTAACTGATGAACACTCTAAAATTTCATTTAGTGTGGATTTCATTGTAATTAACTCCCTCAGTTTTCATTTGAAATAATATTTATTTTGTCTTCATTTTTACAGGATATTTTCATTGAGTATAGAATTCTAGGTTTGCAGTTATTTCTTTTTTATATTGTACTTTAGATGAAGGTTTACAGAACAAACTGGCTTCTCATTAAACAGTTAGTACACATATTGTTTTGTGACATTGGTTACCAACCCCACCACATGTCAACACTCTCCCTTCTCGACCTTGGGTTCCCTATTACCAGCTTTCCTGTCCCCTTCTGCCTTCTAGTCCTTGCCCTTAGGCTGGTGTGCCCCTTTAGTCTCGTTTTGTTTTATGGGCTGTCTAATCTTTGGCTGAAGGGTGAACCTCAGTAGTGACTTCATTACTGAGCTAAAAGGGTATCTGGGGACCATACTATGGGGGTTTGTCCAGTCTCTGTCAGGCCAGTAAGTCTGGTCTTTTTTGTGAGTTAGAATTTTGTTCTACATTTTTCACCAGCTCTGTCCGGGACCCTCAATTGTGATTCCTGTCAGAGCAGTTGGTAGTGGTAGCTGGGCACCATCTAGTTGTACTGGACTCAGTTCAGTGGAGGCTGCGGTAGTTGTAGTCCATTAATCTTTTGGGCTACTCTTTCCCTTCTGTCTTTACTTTTCTTCATTATCCCTTGCTCTTGATGGGGTGAGATCAGTGGAGTACCTTAGATGGCAGGTTTGCAGTTATTTCTTAAAAGCACATTGAAGATAATCTTCCCTTGTCTTCTGGCTTCCATCAAAACTATTGAGAAATCAGATATATTTTTAAATGCTGTTTCTTTGAAGGTAAACTTTATTTTATTCTGACGAATTTTGAAATATTTTAATTTTGGTTTTATATAGTTTCTTTTAGGAGAAAGACATGGCAGTCTGCTTCAGTAAAGATTTATGGCCTTGGAAACCCTATGGGGAAGTTCTACTCTGTCCTTTAGGGTCGCTGCGAGTCAGAATCGACTCCACAGCAGTGGGTTTGGTTTAGTTTGGATAGTTTCTCTATGATGTGTTTAGGTGTGGATTTTTTAAAAAAATTTTCTCCTTGGGATTTGTTAGACTTCTTGAACCTATGAATTGGTGGGTTTTTTTAAAGAAAAATTCTAAGCCATAATTTCTTCTATAATTATGTCCCATTTTTTCTTTCTTACTTCTGCGAATCCAATTAAATATTCACATTGCATCTTTTGTTTCTCTTTTCCTCTCTTCCATATAGTCCATCACAATGGCTCTTTGGAATTCATTTTGGATGGTTTCCTCTGACCTGTCCTCAAGTTTACTAAATTTATATATAGCTGTGTATGATTTATTGTTAAATGCATTTAATCGGTTTCTAATTTTGCCATTGTATTTTTCAGGCCTGAAGTTTTACTTTAGTTTTTTTTTTTTAAATATATATTTCCTTTGATTTTTATCATTTTTATTTTTCCTGTTGAAAACTTCAAATTTGACAATTATCTCCTTGAACAAAATAAGCATAGTTGTTTTACAGCCTGTGTCCCATAATATCAATGTCTGGATTCTCTATGTGTCTTTTTTTGTTATTGTTTCTTCTAGTTCTAGCTTATGGGCTTATGGGGTCTTGCTTCCTTGTGTGTCCATTTATCTGAGAATGTGTTATGGACATTGGATACATTTTGCAGAAATATTCTGTGGCCTATAATGATGATATATTTCTCCAAAGATGACTTTAGACTTCTTTTGTCAACTGCCTGGGGACACTGACAAATCAGCAAATTTAAGGCTTGATATCTTCTGAGCTTCAAATTCAGACTTCAATTTTTGTGAAGACTAGTTTCCTTCTGACATTCTCTTACACCTAGGGTTTAACCTTTTGGGTTTTCAGTTGAAATCAAGGGAAAATATATTAGGTCTTCATCTTTTGCAGACCATGGACTTTTAATTTTGTCTCTCTAATCTCAAGAGGCCACTGAAAGCTCAGCTCAGTCTCTCAGATGTCTTTTCTAAATCTTAAGATATCTCCAAGGTAAAGATGGCTTTGGTTTTCTCTTCTCAGTAATTCCTTATTGTCTTTTTATGGAATGTTTAAATATGTTATGGGATGGTGTGAAATGTTTAGAAAATTTCTAGTTGTCTGCTCAGCTGGAGTGCAGTGTCCAAGGAGTAAGTGACAGATGATGGTGTTGGAGAAGTAGGTAAGGTAATAGATTTGTCCAAAGCACACATTTAGTAACTGGAAGAGTGTTTATTTAAAACCTACATCTGTCTGGCTTCAAAGACCATATTTTTTCCACACAATTGTGCTTTTATGTCTTTTTTTTTTTTGGAAGAACAATACCTTTTCAATTGAAGTCTTATCCAGAATGTATAAAAAATATAGGATTGAATGTGCTTTGGTTGAAGTAAGAGCTGCTGTTGGCAGCCCCTTAGGTAGTGAAACCCATTGTTTTACCTACACTCCCTTTCCCTCCTTTTTCCTCTTCCTCGCCTCATGACATGGGCAAAGTCTTTTGGGCTTCCAGAGGAGACAGTGACTAATTCATTTGGGAGATGTCAGAGGAAAATTAATAATGGAAGTAACATTAGATCTGGGCTTTGAATGAAAGACATTTACTGGTCAAAGAAGAGAGGAGTGGCACTGCAGAAGAGATTAGGAAAAAGAAATGATGACTCCAGAAGAGTAATATTGACCTATTTTTCACTAAGGAACTTGGGCATTAACCTGTGAGCAATAGGGAATCATTGAAAGATTTTCAACTGAGTGCCATGAGGGATTCTGGATTTTAGAAAGATGTTTCTGACAGCAGTGTGTAGAATGGAGGATCATAGAGATCAGAAGAAAGCAAGTTATTTAGAAGGTAGTAGTCTCAGCAATAGATGAGGTGGGGAGATGGAAGCCAAGATGGCAGCTTAGTCACATGCACCATAATGTTCCCCTGCAACAAAGACCCAAAAAACTAAGTGAAACAGAAGCAAATAACAGTCCAGGAGCCCTGAACATCAAAAAAGAAGGTCTAAGAACTGAACCGAACATCGTCTAGAAGGAAAAAGTTATTGAAAACAGTGAAAGAGGGGTAACACGAAATAGAGCAGATCAGCCAGCCATCTTTGCCCCATGCAGTCATTTAGGACAAAGCCAGCAGCGACCTTGGGTGAAGAAAACAGCAAGGCAACTTCACAATTTTCCTAAAAGGGATCAAGGAACTGTATAGATACACACAAAAAGAAGCAGAGGCAGGGAGCCAGGATCCAGAACCAGAGATACTCAGGAACAGTGGCCTCTGACCTCAGGGATGAGTGGCGCCCACAAGGTGGTGGAACTGAGGAGGGTTGGTGCGAGGTCTTCCCACCAGCCAGTCCCTGGGCACCTCCTCCTCCTCACACTTGAGAAGGGACAGGTCCTGCTTGCTGGCTGCAGTGGAAACAAGGTGCTGTGACACACGCTTATCCTAGCTGGAGGGATGTACTCCCCTTCACCTCACCAACCTGATTGGAGGTGGCAGAGGGTTCCATACCCCAACCACCTCACCTGACTAGGGGACCATAATGGGAGCCTATCCTCTTCCCCCCTACCCTCCCAACCCCTGTACACATGCCCACCCACCACCTACACCTCCCCATGGGCCTGGTGGGGGGCAGTGGCAATGAGACAGAAAGAGACCTCACTCGCTGCTCCTTCCTCTTTCCTCCCACCTGACAAGGGGCAGAGGAGACTTGACTGAGTGCTCATCCCCCTGCCACCTCATCCTCCCTCCTCCTGCCTGGCACAAGGTAGAGGCAGTGCCACTGTGCACACATCTGCCAGGCAGGACTCCCTCCATCAACCCACCAAGTGAGGGGCAGAGGAGCCACGACTGCATGCACATCTCACAGAAGCCTCGTCTTCTCTCCCCTGCCTGGTGTGAGGCAGAGGCAGTGCCACTGTATGCACATCCACCAGGTATGACCCCATCCCTTAGCCCACCCAGTGAGGGACAGAGGAGCCGTGACTGCGTGTGCATCACCTTGTGACCACTTCCTTCCTCCCCTGCCCAGCGGGAGGCAGCACCACTGTGAGTGCATCTGCCAGGCTGGACTCCCTCCCTTAACCAGCATAGCGAGGGGCCGAGGAGCCACAACAGCACATGCATCCCCTACAGTCCCTTCCTCCCTCCACTCACTGGGCATGAGGCAGAAGAGGCACCACTGTGTGTGCAACCACCAGGTGTGACTCCCTCCATTAACCCACCTACTGAGGGGTAGAGGAGCCACAATTGCATGTATATCCCCCCTGAGGCCATTACCTCCCTCCCCGTGCCCACCGACAGACAGATACAGCATGACTGAGCAGGCATCTACCTATCATTCCTTTTTCCTTCCCCTCACACAGGAGGAGGTGGAGGTAGAATGACTGCACACATGTTCACCAGCTGCCCCCTTCTACCACCCACACCTTCTCCCAACTAGTGAGAAGTGATGACCACAGCCCCACCTGCCCACCACAGCTATTACACTGGATGCTCAACCTGCAAGGAGAGTATCACCTCCCACTCCTGCACCACTGAACCAAAGACAGAAGCCAAAACCCAATCAACCCACCCTCAGCCACCCCACAAGACCAGTAAACAGAGACCTGAGCTCCCACATTTACCCGCCATGCTACTTGCATGGAGACAGGTAGAGAGTGCTCCAGCATGGCCAGTCCAGCAACCAGAGTACCACACCAGCCATGCCTGCCAGGAATAATCAAAACAAAACATGACGTAATAATAGGACTCAGAAAACAATTATACAATTAAAAATAAATACAACAGCCCCTTAATGTCCCAGAGAAAACAGACAATAACAAACCACCTAAAGAAGCAAGATAATATGGCTCCAGCAAATGACCAAAATAAAGAACCAGAAATCCATCCTGAGGAAGAAAAGATAATGGAGCTTCCTGATAAGAAATTAAAAAGACTTATGGAGAGGGTCTTCAAAGGAATCAAGAAAACACAAACAAAACTATGGAAAACACAGACAAAACCAAGGAAAGCACAGACAAAACACTAGAAGAATTCCAGAAAACAATACAAGGACAAAATGACAAAATAAATAAACAACTGGAAACCATACAAGAAGAGCAACTAGAAATCCAGAAGCTTAACAATAAAATTTCAAAAATAGACAACTCAATAGAGAGTCAGCGGAGTAGAGTGGAAACAGTGGAAGACAGAATCAGCAGAATAGAAGACAAATCCCTTGATGCTAAATTATTCAAAGAACACACACACACCAAAAAGAAAAGAATGAAGAAATCCTAAGAGTTATGTGGGACACCATCAAGAAGAATAATTTACAGATGATCAGAATCCAAGAAGGGGAGGAGTCAACAAAAAACAGAATTGTTGAAGATTTGCTGTAGAAAACTTCCCTAATATAAAAGATGAGAGGATAACCATCAAAGAAGCACAACGAATACCATACAGGATAGATCCCAAAAGAGGAACACTAAGACACCATAATCAAACTTTCCAAAACCAAAGCAAAGAAAGAACCCTGAAAACAGCTCTGGAAAAATGAAAGATCACCTACAAAGGAGCATCCATAAGACTAAGCTCTGTTTACTCACCAGAAACCAGGCAGGTGAGAAGGCAATGGGTTGACATATGTAAAACATTGAAAGAAAAAAAAAATCTGTCAACCGAGAACTACATATTCAGCAAAATTATCCCTCAAATACGATGGTGAAATTAGGCCATTTCCAGATAAACAGATATTAAGAGAATTTGTAAAATCCATACCAACTTTACAAGAAATGTCACAGGGAGTCCTTCAGACAGAAAACTAACAACACCAGACAACAGCCTGAGATTAAAACCCATGACGTCAGCCAGATATCAACCCACATAAAGAACTCTCAAAAATAAAATAAAGCTAAAAGATGGAAAATATAGAACCAGAGTTGTCAATCTGTAACTAACAACCACTTCAGAATATAAAGTGGGGGGGGGGGAGTAAAGGGTATAGGTTTAGAAATTCCATATGGAGAGGAAGTCAAGTTGATATTAAGAAATAAATGACTGCTTTAAACTTAGGAAGATAAAGGTAAATTTCAGAGTAACCACAAAGAAAGTTAACAAACCTATTCATCAAAATATAAAAGAAGAAAATCATGAAGACTCAGTACACACAAAACCAGCAACAATGAAGGAAATGAAAAAACAAGCCACAATTAAAAAAAAAAAAAACTTAGCATTGAACAAACAAACTGTCAACACCACAAAAAAGCATAACAAAATGACAGCAATAAACTCTTAAGTATCAATAATCACACTGAAGGTAAATGGTCTAAATGCACATGTAAAGATAAAGGCAGAATGTATTAAAAAACACATGACCTACCAATATGCCGTCTGCAAGAGACACACCTTAGACACAAAGATATAAATAAACTAAAACTTAAAGGATGGAAAAAGATATATCAAACAAACAATAACCAAAAAGAGAAGGAGTGGCACTATTAAATTCTGATAAAATAGACTTTAAGACAAAATCCACCATAAAAGACAAGGAAGGGCATTATATAATGATTAAAGGGTCAATCCACCAAGAGAACATAACCGTAATAAATATATACAAACCCAATGACAGAGCTCCAAAATACATAAAACAAACTCTAATAGCACTGAAAAGAAAAATAGATACTTCTACAATAATACTAGGAGACTTTAACATGCCACTGTCAGTGAAGGACAGAACAACTAGAAAGAAACTCAACAAGACACAGACGATCTAAATACCACAATCAACCAACTAGACCTTATAGACATATATGGAACACTTCATCCAACAGAGGCAAAGTACACATCATCTTCAATGTTCATGGATAATTCCCCAGAATAGACCACATTTTAAGCAACAAAGCTAGCCTCAACAAATTCAAAACCACAGACATAATGCAAAGCTTCTTCTCTGATTAAACTGCTATAATAGCAGAAATCAATAACAGGAAAAGTGAAGGGAAAAAATCAAATATGAGAAAAGTAAATAACACTTTGCTTAAAAACCACTGGGTAATAGAACAAATAAAAGATGGAATTAAAAAATTCCTAGAATCAAACAAGACTGAAAACACAACATACCAAAAAATTTGGGACACAGCAAAAGCAGTGCTCAGAGGTCAACTTATAGCAATAACTGCATGCATCAAAAAGGAAGAAAGGGAAAAAATAAAAACATTAACCCTACAACTAGAACAATTAGAAAGAGAGCAGCAAAAGAAGCCCACAGCAGCCAGAAGAAACAAAATAATAAAAGTTTAGAGCAGAAATAAATGAAACAGAAAACAGAAAAACAATAGAATTATCAAGACTGAAAGCTGATTCTTGGAAAGGATCAATAAAATTGACAAACCACTGGCCAAACTGACAAAAGAAAAACAGGAGAAGATGCAAATAACCTAAATAAGAATAGAGATGGGTCACATTACAACGGGACCAACTGAAATAAATAGTATCAACAGAATACTATGAAAAACTGTACTACAAAAAATTTGAAAACCAAAAAGAAAAGTACAAATGTCTAGAAACACACTACCTACCTAAACTAACACAAACTGAAGTAGAAAATTTGAACAGACCCATAACAAAAGAAAAAATTGAAGGCGTCATAAACCACCCCCCCCAAAAAAAAGTCCTAGCTTAGACAACTTCACTGGAGAATTCTACCAATCATCAAAGAAGAGTTGACACCAATTCTACCCAAATATTCCAGAACATATAAAAGGAAGGAATACTCCCGAATTAATTCTATGAAGTCAGCATAACTCTGATACCAAACCCCAGGCAAAGACATCACTAAAAAAGAGAACTACGGACTAATATCCTTCATGAACTCAAAAATTCTTAACAAAATCCTAGCCAATAGAATTCAACAGCATATCAAAAAAAAAAAAAAAATACTACATCACAACCAAGTGGGTTTCATACCAGGCATGCAAGGATGGTTCAGCATTAGAAAATCAGTCAACATAATCCACCACATAAATAAAACAAAGGAGAAGAATCACATGATCCTCTCAATCAACATAGAAAAGGCATTTGACAAAGTTCAAAACTGATTGCTGATTAAAAAAAAATCTCTCAGCAAAATAGGAACAGAAGGGAAATTCCTCAATATAATAAAGGGAATTTATATAAAACCAACAGCCAACATTATCCCCAATGGAGAGAGTCTGAAAGCATTCCCCTTGAAAATGGGAACCAGACAAAGATGCTCTTTATAACCACTCTTACTCAACATTGTATTGGAAGTCCTAGCGAGAACAATAAGGGAAGAAAAGTAAATAAACAGCATCCAAATTTGTAAGTAAGAAGTAAAACTATCGCTATTTGCAGATGATATGATCCTATACATTGAAAATCCTGAAGATTCCACAAGAAAGCTGCTGGAATTAATAAAAGGATTCAGCAAAGTGACAGATACAAGATCAACATACAAAAAACAGTTGGATTCCTCTCCATCAACAAAGAGAACTTTGAAAAGGAAATCAGGAAAACAATACATTTTTCAATAGCTCCCAAAATGATAAAATACTTACAAATAAATCTAACCAGGGGCATAAAAGACTTACACAAAGAAAACTACAAAATGCTACTGCAAGAAACAAAAAGAGATCTACATAAATGGAAAAACATACCACGCTCTTGGATAGGAAGACTTAATGTTGTGAAAATGGCAATGCTACCCAAAGTGATATATAGATATCATGCAATCCTGATCCAAATCCCAACAGCATTCTTCAGTGAAATGGAAAAACTAATCAGTAACTTTATATGGATGGGAAAGAGGCCTCAAATAAGTAAAGCTTTATTAAAGAAGACAAACAAAGTAGGGGCCTCACACTACCTGATTTCATAACCAGCTATACAGCCATGGTAGTCAAAACAGCCTGGTACTGGTACAACAGACACATAGAATATTGGAACATGATTTAGAACCCAGAAGTAAATCCATCCACCTATGGACAGCTGACCTTCAACAAAGGATGAAAGTCTATTAAATTAGGAAGAGACAGTCTCTTCAACAAATGGTGCTGGCAAAACTGTATCTCTATCTGTGAAAAAATGAAACAGGACTCATACATCACACCATACACAAAAACTCAAAATGGATCAAAGACCTAAATATAAAATCTAAAACTATAAAGACCGTGGAGGAAAAAAATAGGGATAATGCTAGGGGCCTTAGTATATGGCATAAATAAAATATCAAACATAACTAAAAATAGACACATAGAAGAAGATGAAGTAGATAAATTCCTAAAAATTAAACACTCTCAATAAAAAGTCTTCTACAAAAGAGTGAAAAGAGAACCTACAGACTGGGAAAAAGTTTTGGTTACATCGTAGCCGACAAGGGTCTAATCTCTAAAATTTATAGAAGACTTCAACACCTCAACAAAGACAAAAAAAGGCAAAAAATCCAGCTAAAAAATGGGCAAAAAATATGAACAGACTCTTCACCAAAGAAGACATTCAGGCTGCTAACAAATACATGAAGCAATGCTGTCGATCATTAGCAGTTAGAGAGATGCAAATCAAAACTACAATGAAATACCATTTCACCCTGACATTACTGTCACTAATCAAAAAAGAAAATAACAAATGTTGGCGAGGTTGTGGGGAGATTGGATACATTGCTACTGGAAATGCAAAATGGTACAACCACTATGGAAAACGGTATGGTGTATGACGCTTCCTCAAAAAGCTAGAAATACCATATAATCTAGCAATCCCACTCCCAGGTATATTCCCTAAAGAAATAAAAGCCTTGACATGAATAGACATATGCACACCCATGTTCATTGCACCATTATTCACAATAGCAAAAAGGTGGAAACAACCTAATTGCCCGTAACAGATGAATGGATTAACAAACTGTGGTACATACACACAAAGGAATAATATGCAATGATAAAGAATAATGATAAATCTGCAAAACACTTCACAACATAGATGAATTTGGAGGATATTATGCTGAGTGAAATAAATCAATCACAAAAGGACAAATATTTTATGAGACCACTAATATAAAGTAACAACAAAATGTTTACCCACAGAAAAACAAACAGAAAACATTCTTTGATGGTTACAAGGGATGGGAGGGAAAATTACCAAATAGATAGTAGACATGTGTTAACATTGGTGAAGGGAAAGACAACACACAATATGGGAGAAGTCAGCACAACATGACCAAGGCAAGAGAGGACACTGAGAGGAATGCAGGAATAAAGGGCAACTATGGTAACTACTATAGCATAGACAATCCTTCAGTGATAGTATTAACAAATGATAATTTACAAATGGTTGCATAGATATATAGATATGCCAAGTGGTGTGGGAGGGTGTATGGGAGCACATCCACTGGCAGATACAGGTTTGGTGGTGGATATTTCTAAATACATGACTGTAGGTGCTCCTCATATATTTAATATAGACAACAGAGCACACAAATGGCACTGTCAGGAAAACCTCTTAGACATAACCAAACACATGGCGGAATGAAGTCCCTAGGCTCAAAGGCAAAGGACCAGAGACTCAGGGGACATCTACACCAATTGGCACAACATAATTCATAAAGACAATGTTCTAAATTCTACTTAGGTGAGTAGCGTCTGTGGTCTTAAGAACTTGCAAGTGGCCATCTAAAATACAACTATTGGTCTCAGCCAGTCCAAAGCAAAGGAGAGTGAAAAAAAACAAAGACTTAAGGGAGCAATTACTTCAAAGAACTAACGGACAACATGAATCACAGCCTACATGACCCTGAGACCAGAAGAAGTAGATGGAGCTGGGCTACCACTAACAGTGGCTCTGATTGGGATCAAAACAGAGGGTCCTGGACAGAGCGGGAGAAAAATGTACAACAAAAAATCAGATTCACAAAAAAGACCAGACTTACCAGTCTGACAGAGACTTGAGGAACCCCCAATACTATGGCCCTAAGACAACCTTCTGACCTGGAACTGAAGGCATTCCTGGAGACCACCTTCCAGCCAAACAATAGACAAGCCCATTAAATAAACAATACTCCTGAGAAGAAGGTGCTCTTTAGAACAATAAATTATACAAGATCAAAAGGGCTATATTTGCCCAAAAGCAAAGTTGAGAAGGCAGTAAGGGGTAGAAAATCAAGACGAAAGGAAATGAAGAACCAAGGGTGGAAATGGGGAGATTGCTGACATATTGTGGGGAATGAAGCCAAGGCCATGAAACACTTTATGCAGATACTATCAATGGTAATCTAATTTTCTCTGTAAACTTTCACCTAGGGCACAATTAAAAAAAGAGAGAGAGAGAGAGAATGAGATGAGATGGAGCTGAACTTAGCCCCCTGTGATAAGGAGACTCCCTTCTGAATTGAGGGAAGCTAATGGTAGTATTTCAGTTTTATCCGGGTTATTCAGTGTTCAGATATGGACATTCTAATTCTCAACAAAATAGACCACTTGATGGGGTTTCTCATAGGAAAAAATTAAACCTTGATTTGATATTTTATCTGATAATCTGTGGTTTATTCCTTGCTGCTTTTGCAAGTATTATTCATAAACTTTAAATGGCTCCCAGTTGTTTTGTAATCTTTGTGTTGGAATGGACTGCTTTGAGATAACAATTCGGTAAAGCCATGCAGAGGGTCTATGACCCACATCATTTTTGTATTTCTTGGGAGTGTTCCACAGCATGACTGGATACAATATGCATGACTTCCTGTTTGCTGAAGTACTGTTTAGACTTTTTTGCTTTCCATGAAGAAGGGGATGTAGCTGGAGGACAGAGAGAAAATCCATTTTAATATATTATTTAATTTCATAAAATAACCTAATTTATATATTATATTTTATATATTTTTAAAAATCCATTTTAGCTATTGTTTTTGTAGTCTATTACATATCCTATATTGCCAGAATTTTATACTTAGCTAAAATATATGATGATTATTATTTCTAGAGCTTATAAATTTTTATTAATGTCAAAGAGATGTGTTGCAGAGAAAAGTCATCAAGTGTTTTTACAAGTTTCCTTGCTTTATTGATGAATGTAGTTTAAAAATATTTCACCACAGAGAAGTTTACACCAGACACAAAGCCATGGGTTGTTCCTCTGTTCCAAATTGAGTTGTATAGAAAACAGAAGGAACTTAAGTATCTACCAATAGTGTTGATTTGGTGGAAATTATTCCACTTATAAGTTCATCTATCCAAGTCAGTGTTATCTGACTGAAACATATGGCAGTGATGCATATGAAAACAAAAGGAGCTTCTAGCAAAGATCCCTTAAGAGTTTGATTGTGGTTTTTGCATCTTGTGTTCCAAGGTTTGAGTTCCTTAAAGCCTTTGACTTCAAGATAATAATGCTTTTCCTTCCCTCTCCATCCTCCTTCCACCCCATTATGATTTAATAGGGTTTGGACTGACACTATTTAGTTATCATCTTTTATATCTTGCATTTTTTCTCTTCAATGCAAATTGCCCCAATTTTGGAGGCTTTCTTTTAGGGGGAAGTAGATTTTTGCATGCCTATAGAGGAATTTACAATAAAGAGTGTTGTGTATGTTATTGTTATTTGTAAATTGCATTCTACACATTCTTTATATCAGTAAAATTATATATATATATATATATCTTTATACATACACACACATTTTTTTCAGCAATATGGTTGGTAAACTTTTGCCAGTATGACATGGTATAACATAGTGATAACATATTGGTTGTATTGAGAAAAAAATATAAATAAAGATGAAAATTAATATTGCATTTGTTTGGACTAGCTTTGAATATAGCTGGTTTATAAACTCTGAGGGCAGGGATCTTTTATTTCTTTGATGTCTTACAGCACAGAGCATAGTGCTGAATAACATGGTAGCCACTCAGCTAATATCTGTGAATTATAAATAATGATTCTTACCTGAAAGAAGCCTTTACCTTATATGCGTATCAAAACCATTCTTAAATATCTCTTTTGATCTCAGAAAACTTTGAATAACATAGGGCAGGCATTATTAACTCAGTGGCCAATAAGGAAACTGAGACCCATAGAGGTTAAATAAATTAGTATATATTACATATATAGTCTTTCTGCTCATAATGTGGTCCTTGGACCAACAGTATCTCATCACTTTGGTGCTTTTCAGGAATTCAGAATTTCAAGCACCATCCCATACCTGCTGATTCAGAAACTACATGCTGACAGTATTTCCAGGGGATTCCTATGCACATAAAGCTAGACCAAAATGTTCTTAGTAGAGTGTTCTTGCATACTACCTCTGTATTGTACCATGCTCTAAATATTCAAAATATTAGCAACTAAGGCAATGCCCAGCTTCTTAGATCCAGGAAATAACAGGAAAAAAAAGAGTTTATTAATGCCAATATGTTCTCCCACCACCCTTTTGGCTATATTACCAGAATTTATTCTCACAAACTTTCTATGAGGAAAATAGGGTGAACATTGCTGTGTCCTTATTAATGATGAATTAATGCGGGTACAAAAGCCAGATTTAAGCAAGTTTAAACACCATATTGTCAGGTGAGCTCTTTATATCAATTTATTTTTTCCTTCAAGGTCATTGAAGAAAGATGGGGCAAAACAATTTTCTGATAAATTCAGACTGATCATATCTATCTGAGTATTCTAGGCTTCTGAATAAGTTTCTCCTTATTCTCTCCACTGGTCCACAAAATTCATGAAAAAATTAACAACATTAAGGGTCTAAGCTTGAAGTGTCTGGGTAATTTTTCATAAGTCCAGTCTCTATTTATTTAGGCTTTAAATTATACAAGGTCCGTTTACTTCCTAAAATTTTTAATTGTGAACAATTCCCAATTACCAAAAATAAACAATCAAAATAATGGCAAACATTACCTTAATTTTGATTAAAAATCAATAAATTCAATGAATTTTTTAGCAATATTAACAATTCAATGTTTAAAAAATAATGTAATACACTATTTTAGTCCACTAAAGAAATGTACCAGACAATAATTAAACAAGTATCTTATCTTCATGGGTATAACGGTATAACTGAGTAACAGAAAGATTGACATCTACTGCTCCATACTAGTTTACTATATATGATATTTTTAAATTTTGAATGTTAATACATAAAAATTAAAGAAGAAAAAAATTATTGCATTTCATATATTGTAAAATTTTCTATTTCTTCAAGATACTCTTCTCTGATCCTTCACTCCCAAGAAGCCACACAAACACTTATACAGAGACTCTATTAATCCTACGTTTCCTAGATGGTATCTGAGGCACAGCGGGTGTCCATAGAAATTAATTTGTCCTGACAATAGGCCTAAAGACTTGAGTCTAGGGATCACATAGGAAATTCCCTTTAAATCAAGCGCAATAACAAACAGAAAACTGATAACGACAGTTCTAAAAGACCACACAGAGGTAGAACCAGGAATAGGTTTGCTGCCTGTATATCTGTGAAAATTTCTGTTAAAATAGCTTTTGGAAGCTTTATGCTTGTTAAAATTTGTACGTACTGATTTACTGATGTTTTCATATTACATCATTCAGCAGATTTACATCTCAAACCAAATATTTAAGGATAAATAATAACTTTAGTTTTTACATACTTTCGATAGGCTGTTATAGCTACTGGATGGCAGTTATTTATTTTTAATCTGAATCTTTGAGAGCAATTTTCTAATACTGTGTTGTGATTCAACATTCATAACAATCTGTTTATCCTTACCTGAAAGTTTTATGGTAAAAATTGATGTATGTAAATAGTGATTCATAAAATCACTTATTAGTAGTTTAGCATTTGCATAGTAAAGAACAATATTTTACATGTCATCATACAGAGTTCTCCATTCAAGTTTTGAATTTGCTTTAAATAACCCTTTTAAATAACAGTTTATTGAATACTAGGTGAGGATAAAAGCAGCTTAAGTGGCAGAATTACTGCAGTTTATTCTTATACTGCTTGTCTCATGCTAAGCTGTCAAATGAGTATTGTTTTTCTTAGGATTATCATTTATGCTGTATTTACACTACATGTATTGTGTGCTCATTGCACTAATTTTTGTTTATGTTCTTTTCATGGCTTACCCTACCTGTGAATGAAAAGAACATAGTCAAATTGGAAATCGGAAAAGTTAGAAACATGTAACTTGCCAATATATGCATGAAAACACAATTCTTTGTTTCCTAGTGACCTCTAAACTCTCTTTCAGCCTCATGATTCTCTTTATAAATGTGATCAAATCTACCAGGAGCTTTCTGCTTTTTTATCCTGAACATATGTAATAGAGTAAATGATGAACTTTGAGAGATATGGATGATAGTATTTAAAACACCAGAAGGCAATTTGAAAGTAAAGCCTAATTTTTTTTTAAATTTCAGTGCCCAAGGATATGTTCTGAGTCAGCCTTTCAATGCACACAAAGGGATGTGAGAATGTATTATTAGAAGCAAAGTAGAGTATTTGACAAGCATAACGATGTACCTAATTGCATGAGTCATATATGATTATCTGCCATCTCAGGTTTTTATTTAGAAAGACTTTTGGTTTTGTTCCTTAACATGATCAATTCAAACCCCTCAAAAATGCATTGTTCTTTCTCACATAAACTTTTCAAGGAAAACATGCACGTGCTTGAGATAACAAGAAATATTAAATTTGTAAATCTGCAGATCCCAAAGAAAAGAGAGACTAAATAACTGATCCAATGTTACAACACAAAGTGACAACTCAGGAGGAAGGGTCATGTTATGAGAGTTGTTCTATAACTATGTAAGGGTGTGTGGCAGTTTACCAGCATCTCCATAGTTAAGGGCTTAAAAGTGCTGTCTGGCATTTGAGAAGACTGATACTGTAGTTTAAATAGAAATTTGCGTCTATACTCTGCCAATATAAACATTTCTCATATACTTAAAAATAACCAGTTATCTATCAAATTTCAAATTTCAAGCTTAGTGCAACTCATTGGAGAAAAACAATGCTATATATTAATGCCCATCAATGAATTGTGCAGAAAAGTCAATGTATCTCCATTGATTTACCTTCAGCAAACCTTTTGAACTAGCACTGTTCATAGTCATATCTTGATATGTTTTATTGTGTAGGGAAGAAATGAAAACAATTCTTTTCTGGGTTTTCAAATTAATTCTATCTTTTTATACCAAATCAGATTGGGCTGCCATTCCTTTTAACACGTAATTCTGTAACAGACCAAAAATACTAATATAAATTCTGTTATATACAATCAGTTCATGTCTTTCAGCACACAAGATGCTAAATGTTTTTACTTTAGACTAGAAGAGTCAATAGATTCTTTTTCAGTTATTTTATTTTTCTAAGCCTACTTATCTGTTTGAAATTGACTTTCTGTAAAGTAACTGATGGTCTTAAGAAGACAACAATCAACTTTTGAATATGTTTTTTCCATTTAAATAAAGGCCCATGTATGCCTATCCCTGTGTCTTAAGGTTGATTTCCCTAGGGAGTCATTATCATGCAGCTCACATTGTCAGTCACCTACACTGCTGAACTGGCTATCAAATAACCTGCAAAACAGTAAGAGTTAATGTGTCATACAGCAGATTTATGATAAACTAAGTTTGAAACAAAATAATGAATTCTTAACATTTATTGTGTCTCTAATAACATGGATGCTAATTTCATCAGATTTAAAATTAAATCAGGAAGTTATATTTCTTCTCCTTATATCGTATAAACTAAAAACCAAACCTGTTGTCATCGAGTCGATTCATAAACCATATTCTCTATGAGATGTTGTATCATATATAATCCCTCATATTCCCTGATATAATATGATTTATGAGCATATGCACTTCCATATAAAGAATAAAAATACGAACAATTTTCTTAAAGCCACTGAACTAGTCACCAAGGTCATTATGACCCTCCATTCAGATTAAACTTGGAAGCCTTTTTTAGTTTGTGCAAATTAAAATAATTAACCATCTAACAGCTTTCAGAAACAATAATTTTCTGAAAAAGATTAAAGAAGTTTTACAATATTACACTATTTAATTGGTGTACATTATCAAAACTTGCTGTATAATAGTGAAACTCAACAAATTGTAGGCAGTGGTAGTGGTTTCTAAAACTTTTTTGATTGTTGAGCTCCTTATGGTCCTTATGGGAATAGAGTACAAATACATATGTATGAGGTGGCGGTGGGCTTATAGAGGGGGGATGGTAGCATGGCTTCTGTACAACACTTCTCATAAGTAGGCAGAATTCAGCCTTCAGGTTTAGTCACTGGTCCCTTTAGATTGTTGTCATAATGAAGCTCCAGTGTTTGAAACCACAAACAGGAAAGACAGTGATGATGCAGAGAGAAAAAATCCCTTTCATAGTTCAGTGATTCAGTGCTTGTAATGGTACTACTCTTTGAACCACTTACAATCCAAGAGGGTTGTAGAACAGTATTTTTTAAGTTATATTCTCATGATAGACAAAAAGTAATGTTTGAAGGAGAAAAACAGTGATATTTATAAGAATGTATAACAGTAGTTCAATTTATTTGAATTCACTGATTTAATTGGTTGTTTTGATACTTTTAACATTTACAGTAAGATTATGGTTCCATTTAGATTGCTTACTCTGCTTTCGAACATGACTAACTTTTTCTTATCATTTGTACTAGACCATGCAAAAGATTTTCATTTATTCATCAAATATTTATTTTTAACAAAAATAAGTAGTGTATCAGACACTTTACTAGTTGTTGGAGATACAGTAGTGTACACTACAGTAGTGGTTCCTGCCCTTAAGGAGCTTACAGTCTAAGAGAAATGACAAATATTAAAAATAATAGCATACATTATTAAATAATTTCAATGGCAATAAGTAATTGGAGCAATAGGGGAGCTTCTCACAAAGACTGTAATTGGGAATCCTAATGTTGCTCAGAGAGTGATCAGGAAAGACATTTCTATCTCATTTGAAATGGACAAAAACTCTGTGAGGTAGTAAAGCAAGCACTATTATTATCCCTATTTTAAACATGCACTAACTGAGGATGAAGAAAGTGACAAAACAAAGATTCAAACCTAGATCGTTAAGATTCGTATTATGTAATGCTCCCATCCTGACAACAGTAATGTGTCAGATTACCTTTAAAACTACTCATGAAAGATTTGTACACTGCCAGAAGCTGTTTTTATTTATCTTCTTCATCTCTTTCCTTAAAATCGTATGCTATAAATAAGTTATTTTCTTTTATGTTATTAAATTATTAATAATACTATTTCCAAGGCTGTAAATCTCTGCAGAAGCAGACTGCCACATCTTTCTCCTGTGGAGCCACTGGTGGTTTAGAACAGCAGACTTTTCAGTTAGCAGTCGATTGCTTTAACCACTGCGCCACCAGGGATCCTTATTATTGACTAAATGAAGGAATAAATAAATGAAGGAATCTTGGAAGTTTAAATGCCCATATCAGGTTTTATGAGAAAAATTAAGTTCAAAATAAAATAGCTATATATTTCCATAAATGCAGTAGAACTTTTTTTTTCTGTCCTTTGCCTTTGTTTGTCTGAAACATATATTCTCCAAAAATACTCTATTAAAAGTAATACGTACAATGAAACATAACAAAGGAATGGTACGATTTTGTATCTTTTCAAAAGGAGAAAAAAAATCAAAATAAACAGCAACAACAACAAAAACTAGACATACCAACAAACCTGATGAAGTAGGATGTTTTTTATCAGAACTTAAAGTGGTAGAAGAAAGGAGATGGGACGGGCAAAAGTGGAAAGCCTCTTTCCTTTTCTTTATTCACTGCAAACCCTTCTGGAGAGTAAAAAAATAAACCTATTCAATGAATTAAAATTTCATGCTAACCAAAAGTGTTCATGGTGATCAAAAATAAGTAGTAGGCCCAGAGGCAGGTTATATGAATACTACAATGAATACAGTTGAAATTAAAGTGTTATTCTTTTTCATACAAAACTTTAAAAATTGAGTTAAGATGAGTTATCCTGCATATGCAAGGAATAAAACCATGGAGAAGGCTGCTGCTGTGTCTTTAAGATGCTACAACTGGCAGTCTGTGGATTTAGACAAACAGCTGTCCTAGTCAGTAAAAAATTACCCAATTAAGTTATTTGACAGACTTGACTATTTTGTTGATTTGATTGATTAGTTAAAGCAACACTATGTGCCATTCCCTGTAGTCAAGGCACTATTTCTAAGGGAGATAATGACAGCTTTGTTTTGCTGCATGAGCATCAGATCACACGGTGAGTGCTGGGCTTAGTTCTAAGTGCCACCATTATATACTTAATACTATTTAAATTTTGTTGTTGTGTATCTTTGAGTTGATTCCAACTCATGGTGACCCTATATGACAGAGTAGAACTGCACTATAGGGTTTCCTAGGCTGTAATCTTTTCTACCATGGAGTGGCTGGTGGGTTTGAACTGCCAACTTTTCAGATAGCAGAAGTGTTATTTAGAAAAAAAAAATTTCATTTAATCTTTGTTATGTTTGATTTTACATTACATACGGAGGTTCGGAGGAAGGGCACCACAATCTTTTTGAAATGTAAGGTCTCTAAAGGTCTTAATCCAGTTATTAGTACTACATTTGATAAACTGAACTCTGTTCACGGATGTAACTATATTCAGTCAGTAAGTCAAGTCAGTTGTTTTAAAAAAATACTTGAAGTAGTAGGAAAGTAACCAAGATGGTGAAGATAAGGTAAGACCATATCACATGAAGAATAGCTAAAGAAAATGGAGGAGATTTAGGCTTGGGAAAAGATGACTCTGTTTCTGTAACAAAGGCTGGAGAAAGGGTGGAGAAGAATAGAGACCTTCAGACATCCAAAGTATTCTCAGATATAAGAAAGATTCACTTTGATCTTTAAGCCTCCTAAGGGCATAAATAAATCAATAGATGGAAGTTAAAGTTAGATAGACTCTGTATTTAAGCAAGAAATTTTTAACAGTCACAGCTGACCAAAAATGAAATGGAGTATCTCAAGAGATAGTAGATTCTCTGTGGATGGAGATGTTCAAGCAGATGTGGATAACTGCATAATAGGAGTGTTGCAGAAAATTCTGAAATGTTTGCATAATGAGAAAAACAACTAAAATGTAATTAATTTTCATAGTTTTATTCATTTTTTTGCTTTTAAAATGTCTTTTCCTTTTTGAAATGATGGTGCTAGATGGAAATTATTTTTAAAAAATAAGAATTTACCAAAACAACTTGAAAAATCAATGTTAGTCTCTTAATAAATATTTAAAAATTAAAAAGAAATTTACTGGTCTATGGAATCCAAATTTCTGAAAACACTGATCCTCAAGATTCTTTCCTGTGTTGACCCTCAAGATTCTTTCCTATGATTAAAAATGTTGAGAGGATGAAGAAAAAGGAAAAAAGTTTCCTTACAACCATTACTAACTTGGTATAAATTAATATATCATATTGCTTTTTTCACCTAAGGCTAGACCTGATCAAAAAGAAGGCCCTAGACCTCTGGCAGGAAAAGGAGATACAGCAAAGAGACGCAAAAGATGTAGGGGACATCTCAGCTAAACATGCCTTGCTTAAAAATTTTGCTTATGGCTAGCTACATCCTATGTCCTTCCCATTGTCTTACTATGTCTTTTTCAACTTCTCTGTGAATTTTCTGCCTTAATGTCTCTATTGTTTTAAATAACTAATTAAAAATTCATTGTGTGCTGTTGAGTGGTTTCCGACTCATAACAACACTATAGGACAAAGTAGAACTACCCCATAGGGTTTTCTAGGCTGTAAATCTTTATGGGAACAGATCGCCAGGACCTTTGTCCCTCAAAGTAGCTGGTGGGATCAAACCACTAACCTTTCGGTCAGCAGCCAAATGCTTAACCAATGTTGCTAGTGAGTGAATGATTGCATGCATTTAAAGGAGTCATTTTGGGAGTTGTATTTACAGTATCAGAATCTTATAAGTGCTATTTCACTCGTGTCTACCTAAAACCTAAAGTTCTTGTTTCGTAACCCATTATGTTGAGTGCACTTCTGTGTTTATCAGATTATAGCAATTTCCCCAATAAGATACCTATCCATGGGTCTGCATATAAAAGTGGTTGAGAATTTTATACCAGGAAAAAATACTTTACTTTTATACAATAGTTAGTTTTCACATAGAGAAACAAAAGGTTTTAAAAGCATCATAAATACATGTTCTGTTATCTGTAGCCATTTGATTAAAGATGCTAGGACATAAAATTAACAACAAAAAGACAACCCAATCAAAAAATGGCCAAAGGACTTGAATGAATTTTCTGTGTAGACATCCATAAAGTGAGTTTCTTGAATTAAACTTAGTTTTAAACTGTTAATGTAAATTGTGTAATCTAGCTCCGCTTTCTATTTGCAAGTTAGATCTTGGCAAATTGTTTCTCATTCCATTTATATATTTTCATTTGCTTTAAAGTAGATCCTGAAATTTTATCTCACATTAGATAAAGTCCAACATGGTTCTGCAGTGATCTAGACGTCGTCTTTTGGGTCTTTAAGTTTTGTCTATTTACTAACATGTATCATTATTACTGTTATTTGAATTAATTAATGAAGTAATCCTTTTGTTGATACAACTTGAACACCGCAGAACAAACTGAATGCATAATGTCTCAGTTACAAGTACTAGAGGTCAAATAATTTTTTACAGAGATCTGCTTTGTCCATTTTCAATTAAATTTCTTTTATTAACTGATTTATTCCAGCAGAAAGATACAATTCAGAGGTGAGAAGTGCACTTTGTTTTTATTTTATTCATGATTATGCATTTTATTTACTCGTTAGCACCCTTTGTTTCCATAGTCATAATAATCAGGAATAAAGCAGTCCTTTCAACTGCACACAGGGGACAGAGAACAACACCAAAGAACAGAGGCATAGGAATATTTCTTGGTTAAGCAAAGAGTGTCACTCCTAAAAAGATCTGAGAATTTGTGAGCAGGCAAGGTGTGTCTCTTTTGCCATCATCAGTTGCCCTATTGAAAAAGTAATTCTCAACAATGGAAAATAGCTTCTGACTTTATCATACTCAGCAAATCTTCTAGCTTGTCCACCATTTTGTTCACAGATTAATTTTTCTCTAAAGTGAAGGAACTGTGAGCAGGATAGGTGAAATTTGCCACTTTATGTGGTATCCAAGAAGCAAATATATAAAGCCCGTAGCCAGGTAGGTAGTAACAAGCAGGATATGAGCGGGAAAGCTAAGGTGACCGGGATTTTTTTTCCAGAGACTGAGGGGGTGCTATTAATACTTTTACAAGGCAATAGGTGTAAACCATGACTGTCCCAGGCAAACCAGGACTATAGACACCTAGAGATAGAGAAAAACCAACATGCAAGTATGAAGTAGATTTCCAAATAGAAGTATGAATTATAAGTAAAAATGAAAGCAGGCTATCAACCTCAAGAAAAGATGATAATGCATGGGTCTGTAATAAAAAATATCACAATTACAAAGTCCAGTTCAAAAGGCCCCACGGATTACTAAATACATATTTCATGACACTTGAGTTAACAGCAGACAGATCAAGTCTAAAAAATGATTGCCACAAAGTTATGATATTTACTTATAGTTGTTTATATTTTAAATTTTTAGTATTTTCATGTTCCACTCAACGTGGATAGAATAAACAAGAATAGTGAATTTTTTTTAACCTATGCCTGAGTCCCTGGATGTTGCAAATGGTTAATTGCTGGACTACTAACCAAAACTTTGGCAGTTGAAAGCCACTCAGAGGCACCTCGGAAGACAGGCCTGGAAATCTGCTTCTGAAAGGTCACAGCCTTGAAAATTCTATGGAGTGCAGTTCTACTCTGCACAAGTGGGGTCGCCATGAGTCAGAATCTACTCAATGACAACTAACAATTGTTCTTTCTTGTGTATGGCCAATCATCCGGCAGAGGGAGCAATTGTCACTAAATGATTACATTCTAGGTTATATACAGAGTGTGTGTACGTGTGTGTGTATATATTTAAAATAACTTGTGACTTAAATGTTGGCTTGTACTTCATGAAGAAATTAGTATGGAGATATGTTGCTTTTCAAAACAAATTCTGTCTCCTTTCAGTATAATCCTTCTTATATGTGCATATTGTTTCACTGAATGAGAGCTTCCAGTTTCTCCATTAAAAGATCCTCTGAAAAGTCTCAGGGAGGAGGAGAAAATGGTTGTATGTGCTCTTCTCCATCTAGAATGTCAGTATTTTTTATGACACTGTCTCCATTTACAATTTTGCTGTCATAGTATCTTTTTGAAATATTTCATTTTCTGAGCCTTTCTTTATAGAGGTCAAAATAAGTAATAAATACTAAAGACTGTATATCTTAATCTTGAGAAAGGATGGGAAATAACACAAATATATACCTTTTGTTATGGAGAGATGATATCATAGTAGGTTCTATGGACTTTGGGTACATACTTGTACTGCAAAAGAGTCTTAACTTCAATTCATGAAGATGAGGCCAAACCAACAGTAGAAACATTTTTTGAACTGGTTTCCAGGTGACAAAACTGAATGAAAACTGTACAAGCCTCCTCCTCCCCCCTTTTTTTTTTTTTTGGTAAATATAAAACATCTTTGATCTTTAGGTCACTTATGCAAAAGAATACCTGCTTGAAGAAGGAAATAAATTACCAATGCCCAAAATATGTTCACTGAAAATGGCGCTCTAGGCAGAAGCACGACGCCGTCCCTCCACAGCAAAGATCCGAAAAACTAAGCCAAACAGAGAATACAAGAATCCTGAAACCCTAAAACATCAAATGAAGAGATAAAGAACTCAGCGAAGCATGAAATGGAGTGAGAAAACTGACAGAGAATGGAGAGCGAGGAGAGATTCATGCAGAGGTCCCCTACCAGCTAATGCAGCTTGGATCCGCCATCATGGACTCCTATCAGAGACCAGCAAATAGGGGGTACGAGAAAGTAGCTTCACGGAGCTTCCAGCAGGAGACAGAACAACCTGTAATTGGTGATATAAGCTTTCCCACCCCCCACCCTTCTTCACCCCGACTCCGCCTCCTCTGCTTCCTGCGGCCACAATCTCTTGACAGGGAAACACCGGCTGCTTGGATTCCACACACCTGAATGGGCCGGCTCTCTGAGTGACATTTGTTGGCTGCAGGTGTTGCTTTTTTCTGCTTCTTTTGATTTCTTCCTTACCTCTCACCACCTTCCCCTCCTTTCGCTCAAATACCTGGCTCCGTGCGCCATCTTTGCTTCTTCCTGAGGGGCTGAAGAGCTCTGGTAATTTGTGATATACACTTTCCCACTCCCTACCCTTCTTCACCCACACTTGGCCCCCTCTGCTTCCCATGGACACAGTCTCTTGTCCGAGAAACACCACCCCGCACTAGCTGGCTCTCTGAGTGCCATTTGTTGGCTGCTAGTGTTGCTTTTTTTTAATGCTTCTTTGGATTTCTTCCTTACCTCTCACCACCACCCCCTACTTTCGATCAAATACCTGGCTCCGTGCTCCATCTTTGCTTCTTCCTGAGGGCTGTGGAGCTCCGTTCAAGTGTGGAGCTGCTGCCTGGTCTGGGCTGCTGTGCTGGTGGGATCCATGGGCTTTTGTTCATTTGTCTGTTTTGAATTGTTTGTTTGTTTTCTTTTCCTATTCTTCAGTTGAGAGCCCTTTGCCAAGCAGAGCTGCTTGGCAAGGAGACTCCCCTTCCACAGACGTGCAGAGGAATTCCTGAGGGTATTTCTTTGTTCATTGTTTTTTTTTTTCTGTTTTTTGGGGGGCCTTTCTTGTTCTTTTTTTTTAATTTGTTTTGTTTTCTTTTCCCTTTTTTTCCCTTTCAGTCGTTGTTCATTGCTCAGTTTCTCGTCTCTCTATATCTTCCTTCTCTTTCTGTTCCCTGAATACCTGGCATTGTATACCTCTACACCTTCTAGCCAGGCTGTACTGCAACACCTGAGAGCGACTTCCCCAGACCTCATAGCTGCACTGGTGGGATCCCTGGGAACTATGTGGTTTTTAAACCTTTCTGATTTTTATTTATTCATTCTTTTATTTTATTTTCTTCCTCTTCCCCTTTCTGTTTTTCTCCATTTCATAGCCTCTCATCTCTCCACTCCAACAGCAAGCTCCCCTAGCATTCTTTTTTGTTTCTATGTTTTTGGCTCCTGTTCCTCTCTCCTCTCTCTTATATCCAACTTAGCTTCACACATAACAATCTCCCCACTGCATCCTGCCTACCTGCACCGTGCGCTTCACATCACACCACCAAGCAGCACAGGCACAGCCTACTGGAATCTGCCCTGCAGTGATTACCGAACTGCTCTGGTGACTGTAGTAAGTGCCACAAACAACCCGTCCCAGTAACTCCTCTTCAGCTAGACCTGCCCTGCTGTACCATATCTGAGTGACTGACCCTGCCAATTGGAGAAGGAGGCAAAAAGTATTGTGCCCACAGATGAGCAAACAACAAAGAACACACAGTCCTCCTGCTGAGACATTGTCAAATTTTAAAAAAAGGGATGAAACAAACAAATCCACAATCAATAAATGAGAAAAATAACTACTGAATGCCCCGAAGACAGCAGACAATATCAAAA
>NW_004443996.1:6382992-6409837 GCF_000243295.1 Trichechus manatus latirostris
GACCAGATTTACTGGCCTAAAGGAGACTGGAGAAACCCCGAGAGTATGGCCCCCAGACACCCTTTTAGCTCAGTGGTGAAGTCACTTCCGAGGTACACCGTTCAGCCCAGGAGTGGACATCCCCTTAAAACCAAATGGGACTAATTAGGCACAGCAGTCCAGGGACAAGCCCTACAAGGCAGAAGGGGACCGGAAAGATGGTGATAGGGAGCCCAAGTTTGAGTAAGGATAGTGTTGATTTGTTGTGAGGTTGTTAACCACTGTCATAGGGTAACATGTGTACTAACCATTTATTGAGAAACTATTTTGTTCAGTAAACCTTCATCTAAAGTGAGAATACCAGCACAATTGGAAGAGCGTTGCGGATGTCACTGAAGTGTGCATGTAGAAATTTTTGAAACGGTGTATCTTTGGCTATGTATATTTTCACCAAAAAAAAAAAAAGTCAAGAAGGGAGTGGGTTGACATGTTTCGGGGTTGGTAACCAATGTCATAAAAAAATATGTGTATGACTGTTTCATGAGAAACTACTTGTTCTGTAAACCTTCACCTGAAGTAGAATTTAAAAAAATCCACAACCCAGACAAACCAAAAGTTATAAGTGCTCAGAATTGGCATCACAAAAGGAAAGCTCTCTCCTGACTTGTATTATGGCAGTCTGAACGCCCCCAGAAAATTGTGCCAAACAGTTTAGGAAACAAATATACAATAACAGTAAACACACACACATAGACACAAAACAGCAAACTTCAAGTAACTATTTTGGATTGCTAAGAAGGAAAATTTTAATGTTCAAACAATCTGATAAAATAACCATGTGGAAAAAAAAGTCAGCTTCTATTTGTGATGGATTGTCACAGTTGGCAGAAATATTACACATGACAGCAAAAACAAGAAAAGGAAAGTTTTGTGTATAATTCTTTAGAGTTATGATTAACAGGTCAAATTATATATAACAAAATATTTTGATTCATTATAAAATGGAATATTTATTCTAGATCATCTTATTCAATATTCTATGTCTCTTCCGGGAATTTATTTAGCCATGAAAATTAAAGTACAGTTCTTCCTGTAATTAAAAATAAATAAATACATAAAGTTCATGTTACATAGCACAGTCCACAATATAACTCCTACAAACCTTTGTCACTATTCAATTGATCTTTATTTTGTTGTGATTTTTTTCATATATCCAAAAGGCATTGTAATTGCACAGTGAAAATGTCTAATATTTGTGGAATATTCTCTGAAATCCTTTCTAGACAATTAGGGTAAATCCCGTATAAAATTTTCTTCTATTAAAAAAAAAAGAAAGACCAGAGGCCATGGTTCCACCCTTTGAGACCCGAGAGGTGGTGGCCATACCCTTTGTGACTAAGGCAGCTCTGCTTCCAGTGTTCCTTCTCTCTTCAGCTTTTTCTTCCCGGTTCCTTGGCATCTCGGCTCCTCGGGCCTCGATGCCTGCGTCTGTCTTGCTGGAGCAAGTATTCCAAACCTATGTAGCTCCACCGATTAGTGCCCGGAGGCACTCTACTCTGCCTGTAAACTTCAGCCGGAATGCATTCACCTCTCTTGCTCCAAGGGTCGTTCAGCCTCTCTCAACTGATAAGTGCTCAGAGGCACCCCACTCCACTAGCAAGCCTCCTGCACACAGGCACTCAGCTCTCTTGCTCTGTGGGTCAATTCCAGTGCCGTCTTGCACTGGACTCCTGGTTCTGCCACTGCCAGTTCTTTGTTGCTGTCATTTCTCTGCTGCTGCTTTTCGCCGTTTGTGCTGTCTCCAGTATAACAGCTCTCCTCATTTCCTTCTGAATCTTATATCCGTTCAGTTTGAAAACCATTTCCATATTTTATATTATCTATTAGAGCAGCACCCCACTCCTGGTATCAAATTCTGTCTTGGTTATCTAGTACTGCTGTAAAAGAAATACCACAAGTGGATGGCTTTAACAAAGAGTTTATTCTCTCACAGTCTAGTAGGCTAGAAGTCCAAATTCAGGGCGCCATCTCTAGGGGAAGGCTTTCTCTCTGCCAGCTCTTGAGGAACGTCCTTGTCATGATTCTTCCCTTGGTCTAGGAGCTTCTCCAAGCAGGAACCCCGGGTCCAAAGGACAAACTCTGCTGCTTTCTTGATGGTATGAGGTCCCCAACTCTCTACTTGCTTCTCTTTTCTTTTATCTCTTGTAAGCTAAAAGGTGATGCAGGTCACACGCTGTGGAAAATCCCTTTACATTGCATCAGTGATGTGACCTGAGTAAGAGTGTTACATCCCACCCTAATACTCTTTAACATAATCTAATCTTGCCTCATTAACCACAGGCAGAGATTAGGATTTACAACACAGAGGAAAGTTACATCAGTCACAAAATGGAAGGCACCCACACAATACTGGGAATCACGGCCTAACCAAATTGACCCATATTTTGGGGAGACACAATTTGATCCATGCCACTAAGTCTTTTATGTCCCTGGTTAGATTTATTCCTAAGTATTTTTTTAGGGGTTAGTATAAGTGGTATTGCTTTCCTGATTTCCTTTTCATAGTTCTTTTTATTGGTGTATAGGAATTCAACTGATTTTTGTATGTTTATCTTGTAACCTGCTAACTCTGCTGAATCTATTACTTCCAGTAGTTTTCTTGTGGAGTGCTTTGTGTTGTCTATGTATAGTATCATATCATCTGCAAATAAGGACAGTTTTATTTCTTCCTTACCAATTTGGATGCCCTTTATTTCTTTTTCTTGCCTTTTTGCTCTATCTAGGACTTCCAGCACAATGTTAAATAGGAGTGGTGATAAAGGACATCCTTCTCTTGCTCCTGCTCTCAGGGGGAATGTTTTCAGTCTCTATTTGTTGAGAACTATGTTGGCTGTTGATTTTGAGGAGATGCCCTTTATCATGTTGAGGAATTTCCCTTTGATATCTGTTTTATTGAGAGTTTTTGTCAGGAATGGGTATTGGACTTTATCAAATGTGTTTTCTGCATCCATTGAGATGATCATGTGATTCTTTTCTTTCCTTTTTATTTATGTTGTGTATTATGTTGACTGATTTTATAATGTTGAATCATCCTTGCATACCTGGTATGAATCCCACATGGTCAGTGTTATGGATTGAATTGTGTCCCTAAAAATATGCATATCAAGTTGGCTAGGCCGTGACTCCCAGTATTGTGTGCTTGTCCATCATTTTATCATCTGACGTGATTTTTCTATGTGTTGTAAATCCTATCTCTATGAAGTTAATGAGATTGGATTAGTGGCAGTAATGTTAATGAGGTGGGCCTCAATCTGTAAGATTAGATTGTGTCTTAAGCCCATCTCTTTTGTGATATAAAAGACAGAAGCGAACAGAAAGATGTGGGGACCTCATATCACCAAGAAAGCAGCACTGGGAGCAGAGTACATCCTTTGGACCTGGGTTTCTTGCGTGGAGAATCTCCTAGACAAGGGGAAGATTGATGACAAGGACCTTCTTCCAGAGCCGACAGAGAGAGAAAGGCTTCCCCTGGAGCGGCTGCCCTGAGTCTGGACCTCTAGCCTACTAGATTGTGAGAGAGCAAACTTCAATTTGTTGAAGCCATCCACTTGTGTTATTTCAGTTACAGCAGCAGTACATAACTGAGATGGTAGGGGTGTATTTTTTTATATGATACTGAATTTTATTAACCAGAATTTTATGGAGAATTTTTGCGTCTATATTCATGAGAGATATTGATCTGTAATTTTGTTTTGTTTTTGTGATGTCTTTCCCTGGTTTTGGTATCAGGGTTATGCTGGCTTCAAAGAATGAATTTGAAAGTATCCCTTCCTTTTTTATGTTCTGAAATAGTTTGAGTAGTACTGGTGTAAGCTCTTCTCTGAAAGTTTGATAGAATTCTCCAGTGAAGCCATCTGGTCCAGGACTTCCTTTTGTTGGGCTTTTTTTTTTTTTTAATTACTTTTTCAAACTCTTCTCTTGTTATGGGTCTGTTCAGATTTTTTTACCTCAGTTTGTGTTTGTTTAGGTAAGTAATGTGTTTCTAGAAATTTGTTCATTTCCTCTAGGTTTTTGATTTTTTTGGAATATAGTTTTTCATAATACTCTATTATGACCTTTTTTAAATTTCAGTTAGATCTGTTGTAGTGTCCCCCATTTCATTTCTTATTTGGGTTATTTGCTTCCCCTCCTGTTTTATTTTGCCAGTTTGGTCAATGGTTTGTTGATATTGCTGATCCTTTCAAAGAACTGACTTTTGGTTTTGTTGGTTCTTTCTATTGTTTTTCTATTCTCTATTTCTTTTATTTCTGCTCTAATCTTTATTATTTTTTTTTCTTCTGGTGGCTGTGGGCTCCTCTTGCTGTTATTTCTATTTGTTTGTGTTGTATAGCAAAAGTTTTAATTTTATCTGTTTCTTGTTTTTTTGATGTGTTCATCTATTGCTATAAATTGACCTCTGAGAATGCCTTTGATGTGTCCCAGATGTTTTGGTATGATGTGTTTTCATTCTTGTTTGTCTCCAGAAATTTTTTTGATTCTGTCTTTGATTTCTTCTATTACCCACTGGTTTTTAAGCAAGATGTTATTCAGTTTACGTGTATGTGATTTTTTTCCTTATTCTTCTTGTTATTATTTTCTACTTCTATGGCATTATGATCAGAGAAGATGCTTTGTATTATCTCAATGTTTTGGATTTTGTTGAAGGTTGATTTGTGGCCTAATATGTGGTCTGTGATGGTTAAGATTGTGTGTCAACTTGCCTGGGCCATGATTCTTAGTGGTTAGATAGTCATATGGTGTTGTGATCATTTCCATGATGAGATTTGATATTATGTGATCATCTGTATGATGGAATCTGCTGTGAGTAGCCAAACAGTTGAAAGGGAGTTTCCTTGGGCATGTTTCCTGCATTGACTATAAGTGGATATTCTGGCAGGGCTTTTGGGCTTTTCCTCATTCTGGATCCTGCAGCTGGCTCCTGTTCATCTGACCTTCAGGTCTTGGTACTTGAGCTAGCAGCTTACCTGCAGTCTTGCCTGCCTATCTTGGGATTCACCCATATTCACAACCTGTGAGCAAGAGCCCTGCTCTCTGACCTGCTGGTCTTAGGTTCACCAGTCCCTGTGGCTATGTGAATCAGGAGAATCCTCTATCCTGACCCATGGACTTAGGACGTTCCAGCATCTACAACTGAGTGAGCCATTTCCTTGATATAAATATTTCTCTCTTTATATATTTATATGCTTTACTGGTTTTGCTTCTCTAGAGAACCCAGCCTAAGGCATGGTCTATTCTGGAGAATGTTCCATGTGTATTGGAAAAGAATATATACTTTGCTGCTGTTGGGTGGAGTGTTCTATGTATGTCTATGAGGTCAAGTTGGTTGATTGTGGCCTTTAAATCTTCTGTATCTTTGTTGAGTGTCTTTCTAGATGTTCTGTCCTTTACTGAGAGTGGAACTGTCATTTTCTCTTTTCCGTGCTGTTAAAGTTTGTCTTATGTATTTTGGAGCTCTGTCATAGGAAACCCTGGTTGTGTACTGGTTAAGAGTTTGGCTGCTAACTAAAAGGTCAGCAGTTCAAATCCACCAGGTGTTCCTTGGAAACTATGGGGCAGCTCTATTCTGTCCTATAGGGTCGCTATGAGTTGGAATAGACTTGACAGCAACAGGTTTTTTTTTTTGGTGTTTTGGTCATTGGGTGCATCGATAATTACTATGGTTATGTTCTCATAGTAGATTGTCCCTTTAATCATTATATAATGTCCTTCCTTGTCTTTTATGGTGGATTTTGTCTTAAAGCCTATTTTATCTGAGATTAGTATTGCCACTCCTGGTCCTTTTCCGTTGCTGTTTGCTTCATATATTTTTTCCATCCTTTTATTTTTAATATATTTATGTCTTTGTTTCTAAGGGGTTTCTCTTGTAGACAGCATATTGATGGGTCCTGTTTTTTTTATCCATTCTGTCACTCTCTGTCTCTTTATGGGTACATTTAAGAGATTTATGTTCAGTTTGATTACTGATAGGTGTGAGTTTATTGCTGTCATTTTGTAGTGCTTTTTTTTGCAGTGCTGGCATTTTCTTTGTTCTTCTTACTCTCCTGTGCTGATCTCCTTTTGTTTCTGGATTTTTTCCCCATTTCTTTCTTTTTGGTAGATTTTGTGTTTTCTGAGCCTTTATGTTTTTCTTATTTGTTTTTATGAGTAGGTTTGTTAACTTTCTTTGTGTTTACCTTGAAATTTACCCCAATCTTCCTAAGTTTGAACCAGTCTTTTATTACTTGATATTGCCTTGACTTTCTCTCCATTTTAATGATCTATACCTACACTGTTTATTCCCTCTTTTATTGTTCTGACATTGTTGTCATTTACAGATTGACCTCTCTTGTTCCCTGTTGTAAGTCTTTTAGTTTTGTTTTATCCTTGAGAGTTCATTACCTAGGTTGGTGTCTGGCTGACGCTGTCCTGTGTCCTAGATTCAGGTTGTTGTCTGAAGTTCTTTGTTCTGTAACCAAAGAACTCCTTTTAATAATTATTGTAAGTCTGGTTTGGTTTTAACATATTCCCTTAATTTCTGTTTTTCTGGAAATATCCTAATTTTACCATCATATTTGAGTGAGAGTTTTGCAGTGTATATTATTGTTGGTTGGCAATTTTTTCTTTCAAGATTTTATATATGTCATCCCACCGCCTGCTTCTCTGCTTGCTTTCTGCTTAGTCTTATTATTTCCACTTTGTATGTGACTTCATTTTTCTCAAGATGCTCTCAAGATTCTTTCTTTCTTTCTTTTTGGTTTTGGCAAGTGTGATTATGATGTCTTTGTTACTTTCTTTTCTGGTCTATCGTATATGGGTTTTGTTGAGCTTCTTGGATTCTTGGATGGTCAGCTTTTCATCTTTCATGAGATTAGGGAAGTTTTCTGTCAGAGAATCTTCCATGATCTTCTCTGCGGTTTCTACTTCTCCCTCTGTTCTGGAACTCCAAACACGCATAAATGTGTGCTCTTGATTGTATCCCACATTGCTCTAAGTTTTTCTTCATTCTTTTCTCTGATTTTTACTCAAAGTGCTATCCAAGTATTTGTCTTCAATTTTGCTAATCCTGTCTTCAATTGTCTCAAATAACTCCTAAAACCTTCTACTGCACTGTCTATTTCTGAAATTTAGTTGTTTATCTTTTGGATTTCTAATTGCTGTGTTTGTATAATTTCTAGTTATTTATTTATTTTGACATTTTGTTCTTGTATTATTTTCTTGAATTCTTCCATTGTTTTGTCTGTATTTATATGATTATGTCTGTATTTTCCATGATTTTGCCTATTTTTTCCTTATTTTTGTCTGTGTTTTCCTTCATCTCTTTCCTAATCTCTTGGACAGTACTGAATATTAGACTTTTTAATTGTCTATCAGGAAATTCCAGTGACTTTTCTTCTACCAGAAGGTCATCTGGTGTTTCATTTTGGTCGCTTACTGGAGTTATGCTGTCCTGTTTTTTAAATATGTTTTGATATTGTCTAGCATCTGGGACATTCAGTAATTATTTTATTCATTTATTGATTGTATATTTGCTTGTTTTGTCCTGGTTTTTTAAATTTCATTATATCTGGGCAGACAGGCTGAGCATGTTTTGTTACTTGCACATCTCTGGGCAAAGTACTTCTCACCACCTTGTCCAGGTAGGCGGGGCTGGTCACTCATCTATGGTGTAGCAAGGTAAGTCCAACAGTGGGGAGAAGGGATGGGATGGGTCCTTTGTGGCATGAACTAGGGTTGTTAGGGTGGGCCCTGGGGGTGGTGTGGGACAGGGTCCAGAGTTCTGTGCCAGTGTTGCTTGGGGGCACAGTGCTCAGGGCACAATGAACATAGGGGGAAGGAAGAGAGAGTATATGATGTGCAGAGCTAAGTGGATGAGAAAAAGAAGAGAGAGTAACAGAAGTGAAAAAAAACAGCACAAAAGTGCAAAAAAGGGAAAAAATATAAAAAATAAATAAATAAAATTGAGGTGCAGTAGGTTTGGACGGGTTGGGGCCAGGCAGACCCTTGGAGGCTGGGTGTCAGTGGCTTTCTAGCTAAGTGGTACAGCTCAGTATGTCAAGAAGGGTCGTGGGTGGTGCTCAGTGCTAGTTGGGCTAGATAAAGGAAAGAAGAGAAAGAGAGCAGAAGCCAGAAAATACAAAAACAAAAACAACAATGACAAAAATAAATATGGTGCTGATGGAGCTGGCCACTGGGTGTGGGGCAGAATTGGGGTGTCAGTGAGCTGGTGTCTTTCTCACTGGGTGTTGTGACACGACTCCTCAGGAGAGACAAGCAGCACAGGGCCTAGGTAAGGGGAGGAAAGGGAAAGATAAAAATAAAAAAAAAAAAAACATGGTGCTAAGGGAGCTGGTCTCTGGGGGTGATGCAGACCCAGGGAGGCTGAGTGCTGGTGGCTCTCTAGCTGAGTGGTGCAGCACAGCCCTTCATGAGGGGGGTCGGCGTGGTGCACAGAGCTAGGTGAGTGGGAGAAAGGAAAGGAAGAAAGGGATACAGAGAGAAGAAACAAAATAAATGAAACACAACAAAAAAAAGCAATAAATAAAAATAATAATAATATGACACTGAAGGAGCTGGCTGGTGGGGGTTGCATGGAACCAGGGAGGCCTTTTGCCTGTTGCTCTTTAGCTGAGTGGTGCAACATGCCTCATAAAGAAGGGGCAGGTACAGTGCACGGGGATAGGTGGGAGGGAAAAAGGAAAGGAAGGAAAGGATAGACATAGAAGAAACAAAAACAAAAAATATGGCACTGAAGGAGCTAGCTGGTGAGGGTGGCATGGACCCAGGGAGGCTGTGCGCTGGTGGCTCTCGAACCAAGTGGTTTGGCACAGTCCATTGAAAAGGGGCTGGGATGACACACAGGGTTAGGTGGGTGGGAGAAAAGAAAGGAAGTGAGAGAGCTAGAAGAAAGAAAGAAAAAAAATGGTGCTGAGGGAGCTAGCTGGTGGGGGCAGCATGGAACTGGGGAGGCCATGTCATGGCTCTCTAGCCGAGTGGTGCAGCATAGCCCGTCGAGAAGGGGCAGGAATCATGCACAGGGCTAGCTGGGAAGGAGAAAGGAAAGGAAGAAAGGGAGAGAGAGAGAGAAGAAATTTAAAAAAAAGCCAACAACAAAATTAAAAAAATGGCACTGAGGGAACTGTCTGTTGGGGGTGGGGCAGGGCAGACCCAGGTGACAGTGAGCTGGTGTCTCTCTGGCAGAGCGACCTTGGCTCTTTGGAAAGCAGCGGAAGCCAAGTATAGAGAAGAAGAGTGGGAGTGGGAAAGCCTGTATTCCTTCTTACTGGGTGCTCTGTGTCCTGTTGGGGGCTCTGTGAAATTGCCTTTCCGTACTCTCTGTCCTCTGCTCTTAGTGGCTGAGGTCCAGGATGGAGAATCTGTGCCGCTTTAGCCGATAGGACACCTCCACTACGTAGCTCCCCTCGTTCTCTGTTTTCTGTCGGTTTCCTATTTCATTCGGTTCTTGATCGAGTTCTTTATCCCCTCATTTGAGCTTAGGGTTCCAGGATTGACGTCTGTATCTGTTTTACTTAGTTTTTTGGGTCTTTGCTGCAGAGGGACAGCATGGTGCTTCTGTCTATGATCTGTCTATGTTGGATCCGCCTCCTCATTTATCTTCTTAACAGCAGTGTAGAATGACTGCTTTTTTTTTTTCAAAATCTCACCAAAAGAAGGTCTTATCAAAGTTTTAGCGTTTTGCTAACCTGATAGGTAAAAAATGATATTTTGAGGTAATTTTAATTTGCATTTTTTAAAAGTGAGAATTAACATCTTTGCATATACTTAAGATCTATTTGACTTATGTTTCTTGAAAATGTCTTTCATATAATTTCCCTATTTTTCTATTAGATTATTGGCCTTTTTCTTATTTATAAATAGAAGAGATTAGTTTTTTTTTTTGTGATATGTGTTACATTTTCTCCTTCATTTCATCATTTGATTTTACTTATGGTGGTATTTTTCCCCATACTATATTTTTCATCCTTGTGTAGAACTGAACAGCTTATTTTTCTTTTATGATTTCTAGATTTTACATTATATTTGAAAGACATTGTCCACTCTGAGGTTATAAAATAATTATCCCATATTTTTCCCAGTTATTTTAATTTTGAACATTTGGGATTTATTCAACTTTTTAAGATTTGTTTCCCAGTTGGTTACCTACTTGCCCCAAGACTATTTGTGCAATGTTCGTTTTCTTCCTAACTGATTCGAGGGACCACTTTTACCGTAGGTAAACTTTCTGAATACATTTAAGTTTATTTATGTTATTTTTTTCTGTTCCGTGAGCCTTAGACAATGATTTTTTTTTTAATTTTTGAAATTTGAAGCTTACAAAAGAGTTGAAAGAGTAGTACAAAGAACTCCATATACTCTTCATCCAAATTCCTCAATTGTTAATATTTTACCACAATTTTATCACATTGCTTTATAATGCTTTCTTCTCGATTTCTGGTCCTGGTATCCAGGATCGTACACTGCAATTAATTGTCATGATTAAAAAAAAAATTGAGAGAAAATTGATTGCAATAAAAAAATGCTATTTTATTCATTTTAAGTGTACAAATCAGTGTCATTGCGTACATTCACCAAGTTGTGAAACCATTATATATTTCCAAAAGTTATTCATCACCACAAACAGAAACTCAGTATCCCTTAAGCAATAACTCCCATTCCCCCTTGTCCCAAGGCCCTGGTAATCTCTAATAAACTTCTATCTGCATTTGCCTATACAGGATATTTCATATAAGTGGGATAATATGATATTTATTCTTTTGTGTCTGATTTATTTTACTTAGCATAATGTTTCCAAGATTAATCCATGCTGTAGCATGTATCAGAACTTCATATCTCTTTATGGCTGAAGAATATTCCATTGTATGCTGTCTTAGTTATCTAGTGCTGCTTAACAAAACTATTACAAGTGCGTGGCTTTAAAGAACAGAAATTTATTTTCTTACAGTTTAGGAAGCTAGAAGTCCAAATTCAGGGTGTGGTTCAAGGGGAGTTACTTCTTTGTTTATTTTATCACCTCGTAGCTACCACCTGTCAGTTTGTTGTATTGTGGTGGCTTGTGTGTTGCTATGGTGCTGGAAGCTACGCCACTTGTATTACAAATATCAGCAGTGTCACATATGCTGGACAAGTTTCAGCAGAGCTTCCTAAGACACACTAGGAAGAAAGGCCTGGTTATCTACTTCAAAAAATTAGCCAATGAAAACGTTATGGATAGCAAAGAACAATGTCTGATATAGAAATGGAAGATGAGCCCTTCAGGTTGGAAGGAACTCAGAATATGACTGAGGAAATTCTGCCTCCTGAAAGTAGGTTGACATTAGTGACACAGATGGAACAAAGCTTTCAGGACCTTCATTTGCTAATGTGGCAAGATTGAAAATGTGAAGTAACAGCTGCAAATGTCCATTAAAAATTGGAATATGGAATGTACAAAGTATGATTCAAGGAAAATTGGATGTCGTCAAAATGAAATGGAACAATTAAAGATCGAAATCATAGACGTTAGTGAACTGCAAAGGACTGGTATTCACCATTTTGAAGTTGACAATAATGTGGTGTATTATGTTGGAAATGACAAAAAGAAGAAATACAGCATTGCATTTATCATTAAAATAATATTTTGAGATGTATCTTGAAATACAATATTGTGAGTGATAGGTAAATATCCGTATGACTACAAGGAAGACCAGTAATAAGACCATTATTCAAATTTACCCACCAATTACTAACGCTAGAGATGAAGAAATTGGGGAGTTTTAGAAACTGCTGCAGTCTGAAATTGATCAATCATGCAATCAAGATGCATTGATAACTACTGGTGATTAAAATGCAAAAGTTGGAAACAAAGACTAAGGATCAGTAGTTGGAAAATGTCACCTTGGTGATAAAAATGACGCTGGAGATTGCATGATAGAATTCTGCAAGACCAAGGTTTTATTCATTAGAAAAACTTTTTTTCAACAATACAATAAACTATTATACAAGTGGACCTTGCTGATGAGATTACGCAAGAATCAGATCAACATCTGTGGAAAAGGCAATGGAAAAACTCAATATCATTAATCAAGACAAAGTCGGGGATGACTGCAGATCAGACCATCAATTGCTCGTGTGTACGATCAAACTGAAGTGAAGAAAATTAAAGTAAGTCCATGAGAGCCAGTTTGACCTTAAATACATCCCTTCTGCATGCAGAGACCATCTAAAGAATAGATGTGATGCACTGAAAACTAATAGCCAAAGATCAGAATAGTTAGGAGGTGACACTAAGCACATAATACATAAAGAAAGTGAAAAGTCATTAAAAGGACAGAAAAGACAAAAATGGATGTCAGAGGAGACTGAAACTTACTCTTAAGTGCAGAGTATCTAAAGCAAATGGAAGAAATGCTGAAGTAAAAAAGGTGAATGAAGAGATTTCAAAGGATGGCTACAGAAGATAAGGAAAAGCGTTATAATCAAATGTGTAAAGACTTGGAGTTAGAAAACCAAAAGGGAGGAACATGATTGGCATTTTCAAGCTGAAAGAACTGTAGAGAAAATTGAAACCTCTAGTTGCAATACTGAAAGACTTTACCGGCAAAAAATTGAATGATGCAGAAAGCATGAAAACAAGATGGAAAGAGTACACAGAGTCACTGTGCCAAAAATAACTGGTAAACATTCAACCATTTCAGGATGCAGCATATGATCAGGAACTTCTGGTACTGAGGGAAGTTCAAGCTTCACTGAAGACATTGGTGAAAAACAAGGCTCCAGGAATTGTTGGAATACCAATTAGGATGCTTCTAGAAACAGACAAAATGCTGGAAGTGCACAAAAATACATGTAAAAAGATTTGGAGGACAACAGTCTGGCCAACCATCTAGAAGAGATCTGTATTTGTGCCCCTTCCAGAAAAAGTGATCAAATGAAATGCAGAAATTACTGAAAAATAGCAGTATCATATGCTAACAAAATTTTGCTGAAGATAATCCAAAAACAGCTGCTGCTGTACATCAACAGGGAACTGCCAGAAGTTCAAGCTGGATTAAAAAGAGGTCATGGATGAGGAATGTCTTTGCTGACGCCAGATGAACACTGGCCAAAAGCAGAGAATACCAGCAAGATGTTTGCCTGTGTTTACCTGTGTTTTAATACCTAGGTGAAGACATTCAACCTTGTAGATCATAAGAAATCTTACATAACATTATGAAGAAAGGGAATTTCAAAGCATTTGTGTTCATGCAGAATCTGTACAGGGATCAAGAGGCAATCATTCGAATGAAACAAGGTGAAACTGAATGATTCAAAATTTGAAAAAGTTTCTGGCAGGGTTATATCCTTTTTTCATATGTATTCAATCTGTATATGCTGAATAATAATCCAAACAGCTAAAGTTTATGAAGAAGAACACAACATCAGGGTTGGATAAACATTAATTCATGACTTATGAAATGCAGATGACAAACCTAGCTTGCCAAAAATGAAAATGACTCAAAAAACTTAATGACGAAGGTCAATATAGATTACATCTGAACTTAAAGAAAATGAAAATCCTCACAATTTGACCAATAAGAAACATCATGATAAATGAAGAAAAAATTGAACTTGTCAATAATTTCAGTCTACTTGGATCAACAATCAATGCTTATGGAAGTAACAGTCAAGGAATCAGATGAATATTGCATTGGTAAAATCTGCTGCAAAAGACAACTTTAAGTTCTAAAAAGCAGAGGAGGGGCCAAGATGGCGGATGAGGCAGATGCTTCCAGTGGTGTCTCTTACAACAAAGACCTGAGGAAAAAAAAGTGAATCAATTATATATGACAATCTAGGAGCCCTGAACATCAAAGGCAAAGTTGAAGAATTGGACTTAGTGACAGGGGGGAGAGAGAGATAGTTCAGAAGCAGCGAGGAGTTACCAGATCTGACCCAGCAGTAATTGGCACCCTACAGGTTGGACTGGCTGGCTTGCACAGTGAGGCAAGCAGATGTGTTCGGGATGTGTTTTCCACATTGGGAGAGACGGAGCTGCAGATATGCTACTCCAAACTCCAGAACCAGTGAAAAGAGGCCCTCAATAGGAAAAAGATAAGTACATGTGTCTAACCTACCACATGGATCAAGAAACAACACTTTCAGGAAGAAGTTCTCTTCCAGAGTCGGGTCTCTGGCTGGCTTTAGTGATTGCTGCATCCCCTGGGCCAGAAGTAGGGCCTGCCATGCTTCTTGAGCCATTCTCCTGGCCTTGGAGAGGGAACAAATTAACAAACAGGAAAAAAATAATCTGCCATCTCCCCTAAGCTAGGAATTCGGGGCAGGCACATCTCCCTAAGCACAGGCATAAGGGGTCCATGGACTTTGAATGCCTTTCACCCTTGCATAGACCTGTGTAGGCACATTTCAATGGTGTAGGCCCTCATTAGCACAGTCAACAAGGTTACACCTGAACTTTAACTTCAACATATCAGGAGTGGCAAGTTTATGACATTTGACACTGCTCTGTCCATTAAGCAGGGTCATCATCTACCCACATCAGGGGCCTGAGGACTCTTGGCTCCATCTGTGCCACCTAGCCACCTGCAACAGGGGTCCAAGAATAAGTGGTGCCTCCCAAACATTACAGTCAACAGCACTGGGTGCCCATGGTACAGCTGCAAAACCCACCCTCCTACTCACTCTAGGGAACAGGGACACACTTTCCTCCCAGACATTCAGGGGCACCAATCAGCCCCCAGCCTTGCTCAGTGTGTGACCCCTTACTGCAGCCAAATACCTGTGCCTATTCCAATCATCCTTGCTCATCTAGGACTGTAGGTGAGAGCCTGAACCACACACTTGGTGACCGACTACCTGGACACCTGAGATGAATCCATATAAGAAAAGTAAACGGACTCCCGGGCTCACATACCTAGTAACAGATCTAACCACCTGGTGGCAGTACGTTAGAGCTTCAAAAGCTCTAATAATCAAACTAACTCACACAAGCAGCCTATTTGGGCACATCAAAACAAAACAAGAAGCTAAGACACAGTAAGCAAACATAAAACAAATAAATATAATAACTTATTAATGGCTCAGAGACAACAGTCAATATCAAATCACATAAAGAGGCAGACCGTGATGGCTTCAGCAAGCTCTCAAAACAAAGAATCAAGAAATCTTCTGGAGGAAGAGAACTTCTTGGAATTACCAGAGGTAGAATACAAAAGTATAATATACAGAACTCTTCAAGATATCAGGAAGGAGATCATGCAAAAAGCAGAACAAGCCAAGGAACATACAGACAAAGCAATAGAGGAACTTAAGAAGATTATAGAAGAGCACAATGACAAATTTAACAGGCTCCAAAAATCCATAGACAGCAAACGGAAATCCAGAGGATTAACAATAAAATTTCAGAATTAGACAACTCAATAGAAAGTCATAAGAGCAGAATCTAGGCTAAGGAAGTCAGAATTAGTGAGACTAAAGATAAAGCACTTTACAACACCTAATTTGTTGAAAAATCAGATAAAAATTTAAAAAAAAAATGAAGAAACCCTAATAATTATGTGGGAATTTATCAAGAGGAATAATCTATGAGTGATTGGAGTACCAGAATCGGGGGAGGGAGATAACAGTAAATATAAAGAGAATTGTTGAAGATTTTTTGGCAGAAAACTTCCCTGATATCATGAAAGATGAGAAGATATCTATCCAAGATGCTCATTGAACCCCACACAAGGTAGATCCCAAAAGAAAGTCACCAAGACATATTATTATCAAACTTGCCAAAACCAAAGATAGAGAATTTTAAGAGCAGCTAGGAATAAATGAAAGGTCATCTACAAAGGAGAGTCAATAAGAATAAGCTTGGACTACTCAGAAGAAACCCTGCAGGCAAGAAGGCAATGGGATGACATATATAAAGGCTTGAAGGAAAAAAAAATTACTAGCTAAGAATTATATATCCAGCAAAACTGTCTCTCAAATATGATGGCGAAATTAGGGCATTTCCAGACAAACAGAAGTTTAGGGAATTTGTGAAAAATCAAACAAAAATTACAAGAAATATTAAAGGGAGTCCTCAGGTTAGAAAATCAATAATATCAGATAAAAACTCAAGACTAGGACACAGGACACAGCAACTAGATATAAACCCAGATAGGGAAGTCACAAAAATAAATCAAAGCTAAAACACTGAAAATAGGGAAATAGAGACGTCAATATGTAAAAGACAACAACATTAAAACAGAAAAAAAAGAGACTATAAATGCAGTCATAGATCTTTCATATGGAGAGGAAGTCAAGGAGATATAAAGAAATAAAAGACTGGCTTAAACTTAGAAAAATAGGGGTAAATATTAAGGTAATCACAAAGAAAACTAACAATCCTACACATCAAAATAAAAAACAAGAAAAACAAAGACTCACCAAATACAAAATCAACAACAATGAAAAGCATGAAAAGAAAGTACATAAAGAAAAAGAACTCAGCACAGAAAATTAAGTGGAACAAAGAAAGTATCAACAACACACACACACAAGAAATCAAAATGACAGCACTGAACTCATACTATCAATAATTGCACCAAATGTAATTGGACTAAATGTACCAATAAACAGGGATTGGCAGAATAGATAATAAAACACAATCTGTCTATATGCTGCCTACAAGAGACACACCTTAGACTTGAAGGCAAAAACAAACTAAAACTCAAAGGGTGGAAAAAATATATCAAGCAAATGACAATCAGAAAAGAGCAGAAGTGGCAATATTAATCTCTGACAAAATAGACTTTAAAGTAAAATTCACCACAAAGGATAAGGAAGGACACTATATAATGATTAAAGGGTCAATACACCAGGAGGACACAACCATAATAAATATTTAAGCATCCAACGACAGGGCTCCAAACTACATAAAAGAAACTCTAACAGCATTGAAAAGAGAGATAGACAGCTCCACAGTAACAGAAGGAGACTTCAACACACCACTTTCAGTGAAGGACAGATCATCCAGAAAGAAGCTCAATAAAGACACAGAAGATCTAAAAGCCACTGTCAACCAACTTGATCTCATAGACATATACAGAACACTCCACCCAATAGCAGCCAAGTACACTTTCTTTTCCCACACGCAGGGAACGTTCTACAGAATAGCCCGCATATTAGGCCATAAAGCAAGCCTTAACAGAATCCAAAGCATCGAAATATTACAAAGCATCTTTTCTGACCATAAGGCCATAAAAGAAGAAATCAATAACAGAAAAAGCAAGGAAAATTCAAACACATGGAAACTGAACAATATCTTGCTCAAAAACTTCTAGGTTACAGAAGAAATTAAGGATGGAATAAAGAAATTCACAGGATCAAATGAGAATGAAAATATATCCTACCAGAACCTTTGGAACACAGCCAAAGCAGTACTCAGAGATCAGTTTATAACAATAAATGCACACATCCAAAAAGAAGAAAGGGACAAAATCAAAACATTAACCCTACAATTCAAACAAGTAGAAAGAGGGCAACAAAAGAAGCCCTTGGACCCCAAAAGAAAGGAAATAATAAGAATTAGAGCAGAACTAAGTGAAACATAGAATATAAAAACAATTGGAAGAGTTAACAAGACCAAAAGATGGTTCTTTGAAAAGATCAACAAAATTGATAAACCAGGGCCAGACTGACAAAAAAAAAAAAAAAAAAAAAAAAAAAAACAGAAGAGGAAGCAAATAACTCGAATAAGAAATGAGATGGAAGGTATCACAACAGACTGCAATTAAAAGAATCATAACAGAATACTATGAAAAAATGTACTCTAACAAATTTGAAAACCTAGAGGAAATGGACAAATTTCTAGAAACACACTTCCTACCAAAACTATCACAACCAGAGGTAGAACAACTAAATAAATCTATAACAAAGAAAAGATTGAAAAGGTAATTTAAAAAAACTCCCAACAAATAAAAGCACTGGCCCTGATGGTTTCACTGGAGAATTCTACTAAACTTTCAGAGAAGAGTTAACACCACCACTACTAAAGGTATTTCAGAGCATAGAAAAGGATAGAATACTCCCAAACTCTTTCTATAAAGCCAGCATAACCCTGATACGAAAACCAGGTAAAGACACCCCAAAAAAAGAAAATTACAGACCAATATCCCTTATGAACATTGACGCAAAAATCCTCAACAAAATTCTAGTCAATAGAATTCAAAAATATATCAAAAAAATAATTCACCTTGACCAAGTGGGATTTATACCATGTATGCAGGGATGGTTCAACATTAGAAAAACAATCAATGTAATCCATCATATAAATAAAACAAAAGAGAAGAACCACATAATCTTATCAATGGATTCAGAAAAGGCATTTGACAACGTCCAACACCCATTCATGATAAAAAAAACTCTCAGCAAAATAGTAATAAAAGCGAAATTCCTCAACATAATTAAGGCCATTTATACAAAGCCAGCATCATCCTAAATGGAGAGAGTTTGAAAGCATTCTCCTTGAGAATGGGAACCAGACAAGGATGCCCTTTGTCACCACTCTTATTCAACATTGTGCTGGAGGTCCTAGCCAGAGCAATTAAGCTAGAAAAAGAAATAAAGGACATCCAAATTGGTAAGGAAGAAGAAAATGTATCTCTATTTGCAGATGATATGATCTTATACATAGAAAACCCCAAAGAATCCACAAGAAAACTACTGGAACAAATAGAAGATTTTGGCAAAGTATCAGGATAGAAGATAAACATACAAAAGTCAGTTGGATTCCTCTACACCAACAAAGAGAATTTCAAAGAGGAAATCACCAAATCAATACAATTTACAACATCACCCAAGAAGATAAAATACTTAGGAATAAATCTAACCAGAGACTTAAAAGGCCTATACAAAGATATTACTGCAAGAAACCAAAAGAGACCTACATAAGTGGAAAAAATATTCCTTGTTTATGGATAGGAAGATTCAACATTGTGAAAATTTCTCCTCCACCCAAAGCGATCTACAGATACAGTGCAATCCCGATCCAAATTCCAATGGCAACTTTTAATGAGATGGGGAAACAAATCACCAACTCCATATGGAAAAGGAAGAGGCCTTGGATAAGTAAAGCATTACTGAAGAAGAAAAACAAAATAGGAGGTCTCAGACTACCTGATAGTAGATCCTATTATGCAGCCACAGTAATCAAAATATCCTTTTTCTGGTACAGCAAGAGATACATAGACCAATGGAACAAAATTGAGGATCCAGACATAAATTCATCCACATATGAGCAGCAGATATTTGACAAAGGCCCAAGGTCCGATAACTGGGGAAAAGACAGTCTCTTTAACAAATGGTGCTGGCATAGCTGGATTTCCATCAGTGAAAAATTGAAACAAGACCCATACCTCACACCATGCACAAAAACTAACTCAAAATGGATCAAAGACCTATATATAAAATCTAAAACAATAAGGATCATGGAAGAAAAATAAAGAGAATGCTAGGAGCCCTAAAACATGGCATAAACAGAATACAAAACATTACTAACAATCCACAAACACTAGAAGAGAAACTAGATAACTGGGAACTCCTAAAAATCAAACATTTATGTTTTTAAGACTTTACTGAAAGAGTAAAAAGACAACCTACAGACTGGGAAAAAAATTTTTGGCTACAACAACTCCGATCAGCATCTAATCTCTAAAATCTACAAGATACTGAAAAACCTCAACAACAAAAAGACAAATAACCCAATTAGAAAATGGGCAAAGGATATGAACAGATGCTTCACCAAAGAAGGCATTCAGGGGGCTACCAGATATATAGGGAAATGCTCACGATCATTAGCCATTAGAGAAATGCAAATCAAAATTACAGTGAGATATCATCTCACCGCAAAAAGGCTAGCTTTAATCCAAAAAACAGCAAATAATAAATGTTGGAGAGGTTGTGGAGAGACTGGAACACTTATACACTGCTGGTGGGAATGTAAAATGGTACAACCACTTTGGAAATCGATTTAACACTTCCTTAAAAATCTAGGAATAGATGTACCATACTATCCAGCAATCTTACTCCTTGGAATATATTCTAGAGAAATAAGAGCCATCACACGAATAGATATATGCACACCCATGTTCATTGCAGCACTGTTCACAATAGCAAAAAGTGTAAACAACCTAGGTGCTCATTAATGGACGAATGGATAAACAAATGATGGTATATTCATACAATGGAGTATTACACAATGATAAAGAATAATGATGAATCTGTGAAACATCTCATAACACAGATGAATCTGGAAGGCATTATGCTGAGTGACGTTAGTCTGATGCAAAAGGACAAATATTGTATGAAACCACTATTGTAAGAACTCAAGAAAAGGTTTAAACACAGAAGAACACCTTCTTTGATGGTTAAAACGGTGGGGAGCGAGGGAGAGGGGTATTCACTAACTAGATAGTAGATAATTATCTTACGTGAAGGGAAGGTCAACACACAATACAAGGGAAGTCAACACAACTGGACTAAACCAAAAGCTAATAAGTTTCCTGAATACAACCAAACACATCAAGGAACAGAGTAGCAGGGGTGGGGGTCTGGGGACCATGATTTCAGGTGACATCTGGGTCAATTGGTATAACAAAGTTTATTAAGAAAATGTTCTGCATCCCATTTTGGCGAGTGGCATCTGGGGTCTTAAAAGCTAGCAAGCAGCCATCAAAGATGCATCAACTGATCCCAACCACCTGGAGTAAAGGAGAATGAAGAAAACTAAAGACACAAGGAAAGTATTAGCACGAGAGAGAAAGTGCCACATAAACCAGAGATTTCATCAGCCTGAGACCAGAAGGACTAGATGGTGCCAGGCTACCTCCAATGACCTCCCTGACAGGGAACACAACAGAGAGTCTCTGATGGAGCAGGAGAAAAGTGGGATGCAGAACTCAAATTCTAGTAAAAAGTCCAGAACTAATGGTCTGACTGAGACTAGAGGGACCTCAGAAGACATGGCCTATGGACTCTTTGTTGGCCCAGAATTGAAACTATTCCCGAAGTCAACTCTTCAGAGAAAGATTAGACTGGACTATAAGACATAAAGTGATACTCTTGAAGGGAGTGCTTCTTAGCTCAAGTAGATACATGAGACTAAATGGGCAGCTCCCGTCCAGAGGCGAGATGAGAAGGTAAAAAGGGACAGGAGCTAGTTGAATGGTCACAGGAAATCCAGAGTGGAAAGGAGTGTGCTAGCACATTACAGGCAGAGCAAGTATGGTCAAATAACTATGTGTGTATAAATTTTTGTGTGAAAAACTAACTTGAACTGTAAACTTTCACTTAAAGCACAATTTAAAAAAAAGTCCTAAAAAGAAAAGATCTCACTTCGAAAGACTAGCATGTGCCTGAATCAAACCATGCTCTTTTCAGTTGCTTCATATTTATTCAAAAGTTGCACAATGAAGAAAGAGACAGGACAACAATTGATTCATTTAAATTATGTTGGGGAAGATTATTAGATATATTATGGATTGCGAGGTAACAAACAAATCAGTGTCAGAAGAAATACAACTGGAGTAATCCTTAGAAGCTAAGATGGTGAAATTTTGTCTTACTTACTTTGGACATATCATCATGAAAGAAGAAGACCTAGGAAAGGACATCTTGATCAGTGAAAACGAGGGAAACATTTAATGAGATACGTTAACATAGTAACCACACAAATGAGCTTAAAAATATCAAAGATCATGAAGATGGCACAGGAACGGGCAGTGTTTTTATTCTGTTATACATAAAATTGTCATGATTCGGAGCTGACTCCTTGGCAACTAACAAAGTAGTTGACAATCCTTGGAGTTACTAGGCTTGCAGATACATCTGCCTTCCTCATCAGATAGTGTCTGTCTTCCCTCTATGTGTGTCTCTGTGTCTATTCTTGCCTTTTTATAACTCAGAAGTGATTAGGTTTAGGATCCATCCTACACTGGTATGACCTCATTAACATAATAAAAGGAAACCTTTATAGGTAATCCCAGACTTACCATGTATTTGAGTTATGATAAATCAAACTTATGACCTTAAGTTAATATGGAATATTGCATCTTCCTGGGAGGAGGTTAGAGAAAATGTATGCAATTTGTCTTAGGCTGGGTTCTCTGGAGAAGCAAAACCAGGAAAGTGTGTAGATAGATAGATAGATAGATAGATAGACAGATGATAGATAGATAGGCTGATTGATTGAGACAGAGAAGTTTATCTCAAGGACATGGCTTACACGGTTGTAGAGGCTGGCAAGTCCCAAGTCCCTGGGCCAGGCATCAGGCATCAAGCTGGAGGCTTCTCCTGACCCATGTAGCTGTAGGGCTGATGAACCTAAGATCCACAGGTCAGACGGCAGGCTGCTGGCTCACAGCTTCAAAGGCTGACAAATTCAAGATCTGCAGGTAAGATGGCAGGCTGCTGGCCCAAGTCCAAGAACTAGAGTTCAGATACTGACAAGCCCAATGCAGGATCCAGAGCAGAGCAAAAGTCAGTAAGCTTTGCCAGAAAGTCCACATATATTGGATGCAGGCCACACCCTCAAGGGAAAAGTCCGTTTCAACTGATTGGTTACTTATAGCAGATCTCATCATGGGGGTGGTTACATCATTATATGACTGACAAACTACATCATAACTTCCAAACCACTGAGAATCATGGTCCAGCCAAGGTGACACACAACATTAATGATCACACAGAGCATATGGACAAAATTGCTGAGTTACGTGAACATGATCCAAGCATTTGATCAGGATAATACGATGGAAGAGATCAGTGGAAAAATCATCCATATGGCATGAACGCTGAATGTAGTACTTGATATCACTGACGTAGAACTTGATGTCGCTCATAGATCACAAAGAAGGGGGATTGACAGATCAGGACTTAATGAATTTTGAAGAGGAAAGAAATGCTGAAGAAGAAAGAGATAATGAGGAAGAGGAGGGAGAGAAGTTGTCAAAAATTTTATAGTGAAAGAATTAGCTGGAGTTTTTCCTAAACTAAATCAGAGGCTTCAGTTTCTTGAAAATATAAGCCCAAACACTGGTTGCTTTGTTAAAATCAATATGCAGATTTCGGAAGCAGTGAGATGTTACCACGAAATGTATGAAGAAAAAAAGAAAAGGACCATATAGACATCTCTCACTAATTTTCTGACTAGAAACTTCATCCCAATTTCCAGGGATAATCCTGATGATCCAGAACCTTCCACAAATGGAGTTATTACTACAACTGACAAAATGCCAATATCGTCCAACTCTTCGTCATCATCTGAGAAAATTTTTAAGATTTATGTATTTTTTATGTACCAATGTAGGTATTAAAATATATCTATAAGTTTGTATGTAATGTTTCCAACCCCCAAAGACAAATAAAGATTGGATTTATAAAGATACTGATAATAAAAGGCAATAATAATGAAAAAAAGAAGAGGTATTCCACTTATGTCAGAACCGACTTATGATGGAGTCCTCAGAATGGAACTGCATTGTGAGTCAGGGACTTCCTGTATTTCCAAATAGGATCATAATTATAGGTATAGGAGTTAGGATTTCAAAACGTATTTTAGGAGGACACAAACATAAGCATATAACAATGCATATAACACATTTTGTTTAGCCATTCATCTGTTGATGGGCATATGGGTTGTTTCTACCTTTTTGCAATTGTGAACAATGCTTCAATGAACATTGGTGTAGGTATCTGTTTGTGTCCGTGCATTCAAGTCTTTGAGGTTTATACCTAGCAGTGGAATGTTGGGTCATATAGAAATTCTATGTTTAACTTTTTACTTAAAGTATAATTTGGCTGATATTAATATAGTTACCCCTGCAAAGATGTCACTTTGTAGACTAAGGTGCATCTGACCCAAGCCATGGTATTGTCAATTGTCTCGCATGCATACAAAAGCTGTACAATGAATAAGGAAGACCTAAGAAGAATTGATGCCTTTGCATTATAGTGTTGGCGAAGAATATTTAATATACCATGGACTTCCAGAAGAAGGAACAAATCTGTCTTGAAAGAAGTACAGCCACAATGCTGTACATAGAAGGGAGAAAGAGAGATTTTGTCTCACGTACTTTGGACATGTTATCAGAAGAGACCAGTCCCTAGAGAAGGACTTCATGCTTGGTAAAGTAGAGGGTCAGTGAAAAAAAGGAAGACCCTCAATGAGGTGGACTGACATAGTGGCTGCAACAATGGGCTCAAAACATAGCAAAGATTGTGAGGATGGACCAGGACCAGGCAGCATTTCCTTCTGTTGTACGTAGGGTCGCTATGAATAGGAACTGACTGGATGACACCTAACAACAACAAGCTCTCATTTGGTTGTTATTTTCATGGAATATTTTTTCCCGTCCTTTCATTACCAACTTATTTGTGCCTTTGGATCTAAAGTGGGTCTCTTGTAGACAGCACAGAGTTAGATCGTGTTTTAATTTTCAGCCTGTCAATTTCTACCTTTTGATTGGAGAGTTAAATCCATTTATATTCAAAGTTACTACTGATAAGGACTTTCTTCTGTCATCTTGCTATTTGTTTTCTGTGTATCTTACCTTTATTCTCCCTTATTTCTTTCAATGCTGTCTAATTTTGTGCTTAGTTGATATTTTTGTAGTGAACCATTTTGATTGACTTCTCATTTATTTCTGTGTATCTTTTTTAGATATTTTCTTGTGATTACCAAGGGGATTACATTTAACATCTTAAATTTATAACAACCTAGCTTAATTTGATACCCAGTTAACATTTAAATTCAATAATATGCAAAGACTCTGTTCCTGTACCACTCCACCCCCTTTATGTTGTTGATGCCACGTAATACACTTTTATATATGTGTTTCCAGTAACAGATACTTATAATTATTTTTGTGCAGTTGTCTTTGAAATAATGTAGGATATATCAAGTAGAGTTACAACACATACACAAAAAAAAATCATAAAATAGGCCTCTATATTTATCCATGAAATTAGATTTACTGGAGATAATTTTTTCTTCATATGGATTTGAGTTACTGTCTACAGTATTTTTTAATTTCAGTCTTAAGGACTCCTTTTAGCATTTCTTGTAGGGCAGGTCTAGTTGTCACGAATTCCCTCAGCTTTTATTTATCTGGGAATGTCTTAATTTCACTGTCCTTCTTGAAAGGAAGGTTTGCCTGATACTGAATTCTTGGTTGATGGTTATTTTATTTCAGCACTTTAAGTATGGCATTTTACTGCCTTGTGGCTTCCAAGGTTTCTGTACTTAAAGATTAGAAGGAGAGACTGGGAAGAGAGTTTATTTTTTATTTTTTTGAAATTAAGAATTTCAAAAGTACCTTGTGTACTTTTGATAAAACTCTCTGTATTGAAGATTCTCCAGTATGTGACAATTTGAGAGCTTGCTCCTCTCAAGATTGTCTATTTTTGGGTTTAAAAAGTTTGGTTATAAATTACCTCAGTGTGGATCTCCTTGGATTTATCCTACTTGGAGTTCCTTGAGCCTCTTGGATGTGTAGATACATGTTTTTTTGTCAAATTTGCAAAGTTTTTTGTTATTATTTCTTCAAATATTCTTTCTTTCCTTTTCTCTCTCTTCTCCTTCCAGAAGTCCAATAACGTGTAACTTGGTTCACTTAATGGTGCCATTTAAGTCTCTTAGGCTCTCTTCACTTTTCTTCATTCTTTTTTTTTCCTTTTTGATCTTCAGATTCAAAAATGTCAATTATCATATCTTCAAGTTTGCGAATTTTTCTTCTGTCAGTTGAAATCTGCTGCTGAATCCCTCGAGTTCATTTGATATATTATACTGTTCAACTGTAGTACTTTAGATTAAGGTTAACAGAACAAACTAACTTCTCATTAAACAGTACACATATTGTCTTGTGACATTGGTTACCAACCCCATGACATGCCAACACTCTCTTTTCGACCTTGGATTCCCTATTAATAGCCTTCCTGACCGCTCCTGCCTTCTCTTACTTGTCCATGGGCTGGTGTGCCCCTTTAGTCCCGTTTGGTTTATGGGCCTGTCTAACCTTTGGCTGAAGGGTGAACCTCAGGAGTGACTTCATTACTGATCTAAAAGGGAGTCCAGGGGCCGTACTCTCAGAGTTTCTCCAGTTTCTGTCAGGCCAGTAAGTCTAGTCTTTTTTTGAGTTAGAATTTTGTTCTCCATTTTTCTCCAGCTCTGTCAGGGACCCTCTATTGTGATCCCTGTCAGAGCAGTCAGTGGTGGTAGGCGGGCACCACCTAGTTGTACTGGACTTAATTTGGTAGAGGCTGTGATAGTTGTGGTCCATTAGTCCTTTGGGTTAATTTTTCCCTTGTTTCTTTAGTTTTCTTCCTTCTCCCTTGCTCCCATTGGGGTGAGACCAGTGGAGTATCTTAGATGGCCGCTCACAAGCTTTTAAGACCCCAGATGTTACTCATCAAAGTAGAAATGAAGAACATTTTCTTTATAAACTATGTTATGCCAGTTGAGCTAGATGTTCCCTGAGACGAGGGTCCCCACAGCCCTCAGCTCAGTAATTCGGTCCTGAGGGAGTTTGGATGTGTCTATGGAGCTTCCATGACCTTTCCTTGGACAAGATGTGCTGGCTTCCCGAGTATTGTACACTGTCTTACCCTTCACCAAAGTTACCACTTATCTATTCTCTATTTAGTGTTTTTCCATCCCCACCGCTTCCCCTCCTCGTAACCATCAAAGATCGTTTCATTTTGTGTTTAAAGCTTTTCATGAGTTTTTATAGTAGCGGTCTCATACAATATTTGTCCTTTTGTGATTGACTTATTTCACTCAGCATAATGCCCTCCAGATTCATCC
>NW_004443996.1:6409937-6439255 GCF_000243295.1 Trichechus manatus latirostris
TTTTTGTGGTGCTGAAGTTTTCTTTGTTCTTCTTACTCTCTTTTGCTGAGTTACTTTTGTTTGTGGATTTTTTTTTCATTTCTTTTGTTTTTGTAGGTTTAGTTTTTGCTGAGACTTTATGTTTTTCCTCTTTATTTTTATGAGTGTTTTTGTTAACTTTCCTTGTGGTTACCATGAACTTTACTCTTATCTTTCTATGTTTGAAGCTGTCTACTATTACTTGCTATTGCCTTGCCTTACTCTCCATTAGAAGGTTCTATACCTATGCCGTTTATTCCCTCTTTTATTGTTTTGATGTTGTTCTCGCTTCCTGATTAACTGCTCTGATTCCCTGTTGTATTTCTTTTGGTTTTGGATAGTCCTTGAGAGTTCATTTCCTAGATTGGTATCTGGCTGGTACAATCCTACATCCTAGATTCTGCCTGTGAGCTGAAGTTGTTCGTTCTCCAATCAAAGAACTCCCTTTAATAATTCTTGTAAGTTTGGTTTGGCTTTTACATATTCACTTAATTTCTGTTTATCTGGAAATGACATAATTTCACCATCATATTTGAATGAGAGTATTGCAGGGTATATTATTTTTGGCTGGCAATGTTTTTCTTTCAAGATTTTATATATGTCATCCCATTGCCTGCTTGCTTGCCTGGTTTCTGTTGAATAATCTGAGCTTAGTCTTATTGTTTCTCTTCTGTATGTGACTTCTTTTTTTTCATGAGCTGCTCTCAGTATTCTTTGTTTGTCTTTGGTTTTGGTGAGTATGATTATGATATGCCTTGGTGATTTTCTTTTGTGGGTCTCTCCTATATGGGGTTCGTTGGGCTTCTTGGAAGGCCAGCTTTTCATCTTTCATGATATTGGAGAAGAAGTTTTCTGTCAGCAGTTCTTCGATGATCCTCTTTGTGTTTTCTGTTTTCTCCCCCTGTTCTGGAACTCCAGTCACTAGCAGATTTTTGCTTTTGATTGTATCCCACATAACTTTCAAGGTCTCTTCATTTTTATTTATTCTTTTTTCTGAGTTTTCCTCAAACAGAGTTCTATCCAAGTGTTTGTCTTCAATTCCACTGATCCTGTCTTCCACCATTTCAAATCTGCTTTTCACCCCTTCTATGACACCGTCCATTTCTGAAATCTTGTTGTTTATCTTTTGGATTTCTAATTGTTGTCTTTGTATAATTTCTAGTTGTGAATTTATTTTTGTATTTTGTTCCTGCATTATTTTTCTGAATTCTTCCAATTTTTTGTCCGTATTTTCCATGAATTTGTCTATTTTTTCCTCATTTTTGTCGGCTTTTTTCTTCAGCTCTTGGAGAATTCTGAGTATTAGAGATTTGAATTCCCTATCAGGTAGTTCTAGTCCTTTTCTTCCACTGGAAAGTCATCTGGTGTTTTATTTTCGACACTTACGGGAACCATCCTGTCTGGATTTTGTAAATGTTTTGATATTGTCTGCTGTCTTGGGGGCATTCAGTAGTGATTTTTCTCATTTATTGATTGTAGATTTGTTTGTTTCGTCCTTTTTTAAAAACCTGGCTATGTCTGAGCAGACGGGCTGTGTGTTCTTTGTTGTTTGCTCATTTATGGGCACAATACTTTTCGCCTTCTTCTCCAATTTGCAGGGTCAGTCACTCAGATATGGTACAGCAGGGCAAGTCTATGTGAAGAGGAGTTACTGGGATGGGTTGTTTGTGGCATTTACTACAGCCACCAGGGCTGGTTGGTAATCACTGCAGGGCAGGTTCCAGTAGGCCGTGCCTGTGCTGCTTGGTGGTGTGATGTTAAGCGTACAGTGCAGGTAAGCAGGATGTAGCAGGGAGATTGTTATGTGTGGAGTTAAGATGGATATGGGAGTGAGAAGAGAGGAACAGGAGCCAAAAACTTACAAAGAAACAAAAAAAGAATGCTAGGAGAGCTTGCCGTTGGAGTGGAGAGATGAGAGACTATGAAATGGAGAAAAACAAAAAGGGGAAGAGGAAGGAAAAAAAAAGAAAGGAAAGAATGAATAAATAAAAATTGGAAAAGTTAAAGAACAGCAAAATTCCCAGAAATCCCACCAGTGTGGCTATGAGGTCTGGGGAAATTTTTCTCGGGTGTTGCAGTACAGCCTGGCGAGAAGGTGTAGAGGTATACAATGCCAGGTATTCAAGGAGCAGAAAATGAAGGAATATATAGAGAGACGAGAAACTGAGTAATGAAGAGAGACAAAAACGGAATAAGAGGGGAAAGAAAACAAAATAAATTTAAAAAAAAAGAACAAGAAAAGCCCCCCCAAAAACAGGAAGAAAATGAAAACAGAAAAAAAAAACAACAAAAAAAGAAATGTCCTCAGGGATCCCTCTGCATGTCTGTGCAAGCTGAGGGGGTAGTTTCCAAGCCACACATCACCGTCTGGCCAGAATGGGCTCCGAACTGAAGAATAGGAAAAGAAAACAAAAAAAGAATTCAAAACAAACAAACGAACAAAAGCCCTGGGATCTCACCAGCATGGCAGCTGAGACAGGGAAGCAGCTCCACACTCGAACAGATCTCCACAACCCCTTAGAAAGAAGCAAAGATGGCACATGGAGCCAGGTATTTGAGCGAAAGGAGTGGGAGGTGGTGAGAAGTAAGGAAGAAATCAAAAGAAGTGGAAAAAAGCAAGACCAGCAGCCAACAAATGGCACTCAGAGAGCCGGTCCATTCGGGTGTGTGGAATCCAAGCAGCCAGTGCTTCCTGGACAAGAGATTGTGGCCACGGGAAGCAGAGGAGGCGGAGTCAGGGTGAAGTAGGGTGGGGGTGGGAAAGCATATATCCCAAATTACCGGCTGTTTGGTCTCCCGCTGTAACCTCCGTGAAGCTGTTTTCTCGTACCCCGTGTTTACTGGTCTCCAGTAGGAGTCCAAGATGGCGGATCCGTGCTGCGTTAGCTGATAGAGGACCTCTGCGTGAATCTCTCCTTGCTCTCCGTTCTGTTAGTTTTCTCACTCCATTTGGTGCTTGGCTGAGTTCTTTATCTCTTCATTTGATGTTTTAGGGTTTCAGGATTGCTGTTTTCTCTGTTTGGCCTAGTGTTTTGGATCTTTGCTGTGGAGGGACGGAGTGGTGCTTCTGCCTAGAGCACCATTTTGCCTTAAGTCGATATCAAATATTTTAATTACTCAGAATGTTACTTTGTACTCCTTTCTTGTCAGTCCTCCGAAACCTTACTCTCAAGAAACCACTATTCTGCTTTCTAGCACTATAGACTGAATTTGTCCTTTCTAGAATTTCTTATGAAGGGAATCATACTCTATATGTGATCTTCTTTATATGTTTCTTTTTGTCTAGTTTCTTTGCTCTGTATTACGTGTTTCAGAGTTATACATGTTGTTTTGCATATTAGTAGTGTCTAAATTTATGTTGTTGAGTAGGGTTCCACTATATGCATTATCAAAATTTAAAAAAATTCATTAACCTGTTGATGAGCATTTAATTCTGCATCCTTTAAGAAGTCTACATCATTCTTTGAGAACTTCATTACTTTGTGACACAATAAGATGTTTCAAGTTTATCTTGTAGTTTTTTGTCCCAGACCTGTAACCAACCCTTTCTCTAATGTGCCCTTGTTCCTTTTAGTGGAAAAGTGTATTGAGAAACCAAGACCTGGTCACTAAGTCTGCTCATTGCATCTATATCTATTTCTGTTGTTAATTTCTGCCCAGATGGCTCCGACTCATGGTGACCTCACATAAAACACAACGAAACATTGTCCAGTCCTGTGCCATCTTCACAAGAATTGGTATACTCAAGTCTATTGTTGCAGCCGTCGTGCATTATGAATGCTTTCCAACCTAGTGAACTCGTCTTCCAGTAGTATATCAGACAATACTCTGTTGTTATCCCTAGGGTTTTCATTGGCTAATTTTTGAAAGCAGATCACTAGGCCTTTCTTCCTAGCCTGTCTTAGTCTGTAAGCTCTGCTGAAACCTGTCCACCATAAGGGATCCTACTGGAATCTGATCCTTCCAGAATTGTAACAACTCTCTAGCCACCACAGTATGACAAATCGACAGATGGGTAGTGAATATCTATTTCTATCAATATATGAATTAAAATGTATGACTTCACATTGACACTTCCAGTTCTAGGTTTATTCTAGCTATCCCTCTTTCTAAATGTGTATTTTCTTTCTTTTTCAAACATTGAGAAGCTTAGCTCCCATCGTCTTCAATATATGTACTAATTTTCTTAATATCCTTACATATAATCAGTCTCTCAAACATGAGAGCTATATTCTTGGCTGCCTCCAGTAATTTTTTTTTAAATATAGAAAGCAAAAGGAAAGACTAGAACATAAAATGAAAGAAATAAAATGGAACTGTGATCTTTAATTATATCTGTCAAATTTGCTAGGCTATGATTTTAAGTAGTTTGGCAGACGCTATGTAATCACTTTCCATTTTGTGATCTGATGTGAGCAGCCAATCTGTTGAAAGGGAAATTTCCTTGGAGGCGTGGCCTACCTCCATATATAAAAGGATGTTCTGGCAAAGCTCACTCTTTTTGTTGACATTGCACTTTTCTAATTTCCTGACTAATGGTTCTAGATACGTAAGCCTGAAAGTGCCTCTGGCAGGCTGCCTGACTTGCAGATTTTGGATTTGCCAACCCCGGTAATAACTTGAGCCACAAGAGGCCTCAAGCCTGTCACCTGACCTGGATATTTTCGATTCATCTGCCCTTGCAAACACATGAGCCTTCAAAAGTCTTCAACCTGCCGCTTGAACCCATGGATTTGGGACTCGCCAGCCCCCACACTTGCTTGAACCTTATCCAAAAAATTGTATGAGCCATTGGCTTGAAGTAAATTTCTCTCTAGATACATAGCAGCATTCTGCTGCTAACTAAAATGTTGGGAGTTCAAATCCACCAGCAGCTTCTTGGAAACCCTATGGGGCAGTTCTACTCTGTCCTATGGGGTTGCTATGAGCTGGAATCAACTCAATGGTAATGGGTTTGATTATTATTTTTTGGATCTATATCTATACACACTTCACTGGTTTTGTTCTTCTAGAGATACCAGACTAAGACATTTGGTACTGATAGTAGTTCCAGAGGAAAAAAAAAATCTCAAGAATGAGTTTTCTGAATTGATTCTCAAGTATGGCTAGACTTAAGGGCATTACTGATTTTATTTCCAGTAGAGGGCTCTGTTAATTCATGATGTGACTTGACAATAGAAGTACAGAAAATATAACCACCATTGGATAAAATATCTGTAAGAGGTAAGCCTGTGGGTGATTGTGTATTTGAGATCTTTCAATATTTTTGTCAAACTGAGAAATATAAAAAAAACTGGCTAGTTGGTTTTACTTTCACTAGACAAAGTGGAGAAAGAAAAAGATGAGCTCAGGAATTCAGACTCCCAGGTAAAGCGCCACATAAAAGACCTGAAAGTTGCTATTTGTGCCCTGAAAGAAAGCTTTATTTCTTGTAGTAACAGAGCTGATATTGCTGAAAATCAAACCCAGAGTCTTATCCTAAGAGTGGCTGAATTACAATGCCAACTGAATTCCCAAACTCGAACGGTGTCCAAAGTTAAACTGAGGGCATCAGTTGGGAAGATACGGGATCATTAAGCTTGGGACCAGAATATATGGACATATACTCTTGAAGTTGGAGACAATGAGTCCCTTAATTCTATTGAATAACAACTGTCAACAGAACCAGTCCTCTCACTCCCATCTGAAGAGATTACTCCAGATTTGTCTGCTAAACCACTTTCCCCAGTAAAAGTATCCACTCTACCCCCATCTGATGAGATTAACCCAGCTGTGTTTGATAAGTTCTTGTGTGAGATATCGCCTGAGGCAGCACTTAGGCATTTCCTGAAGCATCACGTGAGTCAGATGCCTAGAAAGATATCGATGAGGGTCCCCGGAATCACTCCCATCACCCATTTTTGCTTCAAGATTTACAACTAGACTTAAGTCCCAGCGAGCTCCAAGAGGTGCAGTACAGAGTGTGGACATGAGGAGGTACAATACTCTCCAAAAGAACTGACTGATTTTTCTAATATATACAAACAGAAACCTGGGGAATATGTGTGGGAAAGGCTACTAATGGTGTGGGATAAAGGTGCAAGGAACATAAAATTGGATCAGTCTGAGTTTATTGATATGGACCCATTAAGCACAGATCCTTCAGTGTTTTAGCTAGAGAGGTTAGAAACTGTTCTAATACAGCTCTACAATAAAGGTAGGAGACTTCAACACTTCACTTTTGATGAAAGACAGAATATCCAGAAAGAAGCTCAATAAAGACATAGAAGATCTAAACGCCACAATCAACCAACTTGATCTCATAAACGTATACCGAACACACCACCCAACAGCAGCCAAGTATACTTTCTTTTCCAACACACATGGAACATTCTCCAGAATAGACCGTGTATTAGGCCATAAAGCAAGCCTTAACAGAATCCAAAGCATTGAAAGATTACAAAGCATCATTTCTGACCATAAAGCCATCAAAGTAGAAATCAACAACACAAACTGCTAGGGGAAAAAAAAAAAATCAAATACATGGAAACTGAACAACACCTTGCTCAAAAATTACTAGGTTATAGAAGAAACTAAGGATGGAATAAAGAAATTCATAGAATCCAACAAGAATGAAAACACATCCTACCAGATCCTTTAGGACATAGCAAAAGCAGTGCTCAGAGGCCAGTTTATAGCAGTAAATGCAAACATCCAAAAAAGAAGAAAGGGCCAAAATCCAAACATTAACCCTACAACTTGAATAAGTAGAAAGAGAGCAGCAAAGGAAATAATAAGAACTAGAGCAGAATTAAATGAAATAGAGAATAGAAAAACAATTGAAAGAGTTAAGAAGATCGAAAGCCGGTTCTTTGAAAAGATCAACAAAATTGATAAACCACTGGCTAAACTGACAAAAGAAAAACAAGAGAGAAAGCAAATAACCCTTACAAGAAATGAGATGGGTGGTATCACAACAGACGCAAATAAAATTAAAAGAACCATAACAGAACCCTATGAAAAATTGTATTCCAACAAATTTGAAAACCTAGAAGAAATGGACAAATTTTTAAAATCTCACTACCTACCTAAACTAACACAAACAGAGGTAGAACAACTAAATAAACATATAACAAAAGAAGACATTGAAAATGTAGTTTAAAAAACTCCCAACCAAAAAACAAAGCCCTGGCCCGAATGGCTTCACTGGAGAATTCTACCAAACTTTCAGAGAAGAGTTAACACCTCTACTACCAAAGGTATTTCACAGTATAGAAAAGGATGGAACACTCCCAAACTCATTCTATGAAGCCAGCATAACCCTGATACCAAAACCAGGTAAAGACACCAAAAAAAAAAAAAATTACAGACCAATATCCCTCATGAACATAGACACAAAAATCCTCAACAAAATTCTAGCCAATAGAATTCAGCAACATATCAAAAAAATAATTCACCATGATCAAGTGGGATTTATAAAAGGTATGCAAGGATGGTTCCACATTAGAAAAACAACAAATGTAATCCATCACTTAAATAAAACAAAAGCCAAGAATCACACGACCTTATCAGTTGATGCAGAAAAGGCATTTTACAAAGCCCAACACCATTTTATGATAAAAACTCCCAGCAAAATAAGAATAGAAGGGAAATTCCTCAACATAACTAAGGGCATTTATACAAAGCCAACATCCAACATCATCCTCAATGGAGAGAGTCTGAAAGCATTCCCTTGAGAATGGGAACCAGACAAGGACGCCGTTTATCACCACTCTTATTCATCGTTGTGCTGGAGGTCCTAGCCAGAGCAATTAGGCTAGAAAAAGAAATAAATGGCATCCAAACTGGCAAGGAAGAAATAAAAGTATCTCTATTTGCAGTTGATATGATCTTATACGCAGAAAACTCCAAAGAATCCACAAGAAAACTACTGGAACTAATAGAAGATTTCAGCAAAGTATCAGGATATAAGCTAAAAATACAAAAATCAGTTGGATTCCTTTACACAAACAAAGACAACTTCGAAGAGGAAATCACCAAATGAAAACAATTTACAATAGCCCCCAAGAAGATAAAATACTTAGGAATAAGTCTAACCAGAGATGTAAAAGACCTATACAATGAAAACTACAAGGCACTACTGTAAGAAACCAAAAAAGACCTGCATAAGTGGAAAAACTTACCTTGCTCATGGATAGGAAGACTCAACATTGTGAAAATATCAACTGTACCCAAAGCAATCTACAGATACAATGCAATCCTGACCCAAATTCCAATGGCATATTATAATGAGATGGAGAAATAAATCACCAACTTCATATGGAAAGGGAAGAGGCCCTGGATAAGTAAAGGATTACTGAAGAAGAAGAACAACGTGGGAGGCCTCACACTACCTGATTTTACAACCTATTATACCACCATGGTAGTCAAAACAGCCTGGTACTGGTACTAAAACAGATACATAGACCAATGGAACAGAATTGAGAATCCAGACATAAACTCATCCATCTTTGAGCATCTGATATCTGACAAAGGCCAAAAGTCCATTAACCGGGGAAAAGACAGTCTCTTTAACAAATGGTGCTGGCATAACTGTATATCCATCTGCAAAAAACTGAAACTAGACCCGTACCTCACACCATGTACAAAAACTAACTCAAAATGGATCAAAGACCTAATTAGAAAATCTAAAAGGATAAAGATCATAGAAGAAAAATAGGGACAACGCTAGGAGTCCTAATACATGGCATAAATAGAATATGAACCGTAAGTAACAATGCACAAACCCCAGAAAAGAAACTAGGTGACTGGGAGCTCCTAAAAATCAACCACTTATGCTCATCAAAAGAGTAAAAAGACAACCTACAGACTGGGAAAAAAATTTTGGCTACAACAAATACAGCGTCTAATCTGTAAAATCTACAAGATACTGCTAGACCTCAACAACAAAAAGACAAATAACTCAATAAAAAATGGGGAAAAGGTATGAACAGGCAGTTTGCCAAAGAAGACATTCAGGTGGCTAACAGACACATGAGGAAATGCTCAGATCATTAACCATTAGAGAAATGCAAGTCAAAACTACAATGAGATACCATCTCACCCCAACCAGGCTAGCTTTAATCCGAAAAACACCAAGTAATAAATGCTGGAGAGGCTGTGGAGAGTGGAACACTTATGCACTGTTGGTGGGAATGTAAAATGGTACAAACACTTTGGAAATCGATTTGGCACTTCCTTAAAAACCTAGATATAGAAGTACCATATGATCCAGCAATTTCACTCCTTGGAATATATCCTAGAGAAATAAGAGCTGTCACACGAATAGATATATGCACACCCATATTCATTGCAGCACCCTTCACAATAGCAAAAAGATGGAAACAACCTAGGTGCCCATCAATGGACGAATGGATTAACAAATTATGGTGTATTCACACAATGGAATACTATGCAACAATAAAGAACAATGATGAATCAATGAAACGTCTCACAACATGGATGAATCTGGAAAGCATTATGCTGTGTGAAACTAGTCAGTTACAAAAGGACAAATATTGTATAAGACCACTATTATAAGAACTAAATCAAAGGTTTCAACACAGAAGAAAACATTCTTTAATGGTTACGTGGGTGGGGAGGGAGGAAGAGGGGTATTCACTAACTAAACACTAGACAAGAATTATCTTATTTGAAGGGAGGGACAGCACACACTACAGAGGAAGTCAGCACAACTGGACTAAACCAAAGCTAAGTTTCCTGAATACAACCAAACACTTTGAGGGACAGAGTAGCAGGGGCAGGGGTCTGGGGACCATGGTTTCAGGAGACATCTAGGTCAATTGGCATAACAAATTTTTTTAACAAAATGTTCTGCATCCCACTTTGGTGAGTGGCATCTGGGGTCTTAAAAGCTAGCGAGCAGCCATCTAAGATGCATTAATTGTTACCAACCCACCTGGAGTAAAGGAGAATGAAGACCATCATAGACACAAGGAAAGTATTAGCCCAAGAGAGAGAAAGGGCCACATAAACCAGAGACTTCATCATCCTGAGACCAGAAGAACTAGATGGTACCTGGCTACCACCAATGACCACCCTGACAGTGAACACAACAGAGAGTCCCTGACGAAGCAGGAGAAAAGTGGGGTGCAGAGCTCAAATTCTAGTATAAAGACCAGACTTAATGGTTTGATTGAGATTGGAGGGACCCCGGAAGACATGGTCCCGAGACTCTCTCTTAGTCCAAAACTAAAACCATTCCCGAGGCCAACTCTTCAGACAAAGATTAGACTAGACTATGGGACATAAAATGATACTGGTGAAGAGTGTGCTTCTTGGCTCAAGTAGATACCTGAGACTAAATGGGCGGCTCCTGTCCAGAGGCGAGATGAGAAGGCAGAGAGAGTCAGGAGCTGGTCGAATGGACATGGAAAATCAGGGATGGAAATGAGGAGTGTGCTGTCACAGTATAGGGAGAGCAACAAGAGTCGCATACAACGTAAGTATAAATTTTTATATGAGAGACTAACTTTAATTGTAAACTTTCACTTAAAGCACAACAATTAAAAAAAAAAGAAAAGGGTCTGGTAGCTTACTTGGCTGGTTGACTGAAACATGGACTAAATGAAGTTGAAATGCCGAACTTCCTTGGTATACTTTAGAAGAAGGTATCCAAAGCCTTAGAGAAATTGGAATATTAGAGTGGATTTATCAGGCTGGACCTACAGAATCACCCATGGAGTGCCCAGAGGACACACCTTTCACCACAGCTCTGATGAACAAATTTCTGAAGGAAGCCCCAGAATCCTTGAAGATCACTGTGATTGCTCTTCTGAGTAGGTCAGATATTACAGTGGGAACTGCCCTAACTGAATTAAGATACCTAACTACAATGGAGCTGATTGGATCCTGGGCTGGCATGGGCCAAGTGGCAGCACTTAATCACTAAAGACAAGGTGCGAAAGGTTACTGTAATGGACAGCAAGGCAAAGCTGTAATCAGAATAATCTGACTCACATGAACTTATGACATTGGCTACTTAGTCATGGTGTCCCTAGGAGAGAAATAAGTGGGAAACCTACTAAATAGTTACTTGATCTGTACAAGCAGAGGAATGGCAGTCTAACTTGAATCACCAAAATAGAGAGTCACAGCCTCTCATTCATTTCCCAGACTTGAGCCAGTTTACTGACACTCAACCCCTTGAATGAAGGGGAGGCTGGGTCCCCTTGAGGAAGGACCCCACTACACTCTCAAAAGTTTATACTATTAATCTTTCTCCCAAACTTCCCCAAAGGGATCTAAGACACTTTGAGAGTGACTGTTCATTGAGGAAAAGAAAATAATCAGAGTGTTCAGGGATTACTAGAAACTGGCTCTGAACAGACACTAATTCCAGAAGACACAAAATGTCACTTTGGCCAAGCAGTCAGAGTACAGGCATATGGTGGTCAGGTTATTAATGGAGTCTTAGCTCAGGTCCATCTGACAGTAGGTCCAGTGTGTCCCCGAACTCATCCTGTAGTGATTTCCCCAGTTCCAGAATCCATAATTGGAATAGACACACTCAGCAACAGGCAGAACCCCCACATTTGATCCCTGACGTGTAGAGTAAGGGCTATTATGGCATTAAAGGCCAACTGGAAGTCATTAGAACTGCCCCTACTTAGGAAAATAGTAATCCAAAAGCAATACTGCATTATTGGAGGGGCTGTAGAGATTAGTGCCACCATCAAGGACTTGAAGGATGCAGGGATGGTGTTTCCTACCACATCCCCATTCGACTCATCTATTTGGTCGGTGTGGAAAACAGCTGGATCTTGGAAAATGACAGTGAATTATTGTAAACTCAGTCAGGTGGTGACTCCAATTGCAGCTGCTGTTCCAGATGTGGTTTCACTGCTTGAGCTAATTAATATATCTCATGGTTTCTGGTAGACAGCTATTGATCTGGCCAATGCCTTTTTTCTAGATTCCTGTTTGTAAAGACCATCAGAAACAGTTTGCCTTCAGCTGACAAGGCCATCAATACACCTTCACTGTCCTACATTAGGGTTATATCAATTCTCCAGCCCTATGTCATAATTTAGCCCACAGCGACCTTGATCACATTTTCCATCCACAAGACTTCACATTGGTCCATTACGCTGATGATATTTTGCTGATTGGACCTAGTAAGGAAGAAGTATCAATGACTCTAGCCTTATTTGTGAGATATTTGTGTGCTAGAGGGTGGATAATTAACCAGACAAAAACTCAGACTTCTTCCACCTCAGTGAAATCACTAGGGGTCCAGTGGTATGGGGCATGTTGAGCTATTTCTTCTAAAGTGAAGAATAAGTTGTTGCATCTGGCCCATCCTACACTAAAAAGGAGGCACAATGCCTGGTTGACTTCTTTGGATTTTGGAGACAACATATCCCTCATTTGGGTATGCTACTCCAGCCTATTTATTAGGTAACTGGAAAAGCTGATAGCTTAGAGTGGTGCCCAGAACAAGAGAAGGATCTGCAACAAGTTCAGGCTGCTGTACAGCTACCATGCCACTTGGACCATATGATCCGGCTGATCCAAAGGTGCTGGAAAGGTCAGTAGTTAGAGAAAGGTGCTTTTTGGTGTCTTTGGCAAGCCCCTATTGGTGAATCACTGAGCAGACACTTAGAATTTTGGAGTAAAGCCCTCCCATTCTCTGAAGAAAACTACTCTCCTTTTGAGAAACAGCTTCTGGCTTGTTACTGGACCTTAGTAAAGACTGAACGCTTAACTATGAGCCATTAAGTTACCATGTGGCTTGAGCTGCCCATTATGAACTAGGTTTTGTCCCAATCAGAGTCATAAATTTGGATGTGCACTGCAGCACTCCGTCATTAAATGGAAATGGTATATATGAGATCAAGCTCTAGTAGGACCTGAAGGCACAAGTAAGTTACATGAGGAAGTGGTCCAAATGCCCATGGTCCCCACTCTTGTCACATTACCTTCTGTCTCCCAGTCTGAACCTATGACTTCATGGGGAGTTCCTTATGATCAGTTGACTGAGTAAGAGAAAACTCATGCCTGGTTTACAGATGGTTCTGTGTGATATGCAGGCATCACTACTTGAAAGTGGACAGCTGCAACACTGCAGCCCCTCTATGAGACTTCCTTGAAGAACAGTGGTGAAGGGAAATCTTTCCAGTGGGCAGAACTTCGAGCAGTGCACCTGGTTGTTCATTTTGCCTGGAAAGAGAAATGGCCAGATGTGAAATTGTGTACCGAATCATGGGCTGTTACCAATGGTATGGCTGGATGGTCAGGGACTTGAAAGGAACACTATTGGGAAATTGGTGACAAGGAGGTATGGGGAAGAGGTATGTGGATAGACCTCTCTGAATGGGCCAAAGAAGTGAAGATATTTGTGTCTCATGTGAATGCTCAACAAAGGGTGACCTCAACAGAGGAGGATTTTAACAATCATGTGAATAAGATACCGTGTTCTGTGGATACCAGTCAGCTTTTTTTCCTAGCCACTCCTGTCATTGCCCAATGGGCTCATGAACAAAGTATGCATGATGGTACTGTTGGAGGTTATGCATGGGCTCAGCAACATGGACTTCCACTCACCACCGCTGTCTTGGCTACAACCACTGCTAAGTATCCAATCTGCCAAGAGCAGAGACCAACACTGAACCCCCGATACGGCATCATTCCTCAGGGAAATCAGCCAGCAACCTGGTGGTAGGTTGATTACATTGGACCACTTCCATCATGGAAAGGGCAACATTTTGTTCTTACTAGGATAGATACTTACTCTGGATACAAATTTGCTTTCCTTGCACACAATGCTTCTGCCAAGACTACCATCCATGGACTTATAGAATGCCTTACATACCATCATGGTATCCCACACAGCATTGCCTCCAATCAAGAAATTCACTTCACAGTAAATGAAGTGCAACAATGGGCCCATGCTCATGGAATGCACTCGTCTAACCAAAGTCCCCATCATCCTGAAGCAGCTGCCTTAATAGAATGATGGAATATGCTTTTAAAGACAAAATTATACCACTAGCTGGTTGTCAATACCTTGCAGTGCTGGGACAATGTTCTCCAGGAGTCTGTATATGTTCTGAATTAGTGTCCAATATATGGTGCTGTTTCTCCCATAGCCAGGATTCAAGGGTCCAGGAATCAAGGGGTGAATATGGGAGTGACCTCACTCACTATTACCCCTGGTGAACCACTCGTAAATTTTTTTCTTACTATCCTTGCATCCCTATGCTCTGAGGATCTAGAGGTCTTAGTTCTGAAGAGAAGAATTCTCCCACCAGGAAAGATTACAATGGTTCTATTGAACTGGAAGTTAAGAATGTCACCTGGCCACTTTGTGCTCCTCATTCCTGTGGATCAAAGGGCAAAGAAGGGAGTTACCATATTAGCTGGTGTGATTGGTCTTGATAACCAAGGGAATATTGGATTAACATTACATAATGGAGGTAAAGAAGAGTATGTCTGGAATACAGGATATCCCTTAGCTCATCTCTTAGTACTACTATGCCGTGTGATTAAAGTCAATGGAAAACTACAGCAACCCAATTCCTATATGACTACTAATGGCCCAGACCCTTCAGGAATGAATGTTTAAGACACTCCACTAGGCAAAGAACCATGGCCAGCTAAGGTGATTGCTGAGGGCAAAGGGAGTACCGATGGGTGGTAGAAAAATGTAGTTCTAAGTATCAGTTACAATCATGTGACCAGTTATAGAAACAAGAACTGTAGTTGTTATATTTCTTCCTTGTTTTGTTATATGTCTGTGTATACATATATATATATATCAAAAATATTTTATTTCTTCCCTCTCTTATCCCCTTACTTATTATAAAATACAAGATGTAAGCAGTGCCAGGGCATTTTTGGCTGTACACATGTTAATTATAGCATGTTAAAAGCAAATATGAGTTTATAATTGTCTTTATTTAGAGATTATGTATGGAGGTGTGTATAGGTGCAAAGTTGAAAAGTGGTGTATTGTGATGGTTAATGTTATGTGTCAACTTTGCTAGCCTATGATTGTTGCATTTTGTGATCTGATGTGAGCATCCCATCAGTTGAAAAGGGAGTTTCCATGGGGGTGTCGCCAGCCTCTTGTATATAAATGAATGTTCTGGCAAAGCTTACTCTCTTTCTTGACCTTGCACTTGTCTCGTTGCCTCACCTCTGATTCTTGAAACGTAAGCCTGCATAAGTCTCTGTCCTGCTGACTGACTTGCAGATTCTGGATTCTCCAATCCCCACAACTCCATGAGCCATAAGAGGCCTCTAGCCTGCCGCCTGAGCTGCAGATTTTGGGTTCTTCAGCCCCTGCAACCATGTGAGCCAGCAGAGGTCTTCAGCTTTTTGTCTGACCCATGGATTTGAGACTTGCCAGCCCCTACAATTGCACAAGCCATTTGTTCACAATTACATGGGCCAGTTCCTTGAAGTAAATTTCTCTACATACACTTAACTGGTTTTGCTCCTCTGGAGAACCCAGACTAAGACAGGAAGAGAAGACAATTATTTTTTTTTTGCACATTTATTTAGTATGCCCTAAGAACTATGGTAAGGATGCCTGGTGGCGCAGTGGTTAAGTGCTCAGCTGCTAACTGAACAGTCGGCAGTGTGAACACACCAGCTGCTCCCCAGGAAAAAGATACAGCAGTCAGCTTCAGTAAAGATTACAGCCTTGAAAACCCTATGGGGAAGTTCTACTCTGTCACATAGGGTTGCTATGAGTCGAAATCGACTCAGCAGTGATGGGTTCAATGGATTAAGAACCATAGTTAGTGCCTGAAATAAGTACTTCTTTGATTTCATAAATACTTTGAATTATTTCATCTTGTACTCTTAATAAGTAATTTACATGAGCACGGAAATGCTTATGGAAGGGGTGATTTTGTTAGTGGTGGTTGTATTCTGTATTTTATGCTTATTTCCTTTTGTCTTGTTTTACCCTGTGATTAATCTTACTTATTATCCCCAGTAAGATCTATTATAAATTGAAAAATCAGAAAGCTTCCACAGATAAGGAAAGAATCTTGAAGTAGCAGTCAGGAGATCTTGGAACTAGTCTAGCACTTTTCCATTATGTGATCTTGGTGAACCACATAGTCACCCACTTTTCTAGGCCTTGATTTTCTAATCTGTGAAATGAAGAGTTGGGCTAAATTATCTCAAAGATTATTTTAGTTCTAATAGTGTATGATTCCCGTGTAGAAAAACTAATATATGATGCTCTTACTTCAATAATTCATCTAATTTTCTACTTTTTAAATAGTTGAGATAGTCAATGCACATTGTAAAGAATCACGTTTGTCATGTAACATTTATGCTATTGCTCAATTTCAATTTGCTTAGGTTAAATGGACATATTTTAACACTTTTCATGGTGCTGTAAAAACTAGTTAAAAGTCAAATATTCAATTAACTAGTTGTTTCCCTGCATTTGCTTAATGCATAATTTGCCAGATTTTCATTAAATTGACTCGTTTTGTCATGGGGTAGATACTGTCATAATGTTATAAAGCATCATATAAGATATTAATTATATTCAACAAACATTTATTGAACACTCATTATTTTTTCAGACAGTCTTTTAGATACTATAAGAAATAGATGAGTATGAGAGATGGTCTCTGCTCTCAAGAAACTTCCAGTCTATTAGTGGAGATAAGTATAAGTTTTAAGCAAACTCAAGGATATAAGGCAATTTTCAGCCTTGAGTTTCTACCCCCAGATTTAAAAGTTTGGGCACACCAAAACTCTTCATATAGAAAACAATCTCCCATGTTTGATGACAAATTCTGTCTTAGTTTGCTAGTGCTGCCATAACAAAAAATACCACAAGTGGGTGACTGTAAAGAACAGCAATTTACCTTTTTCACAGTTCTGCACACTGTAAATCCAAATTAGTGTCTTGTCTGTGTTGATTCCCTCTAAAGGTCTCTCTCCCAATTTCTGGTGTATGTAGGCAATTCTTGGCTTTCCTTTTCTTGTACATGGGTACTCTCATGGCATCTATCTTCCCCCTGTGTGGTGTCTTTGTGTCTATTCTGCTATTTTTACGAGACACCAATTAGAAGTGATCAAATTAAGGAATCATCCTACTTTAGTATAACTTTATTAACCTAACAAAAATAAAGCCCATATTTCCAAACTGAGTCATATTTGCAGGTACAGAGTTTAGGACTTCAATCCATATTTTGAGGGGATACAATTCAAGCTATATCAGGCCAAATAAATTTTATTAAATGACTAATTTTAGAATTTATTTTAGATTTTGTGTTTGTGGCAAAGTTGTGTTAAGAGATGGAGGTTGTAGTCTCAGCCTTCCAATGTGATAAGGGGCAAATCATCTCATCATGTTTATCCTCAGTTTCTTTTGTTTCGAGTATGTTCATAATTGTTTGTAGCATTTTTTATTATGACTGCTTTAAAATTCTTGTCAGATAATTACAACATCTTTATCATCTTGACATCTGTTGATTGTTTTATCTCATTCAAGTTTAAAGGAGTAATTTTCAATATTATCTTGGACATTGTGGATAGTATGTTATGAAACTATGTATCCTAGTAAAATCTTATGTTTTAGCAGACCTCTCACACTACACAAATAGGGGAAAGGGACGTACAGTCCCATTGTTGCCAGACATGGGTGGAAGTTTAGGTTTCCCACTCAGCCTCTACTGATGCTGTGAGGGAGAGGAGACACCTCATTACCACTGGGCAAGGGTGGAAGTCCAGTTGCCACACTCAGCCTCCACTGACACTACCCTGATAAGGGAAGAGCAGAGGTGCTTCCACACTACTGATCATGAGTGAAACGTTAGGCTCCATCGCTCGGCCTCTGCTGATGCCACAGAGAAGGCGTGGAGTGGCTGCTTACTGCTAAAGGGGGTGAAGGCTAGAGTTCCCACTTGGCCCCCATTGACACTGTGTGGAGGCTGAAGGATACCTCATAATCACTGGGTGGGGTGGAAATCCGGGATCGCTCTTCTGCCTCTGCTGACATTGGGAGAGTGTGCAGAAAACTTTTTTTTCCCCCTGTAGCGTTTGCCTGGAGCAGAGTTGGTGTTGTCAAAAAGATTTTTATCTTGCTAGCCCACCCTTTTCCTGGTCTTTTGCTTAGAGAGATAAAATTTTTCTTAGAGCTTTTATTTCTCTGTATCTGTAAGTGTTCGTGAGTTATTAGATTCTCTAGCACCAAATCTGGGATATAAAAGGAAGAAGTAAAACCCAGGGAACTCACTGTTGTGCTGTTCTTCAGGTCCCAAGGTCTTAGCCAGTCTATCTTCGCTCCACCTTTCAGACTCTTCATGTTTGTTTTATATATAAAGCTTAGGGTTTTTGACTGCACTTAGTGGGAGGAATCTACTCCATCTTGTCTGAAACGGAAAGTCCTCATCTTCAGTTTCCGAATCTCTAAAGTGGGGACAAAGTAGCTCTTTTACAAGGCTACTTAATATATATTTTTATTAAATCAACTCTATTGAGGTAAATTATAAATCCACCTATTTTGAGTTTGTAGTTTGATGAGTTTGACAAAAGTATATGGTCATGTAACCACAACCACAATCATGATATACAACATTACCCCAAACAACTTTCCCTTGTTCCACTTTGCTGTCAACCCCTCAGTCCCATCTATAATCTCATGCAAGCCTTGATCTGCTTTCTGTAACTACAGTTTATTTTTTTCTGTTGTAGCATTTCAAATACAAGAAATCGTTCAGTATATACCCTTTTGTGTCTGGTATCGTTCACATAGCAAAAAGTTTTTGAGATTTAGTCATGTCGTGTATCTTTAAGTAATTCGTTTTATTGCCAATTAGTATTCCGTTGTATGGCTATACCCCAGTTTGTTTATCCATTCATTGGTTGATAGGCATTTGGGAATTTTTGGTGATTATAAATAATGCTTCTGTGAACATTTACATACAAGTCTTTGTATGAACTTAATTTGTCATTTATTTTGGGTAGACACCTAGGAGTGGGATTGCTGGGTCATATGTTAAACATATGGTGTATGTTTAACTTTATAAGAAACTGCCAAGCTGTTTTGCTGATATGATTTTGGAAGGATCATGTATTAAGAGAAAATAATTTATAAACTCCAGTGTAATGCAACTGCAATGTAGTAATAGACGTTACATTTTCAAACCTTTTTAAATGCAATTTCTCAATAAGCCTTTATCTATGGACAAGAATAACCAGTTTTTTTTTAAAAAAAAAAAAAAAAAAAAAACTCTGCCAAGACTTCTGGGCCACAGTGTGCCAATTAAACTAAAAATTTAGGTTCAAAAGTTTCTACTGTGTTGTCCATTGATACATGCTATGTCTACCTTGAAAAATGAGTAACACAAAATTTCCCTTGTACTGCTTATTTTAAAATGCATTATTTGGGAAATTTGCACTTTTTACATTACTGTCTGCTGAGGAATCAATGTTGACAAATATTAAAGTTTTCTTATACTTATTTAAATTATGGCCTGTTTGTTTTATGCTATTAGATAAAATTTTTCTTCCTTTTATTTTTTAAATCTTGTCTGCTTTCAAAAGGATTTGAGGAAATTTACAGAGTTAATAGTAGTGTAATATAGAAGAATTAATTATAAAAATAGAACAAGATGATTTGACAGGAATTAAGAAATTATATCCTTCAAGAAGTTGATAAGTTTATCTTATCAGTTCTCTCATTTCAAGGATATCCATGAACTTAAATAGCTTCTGATTTAAAATTCGTGAACCATCAAACACTTAACCATTTTAGGTAGCTTGTGATGAATTTTTCACTCCTCTGACAGAATGTTGTTAACTACCTCCTCAGCAACTCCCCGAAACATTTCTTTCTATCTGGAGGGAGTAGAGAGGCAGCTTGGCAAAAAAAGTAAGAACAATGAGTTTGGAATTACAGGAAACCTGTTTTTTTTATGATAATATATAACTTGTAGGATACTTGTGAAGACTAAATGAAATAATGCATATAAACCACTCAATACAGTGTCTAGAATATGGTAGATGCCTAACAAATACTCTGTCTTTTCCTACTGAGGACAGAATTCCTTTCCTTTAGTTAGGTGCTGCAAGTAGACCCTAGCTCTGATGGCCCTGTTGACTCAATTCTTAAGGGCAATGTCTCAAAATCTGGTCTTCACTGGCCAGGCTCTGTCACTTCCTACGCTAACTATAGGCTACTTTTTGACTTGTCTAGCCTTTGGATTTCAGGTTTTTGTTCTTTAGCTCATTTGATCCTTTCCCCATTTCCTGCTCCCATTATAGGTCCCACTCACAGCCCAGCCTGTGTTCCTGTCTTAATGTCTGTCATGCCCATCTTGCTATCTCTCAGTTTTTTAGAGATTGACCTCAGCATATTTTATGGCCAAGCACTAGACACTCCCAAATGAATTAGAGGTGAAACTCCATCTTTCAGTGACTTCCCTAGAGTTTTCTCATCTTCAACCCATAAACATACTTTATCCTCTAACTACAGGCCTTTAATTGATACCCTCATCATCCTCACCAAACATTGTCTATCACTAGCATTCCTCCAGCTGCCTTAATTCTGGAGATATGTGTTAATAAACAAACAAAAAACAAGCAACAACACAAAAATATAGAATCAAAAGACAGAAGATTATAAATAAATGCCAGATTTTTTTCCCTGACTTTCTGGAACTCACTTGATCCTAACTGGTGATGTGACTCTGAGATATGACACACAGCTTGGATATTTGCACAGGTTGTAAGAGGCATTGATCAATAATACTTGAGGAAAAACTCATACGATCCTTGTGGAAGTTTCAGATCAATCTGTCCCTAAAACATGTGAATGTTGATATTTTTGTGCATCTCTATATTTACTGATAAATTAGCATCCTCACATGGCCTTAGTAAAGCAGGATATTCCAAAGTATGTAATTTCTCACATTCTGGCATCCTCTGACTCTCTCACTGCCACTATTTCTAAGGCCCTTAATTATGGCCACCCTCTGTCATTATTCTGTTTATGATGTTGTTACAGATTTGCTTGTCCATAGAATAATGTGAAGAGCAAGAGACATTTTGGTTTTCTGGAAAATTCTGGGAACAATGAGGACTGCATGATGTGCTTGGTCTTGAGTCACAGTTTGCAATGATGCAGTATATATCTAATAATTTTTTAATATAATTTTTATTGTGGTACAAATATATATAACAAACTTTGACATTTTTGCCCTTTTTAAGTATACAATTCAGTGGCATTAATTAAATCCATAATGTACAACCATCACTATTGTCTATTTCCAAGATTTTCATTACCCCAAACAGAAGCTATGTACCCATTAAGGGATAACTCCCCATTCCCTCCCCATCCCCTGATAATCTCAAATCTACTTTTTGTCTCTATTAAATTGACTATTCTAGATATTTCATATACGTGTGATCATACAATATTGATCCATTTGTGTGGCTTACTTCACTCAGGATAATGTTTTCAATTTCATCCATGTAGTTCCATGTCTCAGAACTTCATTTCTCCTTTATGGTTGAATAATATTCTGTTGTACATAAATACCTAATTTTATTTACCATTCATCTGTTGATGGACACTTGGGTTACTATTTCCACCTTTTGGCTATTGTGAATAATGTTGCAGTGAACATTGGTGTACACGTTTCTGTTTGAGTCCTTGTTTTCAAGTCTTTAGGTATATATCCAGAACTGAAATTTTGAATCTTATCATAATTTTATATTTCACTTTTTGAGGAACTGCCAGACTGTTGACCACAGCCACTGCACCATTTTACATTTCCACTAACAATACATGAGGGTTCCAATTTCTCTACATTCTCACCAACTTTGTTATTTTCCTTTTTTAAAATAATAGTCACCCTAGTAGGTGTGAAATTATATCTAAGTGGTTTTGATTTACATTTCCCTAATTTCTAATAAATCTTCTTTAAGAATAGATAATTTAGTGTCACTTTGTTTATAAGTCTTTTGGTTCATGGTATAAAAATCCTGATAGAATTTTCCTATCTCCAAAGACAGAGTTAATTAGAGGAATTATTTATATTTAAATGTATTTTTGGTTGGGACAAGGCAAACCATCTCGCATAAAATTATTAGAATGACAATTGTGAAGAAAGTGTTTCTGGTTATGAGAACTCTTAGATTTACAGGTCTCTGTCTTCTAAATTAGCTTCCTTTTATTATTTGATTTGATTTTATGTTTTTGTTTAGTGTGGGCAATGTGAATAGGAACTGGATTTTTTGGAAAATATTTATGAATGAAAGAGAGTGCAATGGAGTTGAGTCCTACTCTTCTTAACTTCTTTTCCCTCTCAGATGAATCAAAATGAACAACAACAGAATTGTTCATCATGAATTCAATATTTCAATTTTTTCAGACTGAGATAAAATGTAGATAAAAATGACTACATGTCCTCCTATGCCACCTCTCTCTTAAGGGATAAATAGTACTGAGTTTGATGCAAAATAATTCAACAAATATGTACTGATTTTCCACTATGAGCTTTGAGTATGAAAGATAAAGAAATGATGATGCTGATGATTCATTACATTTTATAGTGTTTTATAGTTTTCAAAGTGCCTGAACATACATTCTCTCATTTGATTCTCATAATAACTTTATCATCAATGAGTTTATAGTCATGTGGACTGAAATATGAGTTATTTTTCTATTAGGATGTTTCTTTAAAATTGAAATAGAAATGGAGAGAAACAGAAATAAACATAGCATGAGCATATGCATATATAAAAATTATAAACTAAATAAAACTCAATTTTTTCTGTGTAGATACTATTTAAGAGACAGATGAAAATGGAGGCAAAAAATGGGAAGATTTTTCTAAACATTAAAGAAAAAACAACAGCAGATTTGTAGAATATTGCCTTGTCTATTTCGTATTTATCTCAGGCTCTTAATTTTTTTTACATTTACCTTTACATCTGCAACAATAATAACAGAAAATGAGAATCATTGTTGAGAATGTATCTGATGTTTCTGAACTTGTTTAAAATACACAATATATACGTGTTTATATATGTGCGTGTGTGTATATGTGTGGGTGTGCGTGTGTGTGTATAACTTATCCTCAAAGATTTAACCAAAGAGATGATATATAATGTGTTTAGTCTACTAAACTGTGAATTCTCATGAAGACAGGGACCAGGTCTTACCCATCTTAGTGTATTAATATTTTTTTCAACTGCACTATGGCTTTTAAAATAAGGTAAAGCATTGAAGAAGCTGTAGAAGCTTTGAGTTGGGCTTTAAGAAATAGATAGTTTGGGAAGATGGAAAGATTCTAGTGTGAGAGTGGTAGGACAAATCCATCAAGTTGAAAATGAACACAGCATATTCATTTTCTCTTAGAAAACCTGTTTTGACTGTATTACTATTGAGAGTACCAGAAGATGAGGTTGAGCAGGAATGGTAGGGGCTTATTATAGAGAATCCACAGGGAGTTTGAAGAGTTTAAATATCATGATAGGGATTTTCTTCTGGAGAGCAGATAAAGGCTTTTAATAGAGTATTGACATGATGGAATTAGGAGTGAAATAAGTTCACATCTCAAAGCATTTGGCAAGTTTCCAATTTTCATTTGCAACCATTGTTACCCCAATTTAAACACGTATTTATTTATTTTGCTCTGTATATGAGTAAAACTAAATGCAACTAACATCTGTCAAGTTTGCCTGCAAATTACTGAAGTATGTCATTAAATTTTGTTTTAGCTGAATACGACTTTTGATACCACGTACATTACCCTTGGTTTCTTGCTGTGGGTATTAAACTTGTGTCACTGATGTTTATTTTTTCCTTGTTATAAAAGTAATATATTTTGGGAGGGAGAAAGGAGTTGGTGGTGTTGGTAATCGGACGCTTTTCTTTTTTTTTCCAAGGCAATAATTCTCAGAGTGTAGTCCTTACACTATCTACAGCCGAATTACTTGGCATGCTTCTCAAAATGAAGATATCTGGGACCCGCTCACAGACTCAGTGAATAAGAATCTGTAGAGATAGGGCCCATAGATTTGTCTTTTAAACAAGGTTTCCTAGTGATTCTAGCACACTAAAATTTTAAGAACCATCATGTTCTTATATATTGCTTAAATCTTTTACAATAAAAATGCATTCTTGTTTTTCTTGAGTGAGTAAAAATTTGAATATAAATACATGAAAAAGACAAAAAAAATTCATTGTGGGAAATTTGGAAAATACAACCTTGAATAAAAACAAAATTAAAAGCCCCAGTATACACTTCCACTCACATTGTTAACATTTAGCTGTATTCCCTTTCAATTTTTTCTTTATGTGCTTAACTATACCTACGACACAAAATTTGGATCATACTGGTTATGTCAGTCTGTATATTTGTTATTCACATCTCATCATATTGCAGAACTTTCACAACTTGATAAATACTTTTTAAATATCATTTTAACGTATACGTAACATTCCATAATAATAACAAAAACATACACAGAACTTACAATATGTCAGGCCCTATTCTAAAATCTTCCTATAAATTAACTAATTTAATTCTTAGCATAATCCTATGAGGTAAACACTATCATTATTCCATTTTTTACATGACAAAACATACGCAAAAGAGGATAAGTAATTTGCCCAGTAATACAGTTAAGTAAATATTGTACTAAGATTCAAAACCAAGCATTCTGAGCCCATAATCCATAATGTGGAACTGGGTGCTGTTTGGCATACCATTCAAGTATTCAGCAGAGTACTGATAAGCATATTCCTGTGAGTAAATGAACCGAAGTAGGAAAACAATCACTTGTCTGAAAGATCTAGAGGGAATAGTACCCATCATTCAAACAGGGTGAAAAATAGTACTTGTTACCACAAACCAGAATCAAAAAGCTCAAGATTCACTTGGCATTGGGTAGAGTGTTCAGATGAGTTTTGTCTCAGTAGTGTGGAAAAATTAGCCCTAGAGTAAATGCTGCACTTATTATGTCTAACAAATATGAACAGGAAGACTCAAAAGGATCAAACTGTTTCTTAGTAACTTAACTCCATTCAAACCACAAAGGACAAGACTATTTATAGTAATACATAAATATCCAGCACTTGGAAGTCCTAGCTAGAGCAATAAGGAAAGAAAAAGAAATAAAGGGCATCCAAATTGGTAATGAAGAAGTATAATTGTCCCTATTTGTGGATGATATGATATTCTACATGGAAAACTCACAAGACTCCATCAGAAAACTACTGGAACTAATAGAAAGATTCAGCAGAGTAGTAGGATACAAGATAAACATAAAAAATCAGTTGGAATCCTATACACTAATAAAGAGAATGATGAAAAGGAAATCAGGAAAGCAATAACATTTATAACAGCCACCACTGACTGCTTTGACAGGGATCACAATAGAAGGTCCCAGACAGAGCTGGAAAAAAATGTAGATCAAAATTCTAACTCACAGAAAAAGACCAGACTTACTGGTCTGACAGAGTCTAGAGAAACCCTGAAAGTATGCCCCCAGACACCCTTTTAAACCAGTACTGAAGTCACTCCTGAGTTTTACCCTTCAGCCAAAAATTAAACAAGCCCATGAAAGAAGAGAGAGAGAGAGACTAAATGGGCACACCAGCCCAGGGACAAGGACAAGAAGGCAGGAGGAGAAAGGAAAGCTGGTAATGGGGAAACCAATGTCAAGAAGAGGAGAGTGTTGACATGTCATGGAGTTGGCGACCAATGTCACAAAACAGTATGTGTATTAATTGCTTAATGAGAAACTAGTTTGCTCTGTAAACCTTCATCTAAACCACTATACCACTATATATGTATATCCTCAATATATGTATATATTCAGCACTCAGCAAAGTAAAATTAACAATGTATGGAATACAATAAAGGTCCCTGTGTGGTATAAACTGTTCGCACTTGACTAATAACTTAAAGGTAGGTGATTCACACCCATCCATCCACACTGTGGAAGAAAGGCCTGGTGATCTGCTTCTGTAAACCTAAGTGACCCTGATATTACATAGATAATAAAATTAATATGATTAGGATATTAAAGCAGTTATTATAATTATGTTTCTTATATTTAAGAAGATAGAGGAGAGAAGGCATATTAAGTAGAGGTATGGAAGATGTAAAAAGACGCAAATTAAATATTGATTCAAGAAGCTCAATACATCTCAAGTACAAGAAACATGAGGAAAATTATACCAAGTTGTATCGTAATCAAATTTATAAAAATTAATGGTAAAGGGAAAACCTTAAAAGCAGCCAAACTAATAAACCACATTACATAGGTAGGAACAAAGATAAGAATAACAGTGTATTTTCCCTCAGAAACAATGCAAACAAAACGATGTGAAGGTACATTTTTAAAGTACTAAAACAAAAACTGCTAACCTAGACTTCTATAAAAACCCAAACCAAACCCGTTGCCATCAAGTTGATTCCAACCCATCGCGACCCTATAAGACAGAGTGGATCAGCTCCACAGGGTTTCCAACGCTGTAATCTTTAGAGAAGCAGACAACCACATCTTTCTCCTACAGAGTGGCTGGAGGGTTCGAACTGCTGGCCTTTTGGTTAGCAGCCAAGTGCTTAACCACTGAGGCACAACGGCTTCTTTAGAATTCTATACCTAGTGAAAATATTTTTCCAAAAAATGAAAACTTTGTCAGACATACAAAAGCTGAAAGATATCATTACTAGACATTCCACACTCAAAAAACATTAAAGGAAATCCTTCAACGAGAATGGAAACGATACTAGAGAGAAATCTGGATATACACAGAGGAATGAAGAGCACGAGAAACACTAACTACATGGATAAATATATATAATTTTTTATTTAAATTTATTTAAAAATTTTTGATGGGTTATACACAAATAAAACAATGTAGTATGGGGGTTTGTTAATATCCTAGACATTAGTGAGATGAAATGAACTGGAATTGCCCATTTTGAATCAGACAATCATATGGTGTACTTTGCCAGGAATGGCAAATAGAAGAGGAACGGTGTAGCATTCATCGCCAACAAGAACGTTTCAAGATCTATCCTAAATTACAATGCTGTAAATGATGGGATTATATCCATACGCCAACAAAGAAGATGAGATAATACCACTAGCCAAATTTACTCACCCACCACTAATGCCATCGATGAAGAAATTGAAGAATTTTACCAACTTCTGCAGTCTGAAACTGATCAAACATGCAATCAAGATGCAATGATAATTACTGGTGATTGGAATGTGAAAGTTGGAAACAAAGAAGGATCAATAGTTGGAAAATATGGCCTTGGTAATAGAAATGATCCTGGAGATCCCATGATATAATTTTGCAAGACCAACGACTGCTTCATAGCAAATACCTTTTTTAAACAACATAAATGGCAACTAGACAGGTGGACCTTGCCAGATGGAATACATGTGAATCGACTACATTTGTGGAAAGAGATGATGGAAAAATTCAATGTCATCAGTCCGAACAAGGCCAGGGGCCGACTGCTGAACAGACAATCAATTCCTCATATGCAAGTTCAAGCTAAAGCTGAATAAAATTAAAAGAAGTCCACAAGAGTCAAAGTACCACCTTGTATATCCCACCCGAGACCATCTCAAGGCACACTGAACACTAATGACCAAAGACCAGTCAAGTTGTGGGATGATATCAAGAACATCAAACATGAAGAAAGCAAAGTTTCATTTAAAAGACAGGAAAGAAAGAGAAGACCAAATGGATATCACAAGAGCCTCTGAAACTTGCTCTTGAACACAGAATAGCTAAAGTGAATTGAAGAAGTAAAAGAGCTAAACAGAAGATTTCGAAGGGTGGCTTGAGAAGACAAAGTATTACAATGAAATGTGCAAAGATCTGGAGTTAGAAAATCAAAAGGGACGAATATGCTAGGCATTTCTCAAGCTGAAAGAGCTGAACAAAAATTTCAAGCCTCAAGTTGCAATATTGAGGGATTCTGTGATTAAAATATTGAACAAAGCAGGAAGCGTCAAAAGAGGATGGAAGGAATGCACGGAGTTAGGAGTTACTGTACCAAAAAGTATTGGTAGAAGCTCAAACATTTCAAGAGGTAAGAAAAAGTGTGTCTTGGAAAAAGTACAGCCAGGATGCTCCTTAACAGTGAGGATGGTTGAGATTTCGACTCAGGTAATTTGGACACGTTATTAGGAGGGACCAGTCCCTGGAGAAAGGCACCATGCTTGGTAAAGGGTTAGCGGAAAAGAGAAGACCTTCAATGAGGTGGATTGACACACTGGCTGCAACAATGGGCTGAACCACAGCAACAATTGTGAGGATGATGTGGGACCAGGTAGTGTTTCGTTCTGTTGTACATAGGGTTGCTATGAGCTGGAACCAACTCAAAGGCACCTAGCAGCAACAACAATGGGGTTTATTATCAGTGTATAAATAAAATGCATGACACCAAAAGCATAAAGTCCAGGATGGAAGAAATGGAAGTATATGATTGTAAGGTTCCTATACTGTAAGTGAAGTGATATAATGTCACTTGAAAGTAGACTGTGATAAATTAAAGATCCAAACCTTAAAGCAAGCACTAAAGTAACACAACAAATAGTTATAGCTATTAAGTCAATAAAGGAGATAAAGTGGAATCATATAAAATAATTAATCTAAAAAAAGTTAGAAAAATAAGGAAAGGGACAAATGAACAGATGGAAGTAGAAAACAATCAGCAAGATGACATTCTCAAGCATAATTAGATCAATAATCACAGTCAAAGCACCCCAATTAAAATGTTGTTAGATTTCATAAAATAAGAAGATCCTACTATATCCTGCCTACAACAAACCAACTTTGAATATACATAAGTTAAAGAAAAAAAGATGTAAAAAGATATACAATGCTTAACACTGATCAAAAAAGATGCAGGAATGGCTATCTTAATATTATACTAAGGAGATTTTAAAGCAAAGAGTATTTCAAGGGATAAAGAAGGAAATTTCATAATAATAAAGGGACTGATTTATCAAAGGTACATACTAACTCTAAACATTTATGTACCTAAAAACAAAGTTTCAAAGTATGTGAAACAAAAAGTGACAGAAATTGAAGGTGAAAGAGACAAATCCACAATTATAGTAAAAAATTTCAAAATCTGGGAGTTCCGGCAAAATGGCGCTCTAGGCAGAAGGACCACGCTGTCCCTCCACAGCAAAGATCCGAAAAACTAAGCCGAACAGAGAATACAAGAATCCTGAAACCCTAAAACATCAAATGAAGAGATAAAGAACTCATCCAAGCACCAAATGGAGTGAGAAAA
>NW_004443996.1:6440328-6441814 GCF_000243295.1 Trichechus manatus latirostris
GTATTGCAACACCTGAGAGCGACTTCCCCAGACCTCATAGCTGCATCGGTGGGATCCCTGGGAACTTTGTGGTGCTTTAACATTTCTGATTTTTGTTTATTCATTCTTTTCTTTTCTTCCTCTTCCCCTTTCTGTTTTTCTCCATTTCATAGTCTCTCATCTCTCCATTCCAACGGCAAGCTCCCCTAGCATTCTTTTTTATTTGTTTGTATGTTTTGGCTCCTGTCCCTCTCTCCTCTCTCCCATATACATCTTAGCTCCACAAATAACAATCTCCCCGCTGCATCCTGCCTACCTGCACTGTGCGCTTGACATCACATCACCAAGCAGCACAGGTACGGCATACTGGAACCTGCCGTGTACTGATTACCGACCTGCTCTGATGGCTGTGGTAAGTGCCAAAAACAACCACTCCCAGTAACTCCTCTTCAGTTAGACCTGCCCTGCTGTACCATATCTGAGTGACTGACTGACCCTGCCAGTTGGAGAATGAGGTGAAAAGCATTGAGCACACAGATGAGCAAACAACAAAGAACACACAGTCTGCCTGCTCAGAGTCAATTTTTTTTTTAAAAAAGGGATAAAACAAACAAATCTACAATTAATAAATGAGAAAAATAACTACTGAATGCCCCGAAAACAGCAGACAATATAAAAATATTTACAAAAACAGGACAGGATGGTTCCAGCAAGCATCCAAAATAAAACACCAGATGACTCTCTTGTGGAAGAAAATGTACTAGAACTACCTGAGATGGAATGCAAATCTCTAATACTCAGAATTCTCCAAGAACTGAGGCAAAAAGCTGACAAACATGTGGGAAAAAATGGACAAATTCATGGAAAATACAGACAAAAAACTGGAAGAATTAAGGAAGACGATGCAGGAACAAAATGCCAAAATAAATTTACAACTAGAAATTATACAAAGACAACAATTAGAAATCCAAAAGATAAATAACAAGATTTCAGAAATGGATGATGACATAGAAGGGCTGAGAAGCAGATTTGAAAAGGTAGAAGACAAGATCAGTGGAATTGAAGATAAACACTTGGATACAACTCTGTTTGAGGAAAACTCAGAAAAAAGAACAAATTAAAATGAAGAGACCTTGAGAGTTATTTGGGACACAATTAAAAGCAAAAAGTTACGAGTGATTGGAATTCCAGAACAGGGAGAGAAAACAGAAAACACAGAGAGGATCATTGAGGAACTGCTGACAGAAAACTTCCCCAATGTCATGAAAGATGAAAAGCTGGCAATCCAAGAAGCTCAACGAACCCCATATATGGTAGACCCCAAAAGAAAATCACTGAGGCATATCCTAATCACACTTGCTGAAACCAAAGACAAGCAAAGAATCCTGAGAGCAGCTCATGAAAAACAAGAAGCCACGTAGAGAGGAGAAACAATAAGACTAAGCTCAGATTATTCGGCAGACAACATACAGGCAAGAAGGCAATGGGATGACATATATAAAATCTT
>NW_004443996.1:6441924-6450646 GCF_000243295.1 Trichechus manatus latirostris
TTGTTCTGTAAGCCTTCACCTGAAGTACAATAAAATAAAATAAAATAAAATTCAAAATCTGTCTCTCAATAATTGATAGAAGTAGACAGAAAACAAATAAGTTATGGAAGCCTTTATAAACCAAAACGATACAAAAATATTAGAAGAAAAGAAAAGAACAGTCCAATCTTCCTCACTAATTAGATGAAAAAATTGTAAACAAAGTTTTAGCTAATTGAATTCATTGATATATATAAAGATAGTACTCCTTGACCAAATGGTGTTTATTTCAGAATGCATGCTTACTCTGCTGTTGGTGATGGTTGCTGTTGAGTCGATTCCAACACCCTTGGAGATGGAAATGGTTAAGTGTTGGGCTACTAAGAGAAATGTTGGTGGTTTGAACTCACCCAGAGATGCTCGGGAAGAAAGACCATGTGATTTGCTTCCAAAAGGTCACAGTTATGAAAAACCTATAGCGCAGTTCTACTCTGAAACACATGGGATCACCGTGAGTCTGAATTGACTCACAGCAATGGTTACTTTAGCATTTCAAAATCAAAGTAATCCATCATATTACCAAACTAAAAATACAAACAAAAAAAGTATGACCATAACAGATGTAGAAAAAAACAATGACAAAATCTCAAGTCCATTCCTGACTAAAACTTTCAGCAAACTAGGAATAAAATAACTTTCTCAAACTGATAAATGGCATCTACAAAAAATTCACATCTAACATTTTAATGGAAAAAGACTGTTGATTTCTCTTTAGGATCAGGAACAAGACAAGGATGTTCTCTCTCACCACTTCCTCTCAGCATTCTACTAGAGGTTCTAACTAGGACAATTAGGCAAGTAAAAGAATAAGGGCATCCAAATAGGAAAGGAAGACATAAATCTCTCTTTAATCTCAGAAAACATGATAATCTATATAAAAAATACATTCAAATCTACAAAAGTAACTACTAGAATTAATCGGTGAGTTTAGGAAGTTTGCAGGATACCAGACCAATATACAAAAATTAACTGCATTTGTATATAATAGCAGTAAATATTTGGAAATACAGCATGTACAGTAGCATAAAATTTGAAGTAAGACTTCATACGTACCAACCACTAAGGCCAAACATGAAGAAACTGAAGATTTTTGCCACACTCTGCAGTCTGAAATGGATAAAACCATGCGATCAAAAAGCATTGGTATACCAAAACCAGTAAAAGACAACACACACCAAAAGAAAATTACGGACCAATATCTCTCATGAGTATAGATGCAAAAATTCTCGACAAAATTCTAGCCAATAGAATTCAGCATCATATCAAAAAACGAATATACCATGACCAAGTAGGATTCATACCAGGCATGCAAGGAAGGTTCAACATCAGAAAATCAATCAACGTAATCCATTACATAAATAAAACAAAAGATCTCAATTCACACAGAAAAGGCATTTGTCAAAGTCCAACACCCATTCCTGACTAAAAAAAAACAAAAAAAACAAAACAAAAAAAAACTCAATAAAATAGGTATAGAAGGCAAATTCCTCAACATAATCAAGGTCATCTATACAAAAGCAACAGCCGCCATCATTATTAATGGAGAGAGGATGAAAACATTCCTCTTGAGAACAGGAACAAGACTAGGGATGTCCTTTATCACCACTCCTATTTAACATTGTGCTGGAAGTCCTAGCTAGAGAAATAAGGCAAGAAAAAGAAATAAAGGGCATCCAAATTGATAATGAAGAAGTATAATTATCCCTATTTGTGGATGATATGATATTCTACATAGAAAACTCACAAGACTCCACCAGAAAACTACTGGAACTAATAGAAAGATTCAGCAGAGTAGCAGGATACAAGATAAACATACAAAAATCCATTAGATTCCTATACATCAATAAAGAGAATGATGAAAAGGAAATCAGGAAAACAATATCATTTATAATAGCTCCTAAAAAAATGAAATACTTAGGAATAAATCTAACCAGGGATGTAAAAGACCTATACAAATGAAACCACAAAACACTACTGCAGGAAACCAAAAGAGATCTAAATAAATGGAAAAACGATAATTCTACCCAAAGCAATCTACAAATACAATGCAATCCCCATCCAAATACCAAAAACATTCTTTAAAGAGATGGAAAAAAACAATTATTAACTTTATGTGGAAAGGGAAGAGGTCCCAGATAAGTAAAGCACTACTGAAGACGAAAAATAAAGTAGGAGGACTACACTACCTGACCTCGGAACTTACTATACAGTTACAGTAGTCAGAACAGCCTGGTACTGGTACAATGACAGACACATTGACTAATGGAACAGAATTGAGAACCCAGATGTAAATCCATCCACCTACGGTCACCTGATCTTCAACAAGGGCCCAAAGTCCATCAAATGGGGAAAAGACAGTCTTTTTAACAAATGGTGCTGGCAAAAGTAGACGTCCATCTGCAAAAAAAAAAAAAAAAAAAAAAATGAAACAGGACCCATACCTCACACCATACACAAAAACTAATTCAAAATGGATCAAAGACCTAAATATAAAACCAAAAACTATAAAGATCATAGAAGAAGAAAATAGGATCAACGATAGAGACCCTAATACATGTCATTAACAGGATGCAAACCATAACTAACAACATACAAACTCCAGAAGATAAGCTAGATAACTGGGATCTTCTAAAAGTTAAAAACTTGTGCTCATCAAAAGACTCACCAAAAGAGTAAAAAGACATCCTACGGAGTGGGATTATTTTTTTAATTTTCTTTTTATTGTTGTGCTTTAAGTGAAAGTTTACAATTCAAGTTAGTCTCTCATACAAAAATTTATACATACATTCTTTTGTGACCATACTTGCTCTCCCTGTACTGTGACAGCACACACTTCGTTTCCACCCCGGATTTCCCGTGTTCATTCAGCCAGCTCCTAACTTCTCTGCCTTTTCATCTTGCTTCCGGAAGAGAGCTGCTCATTTAATCTCGTACATCTACTTGAGCTAAGAAGCACACTATTGACGTATATCATTTTATGTCCCATAGTCCAGTCTTTGTCTGAAGGATTGGCCTTGGAAATGGTTTTAGTTTTGGGCTAACACAGAGCCCAGGGGCCATGTCTTCCAGGCCTCCCCCTAGTCTGAATCAAAACATTAAGTCTGGTCTTTTTACTAGAATTTGAGTTCTGCACCCCACTTTTCTCCTGCTACACTGGGGACTCTCTGTTGTGTTTCCTGTCTGGGCGTTCACTGTAGTAGTTGGGCACCATCTCGTTCTTCTGGTCTCAGGCTGATGAAGTCTCTGGTTTATGTGGCCCTTTTTGTCTCTTGGGCTAGTACTTTCCTTATGTCCATGGTGTGCTTCATTCTCCTCTACTCCAGGTGGGATGGGACCAATTGATGCATCTTAAATGGCTGCTCACTAGCTTCAAAGACCCCAGGCGCCACTCACTAAAGTGAGATGCAGAACATTTTCTTAAAAAAACTTTGTTATGCCAATTGACCTAGATGTCCCCTGAAAGCATGGTCCCCAGATCCCTGCCACTGTTACTCTGTCTCTTGACGTGTTTGGTTGTATTCAGGCAATTTATTAGCTTTGGTTTAGTCCAGTTGTGTTGACTTCCCCTGGAGTGTGTGTTGTCCTTCCGTTCATCTAAGATAATTCTTGTCTACTTTCTAGTTAGTGAATACCCCTCTCCCACCCTCCCCACCCTTTTAACCATCAAAGAATGTTGTCTTCTGTGTTTAAATCTTTTCTTGGGTTTTTTTATAATGGTGGTCTTCTACAATATTTGTCCTTTTGCTACTAAGTTCACGCAGCATAATACCTTCCAGATTCCTCCATGATATAAGATGTTTCACGGATTCATCGTTGTTCTTTATTATTGCCTAGTATTCCACTGTGTGCATATACGATAATTTGTTTATCCATTTGTCCGTTGATGGGCACCTAGGTTGTTTCCATCTTTTTGCTATCCTGAACAATGCTGCAATGAACATGGCTGTACAAATATCTATTTGGTGATGGCTCTTAAGTCTCTAAAATATATTCCAAGGAGTGGGATTGCTGGATCGTATGGTACTTCTATTTCTAGATATTTAAGGAATTGTCAAATCGATTTCCAAAGTGGTGGTATCATTTTAAATTCCCAGCAACAGTGTATAAGTGTTGCAGTCTCTCCACAACCTCTCCAACATTTATTATTTTGTGTTTTTTTGCATTAATGCTAGCTTTGTTGGGGTGAGATGGTGTCTCATTGTAGTTTTGATTTACATTTCTCTAATGGCTGATGATCATGAGCATTTCCTCATTTGTCCGTTAGCCAACTGAATGTCTTCTTTGACCAAGTGCCTGTTCATATTTTTTTGACCATTTTTTTATCGGGTTGTTTGTTGTTTTGTTGTTGAAGTTTTGCAGTATCTTGTAGATTTTAGAGATTAGACGCTGATCGGATTTGTCATAGCCAAACGTTTTTTCCGAGTCTGTAGGTTGTCTTTTGACTATGTATCTGTTGTTGTACCATTACCAGGCATAACTGACTGAGTCCAGTACAACTAGATGGTGCCTGGTTACCACCACTGACTGCTCTGACAGGCATCACAACAGAGGATACTGGACAGAGCTGGAGAAAAATGTAGAACAAAATTCAAACTCACAAAAAGAGACCAGACTTGCTGGCCTGACGGAGACTGGAGAAACCCTGAGAGTATGGCCCCCGGACAGCCTTATGCCTCTGTAATGAAGTCACTCCCGAGGTTCACCATTCAACAAAGATTAGACAGCCCGATAAAACAAAACGAGACTAATGGGGCACAACAGCCCAGGGACAAGGACTAGAAAGCAAGAGGGGACAGGAGATCTGGTAATAGGGAATCCAAGGTGGAGAAGGGACAGTGTTGACATGTTGTGGGGTTGTTAACTATTGTCATAAAACAATATGTGTACTAACTGTATAATGAGAAATGATTTGTTCTGTAAAACTTCATCTAAAGTAGAATAAAAGAAAAGATTGTGGGAAAAAAAGAGCAGTTTAAAGTAAAATCCACCACAAAGGATAAGGAAGGACACTATATAATGATTAAAGGATACAATACACCAGGAGGACATAACTATAATAAATATTTACACACCCAACGACAGGGCTCCAAAACACAGAAAACAAACTCTAACAGTACTGAAAAGAGAGATAGACAACTCCACAGTAATAGTAGGAGACTTCAACACACCACTTTCAGTGAAGGACAGATCATCCAGAAACAAGCTCTGAAATACCTTTAGTAGTAGTGGTGTTAACTGTTTGAAAGTTTGGTAGAATTCTCCAGTGAAACCGTGCAGGCCAGGTTTTTTTGTGTTGGGTTTTTAAAAATTACTTACCTCTGTCAGTGTTAGTTTAGCTAGGTATTAAGTTACTAGTAATTTGTCCATTTCCTCTAGGTTTTCAAATTTGTTAGAGTACATTTTTTCATAGTATTCTGTTATGATTCTTCTAATTTCAGTTGGGTCTGATGTGATATCATCCATCTCATTTCTTATTCAGGTTATTTTCTTCCTCTCCTGTTTTTCTTTTTTCAGTTTGGCCAATGGTTTATCAATTTTGTTGATATTTTCAAAGAAACTGCTTTTGATCTTGTTAACTCTTTCAATTGTTTTTCTATTCTCTATTTCATTTAATTCTGCTCCAATTCTTGTTATTTTCTTTGTTTTGGTGCCCGAGGGCTTCTTTTGCTGCTCTCTTTCTACTTGTTCCAGTTGTAGGGTTAATGTTTGGATTTTGGCCCCTCCTTCTTTTTGGATGTGTGCATTTATTGCTATAAACTGACTTCTGAGCACTGTTTTTGCTGTGTCCCAAAGGTTCTGGTAGGATGTGTCTTCTTTCTCGTTTGATTCTATGAATTTCTTTATTCTATCCTTAATTTCTTATATAACTTAGCAGTTTTTGAGCAAGGTGTTGTTCAGTTTCAATGTGTTTGATTTTTTTTCCTTGCCTTTTCTGTTATTGATCTCTACTTTTATAGCTTATGGTCACAAAAGATGCTTTGTAATATTTCGATGCCTTGGATTCTGTTAAGGCTTGCTTCATGACCTAACATGTGGTCTATTCTGGAGAATGTTCCATGTGTGTTGGAAAAGAAAGTACACTTGGCTGCTGTTGGGTGGAGCATTCTGTATATGTCTATGAGACCAAAATTGGCTGATTGTAGCATTTAGATCTTCCATGTCTTTATTGAACTTCTTTCTGGAGGTTCTTTCACCAAAAGTGGTATGTTGAAGTCTACTACTATTACTGTAGAGATGTCTATCTCTCTTTTCAATGCTGTTAGAGTTTCTTTTTCGTATTTTGGACCCTGTCGTTGGGTGTGTAAATATTTATTATAGTTGTGTCCTCCTGGGATATTGATCCTTTGATCATTATATACTGTTCTTCTTTATCCTTGGTGGTGGATTTTAGTTTAAAGTCTATTTTGTCAAAGATCAATATTGCCCATCCTGCTCTATTCTTTTCCACAATCTTTTTTTTCTTCTGCTTTAGATGAAGGTTTACAAAACAAATAACTTCTCATTAAACAGTTAGTACACATATTGTTTTATGACAATAGTTAACAACCACACAACATGTCAACACTGTCCCTTCTCCACCTTGGATTCCCTATTACCAGATCTCCTGTCCCCTCTTGCCTTCCAGTCCTTGTCCCTGGGCTGTTGTGCCCCATTCGTCTCCTTTTGTTTTATGTGGCTGTCTAATCTTTGCTGAAGGTTGAACCTACGGAGTGACTTTGTTACTGAGCCAAAAGGGTGTCCGGAGCCATACTCTCAGGGTTTCTTCAGTCTCTGTCAGACCAGTAAATCTGGTCTTTTGGTAAGTTAGAATTTTTTACAAACATTTTTTATTGTACTTCTGGTGAAGGTTTACAGAACAAATAGATTCTCATGAAACAGTACTACACATATTGTTTTATGACATTGGTTAACAACCCCACAACATGTCAACCCTCTTAATTCTTGAGCTTCACTTTATTTTTTTTGGAGGGGAAAATATACATAGCCAAAGATACACCATTTCAAATATTTCTATATGCACAGTTCAGTGACATCGATTATGCTCTTCCAATTGTGCTGCTATTCTCACTTTAGATGAAGGTTTACAGAACAAAATAGTTTCTCATTAAACAGTTAGTACACATGTTGCCCTAAGACAATGGTTAACAACCTCACAAGACATCAACACTATCCTTACTCAAACTTGGGTTCCCTATCACCAGCTTTCCTGTCCCCTTCTGCTTTGTAGTCCTTGTCCCTGAACTGCTGTTCTTATTAGTCCCATTTGGTTTTATGGGGCTGTCCACTCCCAGGCTGAACGGTGAATCTCAGAAGTGACTTCACCACTGAGTTAAAAGGGTGTCTAGGGGACATACTCTCGGGGATTCTCCAGTCTCCTTTAGGCCAGTAAATCTGGTCTATTTTTTGTGAGTTAGAATTTGTACTACATCCTTCTACAGCTCTTTCCAGAACCCTCTGTTGTGATCCCAGTCAGAGCAGTCAGTGGTGGTAGCCAGACACCATCTAGTTGTACTGGACTCAGTCCGGTGGAGGTCTTCGTAGCTGTGGTTCATTAGTCCTTCGGACTAATCTTTTCCTTGTATCCTATTCTCTTCATTCTACCTTGCTCCCGAAGGAATGAGACCAGTGGAGTATCTTAGATGGCTGCTCACAGGCTTTTAAGACCCCAGACGCTACTCACCAAGACAGAATGTAGAACATTGTCTTTATAGACTGTGTTATGCCAATTGAGCTGGATGTTCCCTGAGACCATGGTCCACACAGCCCTCCGCCCAGCAATTCAGTCCCTCAGGGAGTTTGGATGTGTCTATGGAGCTTCCATGACCTTTCCTTGTACAAGTTGTACTGGCTTCTCCAGTATTGTGTACTGTCTCACCCTTCACCAAAGATACAACTTATCTATTGCCTATTTAGTATTTCCCCCCCACCCCTCCCATCCCTGGTAACCAACAAAGATTTTTACTTTTTTTGTGAATTTTTTCATGGCTTTTTACAATAGAGGTCTCATACAATGTTTGTCCTTTTGTGATTTACTTATTTCACTCAGCATAATGTCCTCCAGTTTCATCCATGTTATGAGATGCTTCACAGATTCATCATTGTTCTTCCTCGCTGCATAGTACTCCATTGTGTGTATGTAGCATAGTTTGTTTATCCATTCATCTGTTGATGGACATCTAGGTTGTTTCTATCTTTTTGCTATTGTGAACAATGCTGCTATAAACATAGGTGTGCATATGTCTATTCGAGTGATGGCTCTTATTTCTCTAGGATATAATCCTAGGAGTGGGGTTGCTGGATCGTATGGTATGTCTATTTCTAGCTTTCTAAGGAAGTGCCAAATCATTTTCCAAAATGCTTGTATCATTTTACATTCCCACCAGCACTGCATAAGACTTCCACTCTCCCAGAAGCCCCTGCAACATTTGCTATTTCCAGTGTTTTTCATTCGTGCCAGTAATGCCAGGGTGAGATGATACTTCATTGTGGTTTCAATTTGCATTTCTCTAATGGCTAGTGATCGCGAGCATTTCCTCATGTGTCTGTTGGCCGCTTCAATGTCTTCTTTGTTGAAGTGTCTGTTCATTTCCTTTCCCAATTTTTTAATAGGATTATTTGTCTTTTTTTTTTTTGTACAGGTGTTGGATTTTCTTGTAGATTATGGAGGTTAGACCTTTGTCTG
>NW_004443996.1:6452170-6453569 GCF_000243295.1 Trichechus manatus latirostris
CTTCCTTTTCTATGCTCTGAAATAGCTTGAGTAGTACTTGTGCAAGCTGTTCTGTGAAAGTTTTGTAGAATTCTCCAGTGAAGCCATCTGGGCCAGGGCTTTTTTCATTGGGATTTTTTTTTTTTTATTATCTTTTCAATCTCTTCGCTTTTTATGGGTCTGTTTATATTTTCAACATCACTTTCTTGTAGTTTGTGTAGGTAGTGTGTTTCTAGAATTTATCCATTTCCTCTAAGTTTTCAAATATGTTGGAGTATAGTTTTTCACAGTATTCTGTTATGATCCTTTTTATCTCAGTTGGTTCTGTTGTAGTGTCACCCATTTCAGTTCTTACTTGGGTTTTCTGCATCCTCTCCTGTTTTTCTTTTGACAGTCTGACCAGTGGTTTGTCAATCTTGTTGACTCTTTCAGAGAACCAACTTTTGGTTTTTCATTGTTTGTATAGTTTTTCTGTTTTCTATTTCATTTATTTCTGCTCTAATCTTTATTATTTCCTTTCTTCCGGTGCCTGCGGGCTTTTTTATTGCTGTTCTCTATTTGTTTGAGTAGTGTAGCTAATGTTTTGATTTTGTCCCTTTCCTTTTTTCATGTGTGCAACTATTGCTATAAATTGTCCTCTGAGGACTGCCTTTGCTGTGTCCCAAAAGTTTTTGTATGATGTGTTTTCATTCTTAATTGATTCTAGGAATTTATATATATATATAGTTTTTTTTATTGTACTTCAGGTAAAGGCTTACAGAAGAAATAGCTTCTCATGAAACATTAGTACACATATTGTTTTGTGACATTGGTTAACAACCCCACAACATGTCAACCCTATAACTTCTCAACCTCTTTTTTTTTTGGTGAAAATACACATAGCCAAAGATACATCATTTCAAAAATTTCTACATGCACAGTTCAGTGACATTGACTATGCTCTTTCAATTGTGTTGTTATTCTCACTTAAGATGAAGGCTTACAGAAGAAAACAGTTTCTCATTTAACAGTTACTACAAATGTTGCCCTATGACAATGGTTAACAATCTCACAACACATCAACAATATCCTCACTCAACCTTGGGTTCACTATCACCAGATTCCTTGTCCCCTTCTGCCTTTTGGCCCTTGTCACTGGACTCCTGTACCTCATTAGTCTCTTTTGGTTTTACGGGGCTGTCCACTCCCAGGCTGAACTGTGAACTTCGGAGATAACTTCACCAATGAGCTAAAAGGGCATCTGGAGGCCATACTCTCGGGGTTTCTCCAGTCTCCTTTAGGCCAGTAAATCTGGTCTCTTTTTTGTGAGTTAGAATTATGTTCTACATCCTTCTCCAGCTCTATTCAGAACCCTCTGTTGTGATCGTGGTCAGAGCAGTCAGTAGTGGTAGCCGGGCACCATCTAGCTGTACTGGACTCA
>NW_004443996.1:6455746-6457343 GCF_000243295.1 Trichechus manatus latirostris
CTCTAGCTAGAACTTCCAGCACAATGTTAAATAGGAGTGGTGATAAAGGGCATCCTTGTTTTGTTCCTGTTTTCATGGGGAAAGTTTTCAGACTCTCTCCTTTAAGAATGATGTTGTCCGTTGGTTTTGCATAGATGCCCTTTATTATGTTGAGAGATTTCCCTTCTATACCTATTCTATTGAGAGTTTTTATCTGGAATGGGTGTTGATCTTTGTGAAATGCCTTTTCTGAGTCTATTGAGATAATCATTTGATTCATTTCTTTCCTGTTATTTATGTGGTGGATTATGTTTATTGATTTTCTAATGTTGAACAATCCTTGCATAGCTGGTATGAATCCTACTTGGTGGTGGTGTGTTATTTTTTTGACATGATGGTGAATTCTATTGGCTAGAATTTTGATAAGAATATTTGCATCTATATTCATTAGAGATATTAGTCTGTAATTTTCTCTTTTTGTGACATATTTTCCTGGTTTTGGTATCAGCGTTATGCTGGCTTCATAGAATGTATTGGAAGTGCTGCTTCCTCTTCTATGCTCTGAAATAGCTTGAGTAGTACTGGAACAAGCTCTTCTGTAAATGTTGTGTAGAATTCTCCAGTGAAGCCTTCTGGGTCAGGGCTTTTTTTGTTTGGGAGTACTTTTATTACCTTTTCAATCACTTCTCTTGTTATGGGTCTGTTCAGATTTTCAACGTCACTCTGTTGTAGTTTTTGTAGGGCGTGTGTTTCAAGAAATTTATCCATTTCCTCTAGGTTTTCAATTTTGTTGGAGTATAGTTTTTCATACTATGCTGTCATAATCCTTTTTATTTCAGTTGGGTCTATTGTCATGTCCCCAATTTCATTTCTTATTTGGGTTACTTGTGTCGTCTCCTGTTTTTCTTTTGTCAGTCTGGCCAGTGGTTTGTCGATTTTGTTGATTCTTTCAAAGAACCAACTTTTGGTTTTGTTGATTCTTTCTATTTTTTTTCTGTTCTCTATTTCATTTATTTCTTCTCTGATCTTTACTATTTCCTTTCTTCTGGTGGTTGTGGGCTTTCTTTTTGCTGTTCTGTTTCTATTTGTTGGAGTTCTGTAGTTAATGTTTTAATTTTGCCCCTTTCTTCTTTTTTTGATATGTGCATCTGTTGCTATAAATTTTCCTCTGAGGACTGTCTTTGCTCTGTCCCAATGGTATTGGTAGGATGTGTTTTCATTCTTGTTTGATTCTCGGTATTTTTGATTACATCTTTGATTTCTTCTATTACCCAGTGATGTGTCAGCAAAGTATTATGCGGTTTCCATGTAATAGTTTTTTTTTTCCTTGCTCTTTCTATTGTTAATTTCTACCTTGATAGCATTGTGGTCAGAGAAGATACTTTGAATTGTCTCAGCGTTTTGGATCTTGTTGATGATTGCTCTGTGCCTAAGATGTGGCCTATTCTGGAAATCAGTCCGTGTGCATTGGAAAAAAATTTGTATTTTGCAGCGGTTGGATGGAGTATTCTATATATGCCTATGAGGTCAGGTTGGCTGATTGTGCCCTTTAGGTCTTCTGTATCTTTGCTGAGTTTCTTCTTAGTTGTTCTGTCCTTTACTGAGAGTGGTGTGTTGA
>NW_004443996.1:6458925-6460234 GCF_000243295.1 Trichechus manatus latirostris
ATTATTTTCCTGAATTCTTCCCATTTTTTGTCTGTATTTTCCATGAATTTGTCTATTTTTTCCTCATGTTTGTCAGCTTTCTGCCTCAGCTCTTGGAGTGTTCTGAGTATTAGAGTTTTGAATTCCCTCTCAGGTAGTTCTAGTGCCTTTTCTTTCACTGGAAAGTCATCTGGTGTTTTATTTAGGTCACCTACTGGAACCATCCTGTACTGTTTTTGTAAATGTTTTGCTATTGTCTGCTGTCTTCGGGGCATTTAGTAGTTATTTTTCTTATTTATTGATTGCAAATTTGTTTGTTTCGTCCCCTTTTTAAAAAAAATTTTGACTATGTCTGAGCAGGCGGGCTGCATGTTCTTTGTTGTTTGCTTGTCTGTGGGCACAATTCTTTTCACCTCCTTCTTCAACTGGCAGGGTCAGTCACTCAGCTATGGTACTTCAGGACAGGTCTAGCTGAAGAGGAGTTACTGGGATGGGTTGTTTGTAGCACTTACTACAGCCACCAGAGCAGGTCAGTAATCCGTTTAGGGCAGGTTCCAGTAGGCCATGCCTGTGCTGGTTGGTGATGTGATGTCAAGTGCACGGTGTAGGTAGGCAGGATGCAGTGGGGAGATTGTTACATGCGGAGCTAAGATGGATATGGGAGAGAGGAGAGAGGAACAGGGCCCAAAACATACAAACAAAAAAGAATGCTAGGGGAGCTTGCCATTGGAGTGGAGAGATGAGAGTCTATGAAATGGAGAAAAAAGAAAGCCGAAGAGGAAGAAAAGAAAAGAATAAATAAATAAAAATCAGAAAGGCTAAAGAACCGCAGAGTTGCCAGTGATCCCACTGGTGCAGTTACGAAGTCTGGGGAAGTCACTCTCAGGTGTTGCAGTACAGCCTGGCTAGCAGGCATAGAAGTATACAACGCCAGGTATTCAGGGAACAAAAAGAGAAGGAAGTTATAGAGAGATGAGAAACTGAGCAATGAAGAAATACAAAAAGGGAAAATGAGGGAAAAGAAAACAAAACAAATAAAAAAAAGAAAGCCCCCCCCCCAAAAAAAAGAACAAGAAAAAAAAACAACCCAAAAAAGAAATGCCCTCAAGGATCCCTTTTTAGGTCTGTGCAAGCTGAGTGGGAAGTCTCCTTACCACACAGCACCGCCTGGCCCGAAAGGGCTCCCAACTCAAGAAAAGGAAAAGAAAACAAACAAACAAACAAAAGCTCCGTGATCCCACCAGCATGGCAACCCAGACCTTGCAGCAGCTCCATACTCGAACAGACCTCCACAGCCCCTCAGGAAGAAGCAAAGATGGTGCACGGAGCC
>NW_004443996.1:6460897-6465479 GCF_000243295.1 Trichechus manatus latirostris
TCTCTGTCAGTTTTCTCACTCCATTTGGTGCTTGGCTGAGTTCTTTATCTCTTCATTTGATGTTTTAGGGTTTCAGGATTGCTGTTTTCTCTGTTTGGCTTAGTTTTTTTGATCTTTGCTGTGGAGGGACTGTATGGTGCTTCTGCCTAGAGTGCCGTTTTACCTGAAGTCCGTGAGTTAGAATTTTGTTCTGCATTTTTATCCAGCTCTGTTCAGGGCCTTCCTTTGTGATCACTGTCAGAGCAGTCAGTGGTGGTAGCCGGGCACCATCTAGTTTTACTGGACCCAGTCTAGTGGAGGCCGTGGTAGTTGTGGTCCCTTAGTCTTTTGGATTTATCTTTTCCTTGAACTCTGTTTTCTTCATTCTCCCTTGTTCCAGAAGGGGTGACACCAGTGGAATATCTTAGATGTCTGCTCACAGGCTTTTAAGACCCCAGATGCTACTTACCATGTAGAATGTAGAACATTTTCTTTATAAACTGTGTTATGCCAGTTAAGCTAGATGTTCCCCAGAACCACGCTCCCCACAGCCCTCCGCCCAGCAATTTTGTTCCTCAGGGAGTCTCCGTGTCTATGGAGCTTCTGACCTTTCATTGTATAAGTTGTGCTGGCTTCCCCAGTATTGTGTACTGTCTTACCCTTCACCAGAGTTACTTCTTATTTATTGTCTATTTAGTATTTCCTCCTCCAACCCCTCGTATCCCTCATCACCAAAAAGGATTGTTTCTTTTTGTGTGTAAACGTTTACATGAGTTTTTACATTAGTCGTCTTATACAATATTTGTCGTTTTGTGATTGACTTATTTCACTCAGCATAATGTCTTCCAGTTTCATCCACGTTATGAGATGCTTCACAGATTCATCATTGTTCTTTACAGCTGTGTAGTAATCCATTGTGTTTATGTACCATAGTTTGCTTATCCATTCTTCTGTTGATGGGCATCTAGGTTGTTTCCATCTTTTTGCTATTGTGAACAATGCTGTAATGAACATGGATGTGCATTATCTATTCGCATGATGGCTCTTATTTCTGTAGGATATATTCCTAGGAGTGGGATAGCTGGATTGTATGGTATTTCTATTTCTAGGTTTCTAAGGAAGAGCTATATCATTTTCCAAAGTAACTATATCATTTTGCATTCCCACCAGCAGTGCATAGGAGTTGCAATCTCCCTGCAGCCTCTCCAACATTTGTTATTTCCAATGTTTTTGATTCTTGCCAGTAATGCCAGAGTGAGATGTTATCTCATTGTTGTTTTAATTTGCATGTCTCTAATGGCTAGTGATGGCAAGCATTTCCTCATGTGTCTGTTGGCCGCTTGAATGTCTTCTTTGGTCAAGTGTCTATTCATTTCCTTTGCCTTTTTTTTAAATTGGATTATTTGTCTTTTTGTTGTAGAGGTGTTGGATTTTCTTGTAGATTTTAGAGGTTAAACTTTTGTCTGGTTTGTACTGTCTGAAAAATTTTCCCAGTCTGTAGGTTCTCTTTTTACTCTTTTGGTGAAGTGTTTTGATGAGCATAGGTGTTTAATTTTTAGAAGATGCCAGTTATGTAGCTTATCTTCTGGAGTTTGTGTGTTGTTGGTTATGGTTTGTAACCTGTTAATGTCATGTATTAGGGCCTGTAGCATTGATCGTATTCTTTCTTCTAGGAACTTATAATTTTTGGCTTTATATTTTGGTCTTTGAACCATTTTGATTTAGTTTTTGTATACGGTGTGAGGTATGGGTCCTATTTCATGTTTTTTTTTTTTTTTTTTTTTTTTTGCAGATGGACATCCAGTTTTGCCAGCACCATTTGTTACAAAGACTGTCTGTTCCCCCATTTGATCAATTTTGGGCCCTTGTTGAAGATCAGATGATGGTGGGTGGTTCAATTTACAACTGTGTTCTCAATTCTGTTCCATTGGTCAATGTATTTGTCATTGTACCAGTACGAGGCTGTTTTGACTACTGTAGCTGTGTAGTAGGTTCTGAGTTCCAGTAGTGCGAGTCCTATTTTATTCTTCTTCAGTAGTGCTTTACTTATCCGGGGCTTCTTCCCTTTCTATGTAAATTTAATGATTAGTTTTTCCATCTCTTTAAAGAATGTTGTTGGTATTTAAATCGAGAGTGCATTGTGTTCTAAATTGCTTTGGGTAGAATTGTCATTTTCACAATGTTGAGTCTATCTAACCATCAGCATGGTATGTTTTTCCATTTATGTAAATCTCTCTGGGTTTTTTGTAGTAGTATTTTGTACTTTTCTTTGTATAGGTCTTTTACATCCCTGGTCAGATTTATTCCTAAGTATTTTATTTTTTAGGGGCTATTATAAATAGTATTGTTTTCCTGATTTCCTTTTCATCATTCTCTTTACTGGTGTATAGGAATCCAACTGATTTTTGTATGTTTATCTTGTATCCTGCTACTCTGCTGAATCTATTAGTTCCAGTAGATTTCTTGTGGCATCTTTAGGGTTTTCAATGTATAAGATCATATCATCCACAAACAGTGATAGTTTAACTTCTTCATTACGAATTTGGATGATGTTTATTTCTTTTTCTTGCCTTGTTTCTCTAGCTAGGACTTCCAGCACAATGTTAAATAGGAATGGTGGTAAGGGCATCCTTGTCTTGTTCCTGTTCTCAAGGGGAATTTTTTCAGCCTCTCTCCATTAAGAATGATTTTGGCCATTGGTTTTGCATAGATGCCCTTTATTATGTTGAGAAATTTCCTTTAATACTTATTATATTGAGAGTTTTTATCAGGAATGGATGTTGAACTTTGTCGAATGGCTTTTCTGTGTCAATTGAGATGATCATGTGATTCTTTCTTTTCGTTTTATTTATGTGGTGGATTACATTGATTGATTTTCTAATGTTGAATCATCCTTGCACACCCGGTATGAATCCTACTTGGTCATGGTGTATTATTTTTTTGATATGATGCTGAATTCTATTGGTTAGAATTTTGTTGAGAATTTTTGCATGTATATTCATTAGAGATATTGGCCTGGAATTTTCTTTTTTCTGGAATCTTTGCCTGGTTTTGATATCAGAGTTATGCTGGCTTCATAAAATGAATTTGGAAGTGTCCCTTCCTTTTCTGTGTTCTGAAATTTTTTGAGTAGTAGTGGTATAAACTTTTCTCTAAATGCCTGGTAGAATTCTCAAGTGAAGCCATTTACACCAGGACTTTTTTTTTTGTCTGCAAACTTTTTATTACCTTTTCAATCTCTTCTTTTATGGTTCTGTTCAGATTTTCAACATCACTTTGTGGTAGTTTGGGTAGGTAGTGTTTTTCTAGAAATTTATCCATTTCCTCTAGTTTTTCAAATTTGTTGCAGTATAGTTTTTCATAATATTCTGTTATGATCCTTTTTATTTCAGTTTGGTCTTTTGTAACGTCCCCAATTTCATTTATTATTTGGGTTATTTTAGTCCTCTCCTGTTTTTCTTTTGTCAGTCTGGCCAGTGGTTTGTAGAACTGTTGATCCTTTTAAAGAACCAACTTTTGGTTTTGTTGATTCTTTCTATTGTTTTTCTATTCTCTATTTCATTTACTTCTGCTTTGATCTTTATTATTTTATTTCTTCCGGTGGTTGTGGGCTTTTTTTGCTGTCCTCTTTCTATTTGATCAAGTTATTTAGTTAATGTTTTGATTTTGTCCATTTTTTCTTTTTTGATGTATGTATCTATTGCTATAAATTTTCCTCTGAGGACTGCTTTAGCTGTGTCCCAAAGGTTTCTGGCATAATGTGTTTTCATTCTTATTTGATTCCATGAATTTTTTGATTCTATCTCTGATTTCTTCTATTATCCAGTCTTTTGTAAGCAGGGGGTTGTTTAGTTTCCATGTAACTGATTTTTTTCCTTGCTTTTTCTGTTGTTAATTTCAACCTTGATGACATTGTGGTCAGAGAAGATACTTTGTATTATCTCAAAGTTTGGGTTCTTCTTGAGGGTTGCTCTGTGGCCTAAGATGTGGTCTATTCTGGAAAAGAATGTGTACTTTGTAGCTGTTGGGTGGAGTTTTCTATATATGTCTATGAGGTCAACTAGGTTGATTTCACCCTTATGTCTTGTGTATCTTTGTTGAGTTTCTTTCTAGATGTTCTGTCCCTTACTGAAAGTGGTGAGTTTGAAGTCTCCTATTATTATTGTGGAACTGTCAATTTCTCTTTTCAGTGTTGTTAGAGTTTTTTATGTATTTTGGAGCCCTGTCACTGGGTGTGTATATATTTAGTATGGGTATGTCTTCATGATGGATCATCCCCTTAATCATTATATGGTGTCCTTCTTTGTCTATTATGGTGGATTTTGATTTAAAGTCTATTTTATCTGAGATTAGTATTACCACTCCTGCTCTTTTTTGGTAGTAGTTAGCTTGATATATTTTTTTCCAACCTTTGAGTTTTAATAAATTCACATCTTTGTTTCTAACGTGTGTCTCTTGTAGAGAGCCTATTGATGGATCCTGTTTTTTTATCCATTCTGTCACTCTCTTTCTCTTTATGGGTGTATTTTGGCCATTTACACTTGGTGTAATTATTGATAGGTGTGAGTTTATTGCTGTCTTTTTGTGTTTTTTTTTTTTTTTT
>NW_004443996.1:6465579-6478134 GCF_000243295.1 Trichechus manatus latirostris
GACTTTTTTCTATTATTATTTTGTTTTTATTTATTTTTTTTGAATTTTTTATTGTACTTTAGGTGAAGGTTTACAGAACAAATACTTTCTCTTTAAACAGTCAGTACACATACTGTTTAATGACTGGTTAACAACCTCACGACATGTCAAGACTCTTCCTTCTCGACCTTGGAGGATTTTTTTTTTCTGGTGAAAAGATACATAGCATAAGATACATTATTTCAAAAATTTCTATGTGTACAATTCAGTGACATCAATTACATTCATCCAATTGTGCTGCTATTCTCACAACCATTTTCCAAATTATTCCATTACCATTGTCTTCAACTCACTGCACCCTAGGCTTCCCATGAAACCTTTTGAGTTGCTGTTGTCAATTTGATTTCACATAGATAATTCTTTTTCATTTTGTACTTTAGATGAAGGTTTACAGAACAAATTGTTTCTCTTTAAACAGATGGTACACATATTGCTCTATGACAGTGGTTAACAACCACACTACATGTCAACACCATCCCTTCTCAAACTTGGGTTCCTTATTACCAGGCCTCCCATCCTCTCCTGCCCCCTAGTCCCGGTCCCTGGACTCCTGCACCTCATCAGTCCCGTTTTGTTTTATGGAACAGTGAACCTCAGGAGTGAGTTAACCACTGAGCTAAAAAGTTGTCCATGGCCATAGTCTCAGTTTTTCTTCAGTCTCTGTCAGACCAGAAAATCTAGTTCTTTTGTGAGTTAGAATTTTGTTCTGCATCTTTCTCCAGCTCTGTCCAGGACCCTCTGTTGTGACCCTGGTCAAAGCAGTCAGTAGTGGTAGCTGGACATCATCTAGCTGTACTGGACTCAGTCCGGTGGAGGCCGTGGTAGATGTAGTCCATTAATCCTTTAGACTAATCTTTTCCTTGAACCCTGTTTTCTTCATTCTCCCTTTCTCCCGAAGGGGTGAGACCAGTGGAGTATCTTAGATGTTTGCTCACCAGTTTTTAAACCCAAGAAACTACTCATCAAGGTACAATGTAGAACATCATCTTTATAAACTTCATTATGCCAATTGAGCTAGATGTTCCCCAAGACCATGATCACCACAGCCCTCCACCCATAAATTCAGTCCCTTAGGGTGTTTGGATATGTCTATGGAGCTTCCATGACTTTTACTTGTATAAGTTGTAGATTTTATTTTTTACTGAGACTTTATGTTTTTCTTCTTTATTTTGATGAGTAAGTTTGTTAACTTTCTTTGTGGTTACCTTGAAATTTACCCTTATCTTCCTAGGTTTGAACCAGTCTGTTATTACTTGGAATTGCCTTGCCTTCCTCTCTGCTGGAAGGTTCTATACCTACACCGTTTATTGCCTCTTTAGTTGTTCTGATGTTGTTATCATTTACAGATTAATCTCTCCGGTTCTCTGTTGTAATTCTTTTGGTTTAGGATAGTCCTTGAGAGTTTATTTATTAGGTTGGTATCGGGCTGGTACAATCCTGTGTCCTAGATTCAGCCTGTGGTATGATGTTGTTTGTTCCCAGATAAAAGGACTCCCTTTAATAATTCTTGTAAGTTTGGTTTGTTTTTTTATATAGTCCCTTATTTTCTATTTATCTGAAAATGTCCTAATTTCACCATCATATTTGAATGAGAGTATTGTATGATACATTATTCTTGGTTTTCATTTTTTTCTTTCAAGGTTTTATAGATGTTATCCCATTGCCATCTTTCTTGCTTAATTTCTGCAGAATAATCTCAGCTGAGTCTTATTGTTTCTCCTCTGTGTGTGACTTTTTGTTTTTATCGAGCTGCTCTCAGGATTCTTTGTTTGTCTTTGGTTTTGGTGAGTGTGATTATGATATCCCTTGGTGATTTTATTTTGGGTTCTATCCTGTATGGGGTTTGTTGAGTTTCTTGGATGGTTCATCTTTCATGATATTGGGGATGTTTTCTGTCAGCAGTTCTTCAATGAACATCTCTGTGTTTTCTCTTTTCTCCCCCGTTCTGGAACTCTGATTACTTGAAAATTTTTGCTTTTGATTGTATCTCACTTAATTCTCAGGCTTTCTTCAGTTTGTTTCATTCTTTTTTCTGATTTTTCCTCAGAGTTGCAGCCAAGTGTTTGTCTTCAATGTCACTGATCCTATATTCCATCTTTTCAAACCTGCTCCTCAGCCCTTCTATGACACTGACGATTTTTGAAATCTTGTTTTTATCTTTTGGATTTTTAGTTTTTGTTTTTGTATGATTTCTAGTAGTGAATTTATGTTGGCATCTAGTTCCTGTATTATTTTCTTCAATTCTTCCATTTTTTGTCTGTATTTTCCATGAGTTTTTCTGCCTTTTCCATGAATTTGTCTATTTTTTTCCTCTTTTTTGTCTGCTTTTAGCTTCACCTGTTAGATATCTCTGAATATTTGAGATTTGAGTTCCCTATCAGGTAGTTCTTGTGCATTTTCTTCTACTAGAAAGTCATCTGGTGTTTTATTTTGGATGCCTACTGGGACCATCTTATCCTTTTGTAAATATGTTTTGATATTGTCTGCTGTCTTTGGGACATTCAGTAGTAATTTTCCTCTTTTATTGATTTTGGATTTGTTTGTTTTGTCCTGCTTTTTTGTTTTATTTGGTTACATATGAGCAGATGGGCTGTGCAACCTTTGTTGTTTGCTCTTCTGTGGTCATGATACTAGTGGCCTCCTTCTCCAATGGTCAGGGTCATTGGCTCAGGTATGGCACAGCAAGGCAATTGCAGCTGCAGGGGAGTTGCTGGGATGGGTTGTTTGTGGCACTTATTAGAGTTGACAGGGCGGGCTGGAAATCAGTGGAGGACGGGTTCCCATAGGCCATGCCTGTGCTGCTTGGGAGTGTGATGTTCAGTGCAATATACAGGTAGGCAGAAAGGAGAAGGGAGACTGTGATGTGTGGAGCTAAGTTGGATATGGGTAAGAGGAGAAAGACTGAGAGAGGAACAGGAGCCAAAAACACACATACAAACAAACAAAAAAGAGTGCTAAGGGAGCTTGCCATTGGAGTGGAGAAATGAGAGACTGAGAAATGGAGAAAAATAAAAAGGAAAAAGGTAAAAGAAAAATGAATAAATGAATATTAGAAAAAAAATAAAGAGAAGAAAAGCCCACAGAGATCCCACCTGTGCTGCTGCAAAGACTGGGGAAGTAACTCCCAAGCCGTGAAGTACAGCCTGGCTAGAAGGGTTAGATGTGTCACACAGCACCAGGTATTCAGGAGACAGGAATAAAGGTAAGTACAGAGAGACAAGAAACTGAGAAATGAAGAAAGACAAAAAGGGAAAAAAAGAGAAAAAATCCAACAACAACAAAAAAAAAAAAAAAGAAAAAAGAAATGCCCCCAGGGATCCCACTGTGCAGCTGTACAGACTGAGGGAGTAGCTACCAAGCCACTCAGTACTGCCCATGGAGAAGGGACTTCCAATCTGAGAAAAGAAAAAGAAAACAAACAATCAAAACAGAAGAAATCAAAACAAACAAATAAAGCCCCTGGGATACCACTAGCATGGTGGTACAGGCTGGGAAGCAATTCCACAGTCCAGCAGCTTTTCACAGCCTTTTAGGAAGAAGCAAAGATAGCACACGGATCCAGGTATTTGAGAGAATGGAGTAGGAGGTGGTGAGAGATATGGAAGAAACCAAAAGAAGTGGAAAAAAGCAACACCAGCAATGAACAAACAACACTCAGGGAGATGGCCAGTGCGAGCAGGCGGAATCCAAGAAGCACAAGGGTGAAGCTGGTGCTTCCTGGTCAGGAGGCTGTGGCCGGAGGAAACAGAGGCGGCTGAGTGGGTGTGAAGAAGGATAGGGAGTGGGAAACCTTCTATTTACTGGTTGTTCTGTCTCCTGCTGGGAGCTCCATGAAGTTGCTATCCCATACTCCCTGTTTGCCAATCTCTGACAAGAATCCAAGATGGTGGATCCATGCTGCTTTAGCTGATAGGAGAACTCTGCATGTATCTCTCCTTGCTCTCTGTTCTCTTTCAGTTTCTGTTTTCATTTGGTGCTTGGCTGAATTCTTTATCTCTTCGTTTGATGCTTAGTGTTTCAAGATTGATGTTTGTCTCTGTTTGACTTAGTTTTCCTGATCTTTGCTGTGGAGGGACAGCTAGGTGCTTCTGTCTATAGCACCATGTTGCCTGGAAGTCCTCAAGCTATTTTTTGATTGTTGTTTGCTTGATATATTTTTTTTCCATCTTTTGAAATTTAGTTTGTTTCTATCTTTAAATCTAAAGCGTGTCTCTTTCAGGCAGCATATAGACGGATCGTGTTTTTGTATCCATTTTGCCACTCTCTGTGTCTTTATTGGTGCATTTAGTTCATTTACATTTAGTGTAATTATTGATAGGTATGGGTTTAGTTCTGTTATTTTGATGTCTTTTTTGTGTGTTGTTGACAGTTTCTTTGTTCCACGTAATTTCCTGTGCTGAGTCATTTTTATTTTTGTATTTTTTTCATCTTTTTCATTGTTGTTGATTTTGTATTTGTTGAATCTTCATATTTTTCTTGTTTTTTTTTTCTATTTTGATGTGTAGGATTGTTAGTTTCCTTGGTGGTTACGTTAATATTTACCCCTATTTTTCTAAATTTAAACCTGTCTTTTATTTCTCTATATTGCCTTGACTTCCTCTCCATACCAAAAATCTGTGTCTACATTTTTCAGTCCCTTTTTTGTTTTAATATTGTCATCTTTTACATATCGACGTCTCTATTTACCTATTTTCAGTGTTTTAGCTTTGATTTATTAATGTGACTTCCCTATCTGGGTTGATATCTGGTTGCTCTGTCCTGTGTTCTCGTCTTGGGTTGTTATCTGATGTTATTGATTTTCTAACCAGAGGACACCATTTAGTATTTCTTGTAATTATTTTTTTTTTTTTTGGCAAATTCCCTAAACTTCTGTTTATATGGAAATGCCCTAATTTCACCATCATATTTGAGAGACAGTTTTGCCAGATATATAATTCTTGGCTGGCTATTGTTTTCCTTCAAGAATTTATATATGTCACCCCATTGCCTTCTTGCCTGCATGGTTTCTACTGAGTAGTCTGAGCTTATTCTTATTGACTGTCCTTTGTAGAGGACTTTTCATTTCTCCCTAATTGCTCTTAAAATTCTCTCTTTGTCTTTGGTTTTTGCAAGTTTTATTATAATATGTCTTGGTGACTTTCTCTTGGGGTCTACCTTATGTGGCATTCGATGAACATCTTGGATAGATATCGTCTCATCTTTCATGATATCAAGGAAGTTTTCTGCCAACAAATCTTCAACAATTCTCTGTATTTTCTGTTATCCCACCTGTTTTGGTACTCCAATTACTCATAGGTTATTCCTCTTGATAGAGTCCCACGTAATTCTTAGAGTTTCTTCATTTTTTAAATTATTTTATCTTATTTTTCCTCAAATAAGTGGTGTCAAGTGCTTTATCTTCGCTCTCACTAATTCTGACTTCTATTGCCTCAATTTTGCTCCTATGACTTTCTATTACTTGTCTAATTCTGAAATTTTATTGTTAATCTTCTAGATTTCTGATTATTGTCTCTCTGTGGATTCTTGCAGCCTTTTAAGTTTGTCATTATGCCGTTCTGTAATCTTCTTAAGTTCCTCTATTGCTTTGTCTGTATGTTCCTTGGCTTGTTCTGCATTTTGATGTGTCTCTTTCTTGATATCTGGAAGAGTTCTGTATATTAATCTTTTGTATTCTGCCTCCAGTAATTCCAAGAAATTCTCTTCCTTTGGAAAATTTATTGATTCTCTATTTTGGGAGCTTGCTGAAGCCATCATGGTCTGCCTGTTTATCCGATTTGATATTTACTGTGGTCTCCAAGCCACCAATAAGTTATTATATTTATTTATTTTATGTTTGCTTACCCTGACCTAGCTTTTTGTTTTGTTTTGTTTTGATGTGCCCAAATAAGCTGCTTGTGTGAGCTAGTTTGATTATTGGTGCCTTTGAAGCTCTAACATCCTGTCTCCAGGTGGTTAGATCTGTTACCAAGCATGTGAGCACAGGATTCCGTTTACTTTTCTTGTATGGATTCATCCCAGGTGACCAGGTAGTCAGTCACCAAGTGTGTAGTGCAGGCTCTCACCTACTGTCCTAGACTGGCATGGATGACTGGGTGTAAGCACAGGCATCTGGCTGTAGTAGGGAGTCATGCACTGAGCAAGGTAGGGGGCTGACGGCTGACCCTGAGTGTCTGGGAGGAAAGGTCTCCCTATTCCCTAGAGCACGTAGGTGGGTGGGTTTTGCAACCAGACTAGCAGCACCCATTGCTGTTGGCTGTAAGGACTGGGGGGCACCACTTATTCTTGGTCCCCTGTCACAGGTGGCTAGGTGGTGTTGGTGGAGCCACCAGTCCTCAGGCCCCTGTGGGTAGGTGAAGACCCCACTTAATGGGCAGAGCAGTGTCAAATATCATGAATCTGCCACCTCATGGCTGAAACAGTTGAAGTTAAACTTCAGGTATATACCCTGTTTTATTGTGGTAATGAGGGCCTACACTGTCGAAATGGGCCCACAGAAGGCTATGCAGGGGGAAAGGCTCTCAAAGTCCTTGGACACCATATGCCTGTGCTTCGGTAAAGGAGCTGGGCCTACCCTGAGTTCCTGGCTGAGGGGAGCTGGCAGATTATTTTTTCCCGTTTGTTAACTTTTTCCCTCTCCAAGGCCTGGAGAATGGCTCAGGACACGTAATGAGTCTTACTTCTGGCCAAGGGAACTCGCCAATTGTTGAAGCCACCCCGGACTCAGTGCAGAGCAGGGAGCAGGGAGGTAATGGGAGAGAGGTTTTACCCAAAGGGGAGTGTTTTTGATCCACGTAGTAGGCAAGACATAAGTACTTATCTTTCACTGATCTAGGACACAAGCTGATCCGGCCTGAAGGGTTCCTGCTTCCACTGAGTTAGATCTGGCAACTCCTCACTGCTTTCAAATGGTCTCTCCCTCCCCCTGCTGCTCAGTCTGATTCCTCAACTTTGCCTTTGATGTTCAGGGCTCCTAGGTTGTCATATATAATCAATTCACTTTTTTTTTTTAGGTCTTCGTTGTAAGAGGGACCACCGGAAGCGTCTGACTACTCCGCCGTCTTGACCTCGCCTCCAGCAGCGAGTTCTTAACCACTGGGGAACCAGGTCTCCAAATTTTAGAATGGTGGTTTTCAAATGGTGTTCCATAAAACTGTAAGATCTCCAAAAACCTAAGGGAAAGGCAATTCCTATCCTTACCTTCAATCCAAGTAGTTCATCTTAAATCTGTTTTACATATTGTTGTTCCATATGAGAGTTTATTTGGTAGCAGGTTCTATATCTGATAAGTAAAGAAAAAAATTCTATAGGAATTACAGCACACTTTAGTGTTACAGGACTGTGGATTTCAAATGCTTTAGTCTCAAGAACTCTTTACTGCCTTGATATTGACTCCCTCAATGAAATTTTGTTTGTGAGTACTTGATACTGATATTTACCATATTAAAAATTAAAATGCAGAAAATTAACATCTATATATTTAATAACGTTAATGAACTCATTATATGTTAATAGAAGTAATTAAACATTTAAAAAGATAACTATTCTTCAACAAGATATCTATATTCCAAACAAAAAATATTAGTGAGAAGAGTGACATTGTTTTACATTTTTGCAATCTTTTAAATGTCTGGCATAATAGAAAATAGTTTGCAGTAAAGAGTCTGACACTATTTTTGATGTTTGACCATTGATAGACTTCAAACCCCTCACCTCTGTTATCCACGCTTGCCTCATATTTAGGCAAGCTGATAAGAAAACATGCACACTTCCTCCCTTGGCATGGGAGAGAAATTCAAACCATGTAAGCCCCATCACAGCCCCAGCTCCTAACTAAAATAAAAGCCAGAGCCATTCATCCCTCCTTGCTCACTCAAGCCATTTTCAGACCTGCTTGGGAGTCTTTCCTACTGTCCCCAGAAAGCCTCATTAAGTAAGCAGTAAATCTTTATACAGCACCTTGGTGCATTAGTGTCATCAGTCTCAACATTTCAACCAAATTTTGGGAGGAGGGTCAATCCCACATCCAGGGAGTGATCACAGCACAGATGGATTCTCATATCTGCTTCTACATTCAGCCTCTGGCAATGTGTTATTTTGGTTGAAATATATGAAGAATATCCAGCCTCACATAGACATGTAGTATTTCAGTAGTCTTTTCAGATAACTATGGATATTCTTCTTTAACACTATACCAAAACTTATAAAGTGTTAGTTTCTTAAAAGATATTTGTAATGTAAAATCTGAAGCCATGCCCATGAATTTGACATTTGGAAGCTGTTGATTCACTAAGATACCCATATCTCTAAAGATGAATACATTTTATTATGTAATATTAAAATAATCACAATCCTTAATATCATCACTGATGTCATAAGTAAAGTTATAATTACTGGAAAGCTGCCAAGATCATGGGGGCAGATATAAGTTTTCCCAAATTCTAGTTTTGACTTTAAAGATTAAATTTTGTCATTTGCAGCAAATGCTGTTTTTTTTCCTTTGAAATAACCTTTTCTCTTTCCTCATTTTTGAGAAAATATCTGCCAAATATTCAAATCTGAGTAACTATACTGTCTGTCAATCATTCTTTAAAGTAAAAACAAAAATGTATTTACTAGAAGAAATGGCTAGTTCAGCTTATACCTCAAGCAATCTCAAACTGCTGTTTCTGGAGATAACAATGTACTTCAGAATACAGCAAAAGTTCTTCATGTATACTTTTCACTTTGTCACAAAAATTACTGAAATGTTGCAATCTCAAGGGTTGAGATTTAATAAAATTAATAGTCTTTGCTACTATATTGAGAACATTTCTTATGTGAAACTGTTTTGTTTTAGTTTTTACCTGTAAGTATATGGCAGTAAATAATGCAGTGACTACTAGCAGTTTTGTGCTACAGCCTTGATTCTTTTTAAGGTGTAAGAACTTTTACCCCTTCATTGCTTTTGCACCACCAGTGTAAACACAGTAAAGTGAAAAAGGCAGATCATATCATAGTATTTTTATGGAAATAATTTTGATATAACAGACTCCATGTAATGGTCTTGGGAATGGCAGGTGTGCTTGGAACACTCTTTGAGAACCACATTTCGGGACCTAGAAAAGGGGGTAATTTGTGTGAGTTGGAGTAATGGGGGAGGATTTCATATAGGAAGTGTGACTTAAGCTGGGGCTAAAAAGATTTAGCAGGTTTGGACTGGAGGCTCTGAGGAAAGAAGGCATTCCAAGTGGTGCTATCTGCATGAACCAAGATGTGGTATATATGAGAAACAAAAAGGGGTCTGATTTAAGACTGCAAAATAGAGGAAAAACAGAGATAAGTTCCATGGATAGAGTGGATATGAGTATGAAATCAAGCACTGTGGTAATGACTGATACGAACATAAACAGGTGAGATCTTTTGAAAGTGAAGTGAAATAATTACAATCAGAGGAAATAAAAATCCCGGCAAAAAGTAGTTCCTCTATTGTTTACCAAAACTCTTCACTAAGAGGAAACACGAACAAGATGTGGTTAAGTGGGAAGCATATTTACAGATAGGTGGCAAACCAGCCATACATCTTCACAAACATGACTTTAGCAGTTTTAATTAGTGGCTTTTCTCTTACTTAATTTAATCAAATCATTCCTTCAATCTTCTGAGAATCATATTTGTAAAGAAAATTTTCTGAGCCAATTGCTGTCTTCTCTTTTTTTTTTCTTCACTTGTGAGGCTTTGTTCATGTTGATGGCTTCCACACTCTCAAACAGTCCAATGAAAAGATCTGTGCTTTCTCTCAGCATAGCTAACAGATGGAATGCTGTGAAGACAACTGTACATGCCAGCTTTGCCCAGACTGACTCCTGCTTTGGGACAAAACAAAATGTCAGAAGGCACTAGAAGGCATTAATGTTTGGGTGGAAACAAGAGCTTGGGCAATTTTTTTCTGGCTCAAGTCAAGAAGTCCGCATGGATTCTTCTTTACTGTTTCTGTTTTGCCCATGAAGTTTTGGAGGCAAGGCAACATTTGCAAGCAAACTATATAGAAAACACAGTTGCTTTATCTTACGATGGCTGTGTCAGTCAAATAACAAATTAGACTCATTTTCTCCCCTAACTGAATGGACAGGTTGATTGAATTGAATTAATTGACTGGTTGCTTTGTCTGTTGGTAATTATCACTGGTCCCTTTCCCTTTCCTCTTCCCATTACACCCTAAATCCATCAAAACATCTTACAGCAGAAAAAATAGCCGCAAGGACTTAAGGTTTCATTTAAAATTTTGAGCTTCTTTCATGTATTTGGTTTAATCTCCCAGTAGGTTTGAGTGTTTAGAGAGATCTCTACCTTTGTTGAAAAGAAGAAAAAAAATCTTCATATATGTCCCTTTGAGCATGTGTGTGAGTGTGTGGTTATAATAACTGCATATCTTCTCCAACTATTTCAGTTGTACAATATTGTAATAAATAATCATTTAATGAGTTTCAGAAACAAATGCAAATGCACTGAATTTAATTTTTATTTGAATAAAGATAATGTAATTAATTTGTATTTGGATATGAAAAAGGCCTTTCGATGATGAGGTGAATAAACATCCCTCCCAACACAAATAAAACAATAAAACCCTTGCATTTATCCAGAAGTATTCAGTCACCTATTTTAAAGTAGATATCCATTTATTTTAAAATCAAAAATAACTTTTTTTCTTATTACAAAAACAGTACCTATTCATTATGAAATCTTGGAATATACTGTACTTAGTATTTTGAACCTACTTTTGGGAAAAAGGCATACTTTTCAGTAATTTTGCAGATTTGAGGGTGCCTCTCTATTGTAATGGAGACGGTGTTTACTAAAATCCGTGTCATTGTTTACTAAAACCTCAATTCACTATGACCCAATTAACTAGAATATCTTACTAACCTAGGCTTGCCAGCTTTAGCAAATAACAATACAGGACACCAGCTAAAAACTGAATTCCAGATGAACATTGAATAATTTTATAAGTATGACCCAAGTATTTTAACTGGCAACTCTGTAACCCCAGCTTCGATGTTATTCTCTGCTTTTCAGAGAATGAAAGGTGAAGATAAAAATAACAAAAAAAACCAACACAAACACTTACTAGGGAGTTAGTATAGCTCAACACAAACACAAATATATTCCAGACATTAGCACATATCTAGCCTGCTTTCTCATACTATTATCTTTGCCTCTCCAGTCCTGACAAGAGGCAGATCCTTATCATATGGGTAACATTCAGAGACCAGTGGGTTTTGTAGTTAGACAGATTTAGATAAAAGCCTGTATGCCTCTAAATCTCAGCTTTGATTTCATTGTCTCCAATTCCTTGTCTGTAAAATTGGGGCGGTATCTATCTAAAGTGATTGTTGGGAGAAATAAAATAATATATATAAAGTATCCTGCATTTAGTTATCTAGGTTTTTCTTCAGTCAAGCAAATGGAGATTAAATCATGTTTATCATACTCTACTGGGGCAAAATCTCGGTACTAGTACATTTTAGACTTTGTTTTTACCTTCGTTATTGTGAAAATTGTCAAATATATACAAAGATATAGATAGTATTAACGATGATATCCCACTTACTCAATAACCAAGCTTCAATCATTATCAACATTCTGTCATTATCTTTCTCCACTTTTTTTTGCTATAATTCTAAAGCATATCCCAGACATAATATACTTCAGTATGTATTAAAAAGATGTTTAACAATAAGAATCAAGCCTCTTTTCCAAAAATTAACTGAAAATTGGAATCTCCTCCCCCATTATTTGAACCTTCCAGTTAATTGGTGTACCTTGTAAATTAAATGTCAAAAGGATTATAGTGCTCCAGACTGGAAATGCAAATACTGTTGCAAGATTATGTTTTGCATAATAAAAGCACAAAGAGACATACTTTGATCACGAAAAAGACTGGAAACAGTCTCACAGAAACAGAAAACAAAATTCTCAGGAAGTGGGGAATTTTTACTTGGCATCGCAACTGTACTTTTTCACTAATAGGATGAAATTATGTACTCAGAGCAGACTGGAGGCTGCTACTAGATATATCTTAAATTCATAAGTGTTCAATTTTTAAGGTAGCTTGATTTACGTACTAATAAATTAGTTAAACTCTACTGAAAAGAATTGTGTTGGATCATTTTTCTAACAGCCTACTTTTTTTAATCCTCCCTAACTGTGTAAACTTTTATGCTAAATACACCAGTATTGACTATAACATAATATTTAAAGTAACCATATCCATAATGGTGAAGCAAAAATGAAAAGCTCAAGTGAAGAATGGAATACCTAGGCATATGTCCCCTACTCAAATGTGCACTGAGAACTGGGAAAATTTTAACTAATTCACTGAAAATACTGTAATCTCAGTGGGGACTGAGTAAGAAAAGGAATAGGCTTAATTTTTTTCTATTTTTTTCTATTTTATTGTACTTCAGGTGAAGGCTTACAGAACAAATAGTTTCTCATGAAACAGTAGTACACATGTTGTTTTATGACATTGGTTAACAA
>NW_004443996.1:6481568-6510945 GCF_000243295.1 Trichechus manatus latirostris
TGATTCTTTCTATTGTTTTTCTGTTCTCTATTTCATTTATTTCTGCTCTGATCTTTACTATTTCCTTTCTTCCAGTTGTTGTGGGCTTTTTTTGCTCTTCTCTTTGTATTTGTTTGAGTTGTGTAGTTAATGTTTTGATTTTGTCCCTTTCTTCTTTTTTGAAATGTGCATCTCTTGTTATAAATTGTCCTCTGAGGACTGTCTTTGCTGTGTCCCAAAAGTTTTGGTATGATGTGTTTTCATTCTCATTTGATTCTAGGAATTTTTTGATTCTATCTCTGATTTCTTCTAATACCCAGTGGTTTGTAAGCAGGGTGTTATTCAGGTTCCATGTAATTGATTTTTTTCCTTGCTCTTTCTGTTGTGAATTTCTACCTTGATGTCATTGTAGTCAGAGTAGACAGTTTGTATTATCTCAATGTTCTGGATCTTGTTTAGGATTGGTCTGTGGCCTAAGATGTGGTCTATTGTGGAGAACATTCCATGCACATTGGAAAAGAATGTGTACTTTGCAGCTGTTGGATGGAGTGCTGTATATATGTGTATGAGGTCAAGTTGGCTGTTTGTGCCCTTTAGGTCTTCTGTATCTTTGCTGAGTTTCTTTTAAGATGTTCTGCCCTTTACTGAGAGTGGTCTGTTGAAGTCTCCCAGTATTTTTGTGGAACTGTCGATTTCTCTTTTTAGTGTTGTTAGAGTTGTTTTATGTATTTTGGAGCCCTGCAACTTGGAGTGTAGATGTTTATTATGGTTATGTGTTCATGATGGTTCGTCCCCTTAATCATTATATAGTGTCCTTATTTGCCTTTTATGGTAGAATTTCTTTTAAAGTCTATTTTATCTGAGATTAGTGTTGCCAATTCTGCTCTTCTTTGGTAGTTATTAGCTTGATATATTTTTTTCCAAACTTTGATTTTTAAAGAATTCATGCCTTTGTTTCTAAAGTGTGTCTCTTTTAGACAGCATATTGATGGATCCTGTTTTTTTAATTCATTTTGTCACTCTGTGTCTCTTTATGGGTGCATTGAGTCCATTTACATTCAGTGTAATTATTGATAGATGTGAGTTTATTGCTGTTATTTTGTACTGCTTTTTTTTTTTTTGGTGGTGCTGACATTTTCTATGTTCTTCTTACTCTCCTGTGCTGAATTAATTTTGTTTGTCAATTTTTTTACATTTCTTTTGTTTTTGAACGTTTTGTTTTTTCCTCTTTATTTTTATGAGTATCTTTGTTAACTTTCTTTGTGGCTACCATGAAATATACCCTTATCTGTCTAAGTTTGAAGCAGTCTTTTATTACTTGGTATTGCCTTGCCTTCCTCCTCATTAGAAGGTTCTATACCTACACCATTTTTTGCCCCTTTTATTGTTCTGATGTTGTTGTCATTTACAGATTAACTTCTCTGATTCCCTGTTGTATTTCTTTTGGTTTTGGATAGTCCTTGAGAGTTTATTTCCTAGATTGATATCTGGCTGGTACGATCCTGCATCTTAGATTCAGTCTGTGAGTTGAAGTTATTTGTTCTCAGATCGATGGACTCCCTTTAATAATTCTTGTAAGTTTGATTTGGTTTTTACTTATTCCCTTAATTTCTGCTTATCTTGAAATGTTCCAATTTCACCATCATATTTGAATGAGATTTTTGTAGGAGATATTATTCTTGGCTGGCAATTTTTTTATTTCAGGGTTTTACATATGTCTTCCCATTGTCTTCCTGCCTGCATGGATTCTGCTGAATAATCTGAGCTTAGTCTTATTGTTTCTCCTCTGTATGTGACTTCCTGTTTTTCTTGGGCTGCTCTCAGGATTCTTTGTTTGTCTTTGGTTTTGGTGAATGTGATTATGATATGCCTTGGTGATTTTATTTTGGAGTCTATCCTATATGGGGTTCATTGAGCTTCTTGGATGGCCAGCTTTTCATCTTTCATGATATTGGGGAAGTTTTATGTCAGCCATTCTTCAATAATCCTCTCTGTATTTTCTGTTGTCTCCCCCTCTTCTGGAACTCCAATCCCTCGAAAATTTCTGCTTTTTATTGTATCCCACATAACTCTCAGGGTGTCTTCATTTTTCTTTGTTCTTTTTTCTGAGTTTTTCTTGAACAGAGTTGTATCCAAGTTTTTTTCTTCAATTCTGTTGATCCTGTCTTCCACCATTTCAAATCTGCTCCTTAGCCCTTCTATGACACTGTCCACTTCTGAAATCTTGTTGTTTATCTTTTGGATTTCTAATTGTTATTTTTGTGTAATTTCTAGTTTTGAATTTATGTTGGCTTTTTGTTCCTGCATTATTTTCCTGAATTCTTCGATTTTTTTGTCATTATTTTCCTTGAATTTGTCTATTTTTTTCCTCATTTTTGTCTGCTTTTTGCTTCAATTCTTGGGTAATTCTGAGTATTAGAGATGTGAATTCCCTATCAGGTAGTTATAGTGCCTTTTCTTCCACTGGAAAGTCATCTGGTGTTTTGTTTTGTATGCCTTCTGGAACCATCCTGTCCTGTTTTTGTAAATGTTTTGATATTTTCTGCTGTCTTTGGGGCATTCAGTAGTTATTTTTCTTGTTTATTGATTGTAGATTTGTTTGTTTCTTCGTTTTTTTAATCTGGCTATGTCTGATAAGGTGGGCTGTGTGTTATTTGTTGTTTGCTCGTCTGTGGGCAATCTACTTTTTGCCTCCTTCTTCAATTGGCAGGGTCAGTCACTCCGATATGGTACAACAGGGCTGGTCTAGCTGAAGAGGCATTGCAGAAATGGTTTGTTTGTGGCATTTACTACAGCCTCCAGTGTGGGTCTGTAATCAGTGCTAACAGGTTCCAGTACTCCGTGCCTGTGCTGCTTGGTGGTGTGATGTCAAGCGCACTGGGCATGTATGCAGGATGGAGGGTGGAGATTGTGATGTGTGGAGCTAATATAGTTATGGGAGAGAGAAGAGAGGACCAGGAGCCAAAAAACATACAAACAAAAAAAAAGAGTGCTGGGGAGCTTGCCGCTGGAGTGGAGAGTGAGAGACTACGAAATGGAGAAAATCAAAAAGGGGATGAAGAAAAAAAAAGAAAAGAAAAGAATGAATAAATAAAAATTAGAAAGAAAAAAGAACATCAAAGCTCCCAGGGATCCCACTGGTGCAGCTACGTGATCTGGGGAAGTTTTTCCCAGGTGTTGCAGTACAGCCTGGCTAGAAGGCATCTAGGTGTTCTGTGCCAGGTATTCAGGGGACAGGAAGAGAAAGAATGTATAGTGAGATGAGAAACTGAGTAATGAAGAAAGACAAAAAGGGAAAAAGAGGGAAAGGAAAACAAAACAAATTTTTTAAAAAAAAGAACAAGAAAAGCCCACAAAAAAAAACAACACAAAAAAAGAAATGTCCTCAAGGATCCCTCTGCACGTCTCTGCAAACTGAGGGAGTAGGTACTAAGCCTCATAGCACTGCCCGGCCAGAACAGGCTCCCAACTTGAAAAAGAAAAAGAAAGCAAACAAACAATTCAAAACAAACAATCAAACAAACAAAAGCCCCGGCATCCCACCAGCTTGGCAGCTCAGATCGGGAAGCAGTTCCACACTTGAACAGAGCTCTGCAGCCCCTTAGGAAGAAGCAAAGATGGTGCACAGAGCCAGGTATTTGAGTGAAAAGAGGGGAAGGTGGTGAGAGGTAAGGAAGAAACAGAAGAAGCAGAAAAAAAGCACTACTAGCAGCCAAGAAATCACACTCAGGGATTCAGCCAGCATGGGCAGGTGGAATCCAAGCAGCCGGTGCTTCCCGGACAAGAGATTGTAGCCGTGGGAAGCAGAGGAGGCCAAGTGGAGGTGAAGAAGTGTGGGGGGTAGGAAAGCTTATATCACCAATTACCTGTTGTTCTGTCTCCAGCTGGAAGCTCCGTGAAGCTGCTTTCTCGTAGCTCCTATTTGCTGGTCTCTGATAGGAGTCCAAGATGGCGATCCATGCTGTGTTAGCTGATAGAGGACCTCTGCATGAACCTCTCCTGGCTCTCCATTCTCTGCCAGTTTTCTCAGTTCATTTGGTGCTTGACTGAGTTCTTTATCTCTTCATTTGATGTTTTAGGGTTTCAGGATTCTTGTATTCTCTGTTCGGCTTAGTTTTTCGGATCTTTGCTGTGGAGGGACAGCGTGGTGCTTTTGCCTAGAGCACCATGTTCCTGGAAGTCCCCGAAATAAGCTTAAAGATCAGTAATCGATTCTGAAGTTCTACCACAACCCAGCTAAATGCGATGGACAAGGATGATGTGAAGATGAGTTCTCTCCATTGTAAAGGCACTATATACAGCACAATGCTTTTATTGTTATATGTATCTATTTGTGTGTGTGTATATGTGTGAGAGAGAGAAAGAGAAAGAGAGACTCAAGAGAAATCGCGTGGCTTTATTGAAATAGAAAAGTTGCCAGGTGGTTTGTAGGTTGCTGTGATAACTGTTTCCCACCTTATAGCAGAATACACAAATGTAAATATTCATATTTGTTGAAGGTATCAATGCCTGAGGGCAGCGTAAAATCTCACTGTCTATTTCCCCATCTATTTTCAGGAACTGTACAGTTTTACCGAAATGGGCTTGCAGCCAAATGCCCTTCTTCTTAACTTCCTCTTTCATCTAACCCAGGGTGGAGTTGTGAACCCTTCTGACCCCTAGAAGTGAGGTGATAATCGAGAAGAGCAGGGGTGGGACAGAAAGATTGATGAATTTTCCAAGTAGGCCTAATTGAAAACATTGCTAGCTACATTTTATCCTTTGTTGTAAACATTCGCTGAAGAGAATAGAGTTAGAGATTTTTCCTTTTAAAATCAATGAATGCTTTGTACTTTCACTGAAGATTTATTAGCCTCTAAATTCAATAGGTTTCCATCACTAACATGAATGAAACCATTGCAGTATGCTCAAATACTTTTAATTTTGGCGTCCAAACATAATTTCACTGGGATATGTGTTCTGTATGTACAGGTATTATTGAACTAGAAACTGGAAACTGGTCCAAATGAGAACGGATGTCTTCTCCACTACCAGTTTCCAGTTTCAAGTTCAATACTTGCATGTAGCAACTACAACCAGAGTTTTATTTAAATATGCAAATTACCTAAATTCACACCACTGAATTTTAGGAATGGAGCCATTTTAGAATCTCTTTTCCTATTTGTCTCTTTACTTCATTTTAAAATTCGCTTCTGAATTTTTTTTTCTTCCCTTAGCCAGAGGGCTTAGATTTTGCAAAGTAATTCATGAATGCAGCTAAAAAAGAAGTCTTTAACAGCTAATCTGCATTTTTGTTTCAGCACAATATGGATCTGACAGTAACAATTTAAATAAGGTGCACTTTTTTTGCTGGGTGTAACAAAGAGCAATAAATTAGTTTTGAACTTTTGTGATCTTGTATTATAAAGAGTCTACAACAGACACTGTATTTAAATTGTCAAAGTGAAAGAGGCTTAATAATTGTTGTACTATATAACCTTTTACGTAACTGCAGCCTGAGGAAGGACACACTTAAGATGTACTGCCATATTTCATTACTGAAATTCTTAAAAAAGACCATTTTCATTATAGAAAAAAAGAAGCAAAAAAGCAACAGCTTAGTTTATTGATTTGTTTACAGGACAAATTTTGAATGAAGATCTCCAATTTTTCTTGACATGATTGGGAAATGAAGTTAACAGCAGACTCAGAGAAGAATACTCCCAGGAGTAATTTTGGATTATGAGGTTAAAGGACTAATTAAGTAGCAAAGATGTTGCCTTTCAGAAGGGGACATCATATTAGATCACATTGTCTTTCTGTTGCTTTAACACTGATAGGGGGGCTTTTGTCTGAAAATCTTGAAAATTCCCGCAAATGTAGTCATGTTCTGAAAGTCAGTGTTATACATAGGTGACCCCAGAGCCATTATTCCTATTTTCCAGAGAAAGAAACTGAGTCACAAAGTGGTTAAGTAACTGCCCCAAGATAATTACCTAGCCCTGTATTCTGTGCTATAGTTTAGTGGCTGAAGGAAGATGAAACCTAGACCTTCAGACTCCAGTGTTAAACCACCATACTCAGCTTCCTCCTCTAAGCGATTATGACCCTTTTACAGAAATTCTAAAATGAAGTCCACTTCAATGTTGCTAAGAATTTTTGTAAGATAAAGACAAGAGAGATTTATTTGATGCCAAAGACCACTAGACTATGATCAACACAGCAAATAGAAAGGGAGCTCTTCGTTTCAAACTGCAACTTTACTATAATACCTTATAAGTATTCTAAACCATGTGGGAGTAAGGCAGCTCCTTCAAGATGCCTAGGCCAAAGTAATACTTTAAGATTAACTGTAGGACCGGTTTCAGGGATAAGGAGCTAGGAGTCAGGAGACTTAAACTCCAGACCCTAATCAGCTGTGAGACCTTTCTGGGCCTCAGTTTTCCCATCTTGAACATCAGCAGGTTAGAATATAATCTGTGACTCAACTTCTTCGGGGTAAGAGAGTCACAAAAAATATGAAACTCAAAAGAAAACCCAGGAACCTCTTACCAGAAAATGGCAAATTGTCATATAGGGACATATCCAACCCCACACATATTCACACACCATTTTACCAACAATTTGAGGAGATCTGTGACTCTTCTAAAGCTCACACATAGATTCTAGTTCAGGAACCCCTGCACTAAATACAGTCTTGTAGTTCTAACAAAATTTGATTTTTTTTTTAAATTCGATTACATAACATTTATTTATGCACACTAATAAAGGTGACTGCCTAGTCAAATAAGTGGGCAGGGTCATTCCCCATGATAAATTGTACTTTTTGATGGTCTCACATTCTTGCATCCTGGCTAGGGACATTAAGCTTTCAAGGACCTATAAACATTTGGAACCTAAAAACAATGTATTAGCTTTAGAATACTCAAAGAAAATGGTAATATCAAAACTAAGATGTTTAAATTTCTAGATTACATAATACATCAACTAGTTAACTATAAGTTAATTTTTAAATAATTATATATAAATATCCAAAAAACAAACAAACTCCTTGCCAACGAGTCAATTCCAACTCATAGCGACCCTAGGACAGGGTAAAACTGTCCCATAGAGTTTCCAAGGAGTGGCTGGTGGATTCCATCCGCCGACAATTTGGTTAACAGCTCTTAACCACGACGCCACCAGGGTCCCAATATGTAATTAGATGTATTTTAATATTTTGATAATATGTGACATAGGCCTTCCAAATCTAAAAGTATCTAAGGCCTAAGAAGGTCTCAAAACATCTCTGGTCCAAGACATACTCTCCAGCTTTCTGGAAGGAAGCAGCTTTTTGCATCAGGGCTCTAAGAGTCACATATCCCAGGACTCTAGCCTGAGAACTCTTTGTTTGAGGAAGCAGGAAGAAGTTGCAGGAGCAGGGAGGCAAGTAGTGAACCTTATGCCCTAGATCCTGGAATTGGGAAGGGAGGTTGAATGCTACCTAAGGTGGCAAGTAGAGAAAACAGGCAACTAGGGCTGTTTTAGAATTTCAGTGTTGGCTGAAGTAGTCCCTGGTTTCTTCAATGTCTCTGGGAATGTAGGTTTTTTTTTTTTTTTACTTTTTATTATAAATAATTTCAAACATACAGAAAAGTAGAAAGAAATGTGTAGCAATCAGCTATATACCTGCTACTTATATTTAATGACTCTCAATATTTTTGCCATATTTGTTTCATCTACTTTTTTTGCTGAAATATTTTAAAGTGAATTTCAGACATCATGGTATTTTACCCATGATTTTACTATTTTTCTATATAACCACAATATCATTATCACACTCAATAATGAACGGTAATTCCTTGATATAATTTAGTTTCCGGTCTATATTCAAATTACTCTGTTTTCTGAAAGATGTTGTTTACACCTGACTTATTCAAATCAGGATCTTATCAAACATCATACATAATTTCTTCTACTCTAACAGACTTTCAACTTTTTTTTCTTTCTTTTCAAACGAGTTGTTCAAGAGTTGGGGACTGTGATTCTACAGAACTTTCAATCTTCTGGATTTGGTTCCTTCCTTACTTGTGGTATTTAATTCTTTCCTCACATCCCTGTTTTTCCTGTAAACTAAAACAGGTTTAAAGGCTAGGTAAGATTTTTGGAAAGTATACTGCATAGGTGTTTCTGCATGTTTCATATTCCTTTTTATCAAGAGACACATACTGTCTAATTATCCTACTTTTAGTGATGCTAAGTGATTGCTGGTCAGAGTAGTAACAACTTGGTTCCTCCATTATGAAATTTTATTTTCCCCCTCGGGACTAGAAAGTATAATGATGCTTTTGTCAGACAGTTTTTGAAGGATGAAAGGGTAAAAATAATACTATATTAGAAGAAGCTAAAAATGTGATTTATTATATCTTTAATTATTTTCAAGGGATTTTTTTTTATTTCTGGTATTTAAGACTATCCTTTCTTCTTTCTCATCATTTCATGACTTTCTGTAAGAAATATGGACAAGTTTTCAGTGATGCAGTATTTTAAGAAATACATTTATCAAAAGAATCCAAATATTTGATTTTAATGATGATAATAAATATTAGGAAGCTACCTGAAAATCCATTTTTTAGGTAACTTTTAATAGAAAACAGTGGTTTTCAAAACCATGGTGTAGTACAGAAATTACTTTGGGAATTTTTTTAACAATTTTTTTTAAAGTGTACCCCTTTTTGTTGCACAGTGTATTCTTGAGTGCTATGAATGTTTACGTATTTTTCTCCATCTTAGGTGCAGTAAAGCAGTTTACATTATTAGAAAATGTTCTTTCTTCCTTATATTTATGTATCATTTCTGCTGATTTCACTGGCCCATGAAGACTTGCTGAACTGCAGAACTACCTAGTTCAAGTCTGTCTTTAGGGGATTGAGATGCCCTGCCCATTGAACAATCACAAGTGGTTGTTATTTTTAATGGAAAATAATTTCATTTTTATAACAAATATCTGTGAAAAACACAAAGAAATTGCTTCTAAGGAATTATTTTTAATTATAGATTTTAAATAAACTCACCTGCCTAACTGAAGAATTTGAATGTAGAAACAAAAGAATCTGAAATTGCCTTAGGGAGTGAGGTCAGGTGAAGGTTAATCAAAGTAAGTGACAGTGAAATGGCATTCATGGCTTTGGTAAATTTTTAATCATCTCACACATACACACACACACCATTAAAAGTTAAGATCTGTAGATACAATTTGATAAAATTAGGTGACTGTTCCATTTTATTCTTATGATTCAGTTCTGCTTCAAACTAGTATTTTGAAATTTGAAAAATAAGGAAGACTAAAATAGCAATGGAGTATAGAGGTATTCAAATTAATATTTTGGCTTGGAGCAAGAGATTAATTTTAGTAGAATATTGAAATAGAAGATTTTATATATTTAGAATTTATAGGGGACATTAATAAAGGAAAATATGCTGAATTTCTAGAATAAAATGTTTTAGTTGAGAAAAATAACTCTAGAAATAGTCAAAGTGACTGTTTTCTACACATACTTAGCTAGAAATTGAGGATTTGAGCAGAAATATACTTCAGCTACTGTGCCACCAGGGCTCCCTTATAATGAGGTAGTTTGTTTTAAATAAGAATGTTTCATTCCCAACAAAGGATATTGTATGAAGATCGTCTTCAAATAGGTTGCTATGTATGCTATCAGATAATATTTAAGCGGTTAAAATGCCTTACTAAATATTAATCCCCCCACTTTATGCTGTTTTTACACTACCTTTTTCTAGTTAAAAAGCGTTAGTAAGCAAATAAAGCAAGATTGATGAGTTTCTTTTTTTTTTTTTTTTAAATCCTGTCAACTACATTTAGTTTTGCAACAATCGCTTTGGTACTTTGATTTAACAGGACTGAGTCACCTTATAGTTACTTCATTACTGAATGTGACAAATGCCTCAAAATAAGACAGTATTTTTTTCTTTTCATTGGACTAGTAAAAAATTAATGATATTTAGAGATTTGGTGGTTAGGGATTTCTTTCTTTTCCTATTTCCACCAAATATATTGCCTCCAAAGAAGAGGAAGAAGAAGATTAAAGTTTCACTTTGTTGATTATTGCTGACCTGGAAATCTGAAAGAAGTGACTATTTTCCCACTCTCTATAAGTGTTAAATAACTAGCAGTTATCATGTTACTTTTTTATTGAAATCTTCTGAAGATTTCTTTCTCATATTAACAGGGATAACTGCAATGCAGTTTATCTGAGGAGTCACTGTGGGCCATTTGCAAGCTTAATAAGAGTGGATTAGAAGGAACTTGTACTGAACAAATAACCTTTCATGTGAAGCAAAACTGATGAACGTTGCACTTTGCTGTATCTGCAAAATTATGGGGGAAATGTGCTGTTTGTTGCTATAACTTTGCCGAGTTTGTTCTTCTGCAAACATATGTTCTGTTTTGCATTTTCCCCCTTGTGGTAAAAAAGTGAAGCTAGTGAGATGTACAGAGTAGAGATGACCAGTGTACTTCAGCATTTCCAGAATCTGGATTTTCTCAACATGATAAAATCCTTTGGTATGCCACCTGGGAGGTGCTGTCAAAAGTAGTGTTATAAGACAATGGAATTTCTTTCTTTTTTTTTTCTTTAATTTTGGGACACCAAACTCAGTTAGACAGTACGTCAATTTAATAAACAAAAATGAAACCAACAAACAAGGATAAATGTTACAGCTGTTAGTATGGTCCTGCTCCCAACACAGCTCTGTCACTTATATTTCTTTTATTTTGGAATGAGAAAGAAAAATCTCTTACTCTTTGACATAGAAAAAAGACTTAATTAGAATATAGGGGTAGTTAGAATTATAATGTTTACGCAAAGAGAAGTCTAGGCAAAAAGGGGGTTAAGGAAAAAAATCTGAGTACCTTCTGATTATTTATGGTACCTTCAATTTAAGCTGGCTCTATGGAAGGAGCTATGTTGTTGTTGTTAATTGCCCTCAAGTCAGTTCCGACTCATAGTGACCCTATAGGACAAAGTAGAGCTACCCCATAGGATTTCCAAGGAGCGGCTGGTGGATTCAAACTGCTGACCTTTTAGTTAGCAGCTGTAACTCTTAACCACTATGCCACCAGGGCTCCAACTTCTTTGGAACTATGGGTGACTCAAAATGGAACTAAAAACCAGAAAAGAAGGTCTTAGTAGATGGTGTATAATTTAATGCTGCCTGAGGAATGATTTCATTATTTATGGATCTTTGTGTAACTCATAAATGTAGATATGTCTGAAGAAAATGGACAAGTCACATAATCTCTCTGAGTTTGTTTCCTTGTCTATGAAAATAGAGCAAATAATATCTACTTCACAGGATTGGTGTATTACAATGAGAAGGAAGACTTTTTAAGTCCTATCTGATTGGGAGCCTTTATATGTATATTCAGAAAAAGTGGTAATTTCCAGAGAATCTGGGTAGAAAGCTCACTTTATTAGTCTTAGTTTTTTGATGATTTTAAAAGAAATGCTTTTAGTGTGGCTTGAGCCAGCTTTATATTTACGTTTCTTATTTATCAAATTCTATCAAAATAAATTTTTACTCCTATATAAAAACTTTCTAAAGGTGCAAAATGCTTCTTTATTCCTTTTAGTACTTTAAGCTGGGACATTCTCCTTTACTTTTTGTAGGACTTAACAGGGCTCATCACAGCTTGGAAAAAGCATAGTAAATGTTTCCCTCTCTCTAAAATGAAGGTAATAACCTCCCCATCATAGGACTGTTGTGAGGATTAAGTACTATAGCATATATGAATATGCTTAGCAGACCGAAAGACGTTATACAAATGTTAATTGCTTTTACTCCTATTTATTCTGGGTTCTGGACATGAAGAGACACTATCAGAAAAGTTTGCACTTTGAAATAAATTTTGGCTCACTAGGGTGATGATTGCAACTTGCATTATTGAAAAGAGGTGGTGTTAATTGGCCCACACGGAGATACGACTTGTTGCCTTGGTCTCATTAATACTATGATTTAACCAACAGAGCTATCCAGCCACAGACTAAATTACAGAGCTGCTAAGTTCCCATTACATGATTTTCCCACACTCTCTGCCTCTTCACTTTTACATTTTATGACATTAGCCAATAAGAATGTATTTATGCCTCTGCAGATTTTACAAATACTAAGACCAACAGTGAAATTTTTCATACAGAAAAAAGTTTGCAAACATGCTTTAAACTTAACAAAAACGTATAGTTTGAGAAACGTGGCAGTGCTTTAATATATGCACCTCCCAAATTTCACCTAGCTGGAAAGAGGAAGCCCTGATGAATTTCCATGCCTCTTGGAGAGCTAATGACAATATTTGTTGGTGTGCAGATTCTTTCGGGTACTCTCCAAGAAGAAACTCTTCTATGTGAGCTACAGAAATTTGAAGAACAACTCAAACAGCAACACTTTCGTCAGAAGAAACAGATGTGACAGTATCTGTGGCCATTTCTTACAGTATCTAAAATTAATTTACAGTAAAATACCTACCTAACTAGGGTTAATTTCTTTTAAGAATTTCTGAACTGGAAAATGAGCTCACTAGCTTCCTGCTTGAAATTTCTCTTTGTAGAACTGATCAAGTGGAAGGATGGGTATTATCCGAAATGTAGATCTGGAAAAACAACATTGACAATAATGGCATTTCTTCACGGTGCTCATTTAGAAATATGAGTGTAGCAAGAGTGTGCAAATAGATGATGTCTTCACTTACAACCCAGCTGTCCTCAGTGGGATCATCAGAAGGTCAAATGTTGGACTACCTTGGGCCATTTAGTGAAACTGAAGCTTTATTTCCAACCTTCAGGATTTCTTATTATCTGTGAGATTGGTTTCCTTTTGGCAACGGTCCAAAGTGCCAATTCCATGGGTTGAAGGCCTTTAAAATTGACAATGAAAATCCCTCTTGACTCCCAGTGGCTGATTAATTTGCTACCAGAGGTAGGTGAGGGACAAGAAAAGCTGCCATTTTTTCTCCCAATGAAGAAAGGAACAGTGGGGCACCTAGGGTGCAGATTTTATTGCAATTAATTATGTCTTATGAAACTTGAGAGCGAGAGAGAACAAATGTATGCAGAATATTTTATGGGCTGTGTTTTTTGAGGTTACAATCTATCTTTCCAATATAAAACCATTGAATTTGTTATGTTTATCATCATGCTGTCCTTTGACTCATATTACAAATAATGAAAGCATTTATGTTTTTCATGTTTGCTTTGTGAACTCCTGCAGAGATGTGTTGTGACTGGGAAGAAGTTACTCCCTATATACTAAACTAATAGTGCATGATATCTCATTAATGAAAACCAAATTTTTGGCAAATATGTGTGATTGGGAGTTTTTGGATCTCCACTCACCATGACAAATTCTTCATCAAAATGTTGGTTCAAAACAAATGGATTCAGCACTAGTGATGGATATAGCCCAGTCAAAATGTTTAATCAGCAGGTAATTTTGTGTGATGGCTTGTGGTGGTGTGAGAGGAGAGTAACAAACTTTGATCATTTTTAGTAGTTTTTGGTTAGATCTCAATTATGCATAAGTAAGTAATGTTCCAAGAAGTAAACTATAGGATGCTACAAATTATAGGATACTACAAGGCAAACAATAGGATAGCTTTAGAGACGTAGTCCAACCCTCTCATTTTACCGATAAAAAACTGAGACATTTCACCAAATACGGAGGTAATTAATAGGTAGTTTCTCAGACTTGCATTTCTTCCACTACATCATGCAGAAGTGTGCAAGTTAACCCCTGTCTTATCTTCAGTCACCCACCATCCTTACCCCATATTGGTCTTTTTGGTTGCTTGCTGGGTTGATAAACGATACAGAGGTTGAAAAATTTGTAGTTCAAAATAATAGTTTATTTGCCGAGTAGAATTTAGTCTGTGTGCTATAGGATCAGAGAATGTTAGAGTTGGAAGACTTAGCCTTACCTGTATAAAAATCTATTTTTTAGCTTTCCTGATGAGGAGTCACTTAGCTTCTGCTAGGCTACCTCCAAAATCGCAGCTAATTTCTTTATAAGGCAGCCTATTTTATTGTCTGATAACACTGTTAGAAAATGTTTTCAAATATTCCGCTGATATTTGCCTCTTTGTGATTTGCATTTATACTTCTTTTTTTTTTTTCTCATATATGGGACCATACAGGACAAATTTAATTCTTCTTTTATATGAAAGCATTTCAACACTTAAAAAAATCAGTCATGCCCTTTCTGCCTTTCCATTTCTCAGAATTTCTTATATGAGAGCATTTTCAAATCCTTTAAGATACCATGGGCTCTTGCTGCGTGATTTTCAATGAGTCTACATTCCTCTTGAAAATGGATAAAAATGGGGACAATATTAATGATTTATTCTGATCAGTGCATAATGCAGAAGAATAATTGTCGTTCAGAAATACATTTCTCTTCTTCCATGGATATCATTATTTTGAGTGCTTACTTCTACATGCCAGAGCTGCTATGCACTTAGAATTATCTAATTAAATCTTCTTAAGTCTATGATGTATGTACTTTTAGTATTTCCATTTCATAGATGATGACACCAAGAACCAGAGATGTTAAGTAAACTTGTCCAGTAAGTAAAGTAAAATGGCAGATTCAAACCCAAGCTTGCTTAACTCCAATAACAGGATATAAACTACTTTGTGCTACCTCCTGGATAATTTTGAAGTCTTCTATTTTACACAAATAACAAACGTAGTCTGTCTTTGTGCAATTGGATTTATTGTTGTAAAGTTATGTAATATAAAAGTTGCCATTTTAACCATTTTTAATTTTACACTTACGTTCACAATATAATTACCATTACAATTAAATCATGCATTTAATTGTACGTTACATTCAAAATGTTGTGCAGCCATCATCACTATTTCCAAATTCTTTTCATCACTCCAAATAGAAAATCAGTACCCCTTAAGCAATAACTTCCCATTTCCCCCTTCTCCTAGCCACTGGTAACCACTAAAAAATTTTTGGATCTAGGCATTTGCCTATTCTAGATATTTCATATAAGTGGGATGATATAATATTTTCCTTTTATATCTGACTTATTTCACTTAGCACAAAGTTTTCAAGGTTCATCCATGGTATAGCATATATCAGAATTTCATATCTCTTTATAGCTAAATAATATTCCATTACATGTATCTACCACATTTTGTTTAACCATTCATCTGCTGATGGACACTTGTGTTGTTACCACTTTTTGGCTGTTGTGAATAATGCTGCAATGAGCATTGCTGTTAGCTGCAATCAAGTAGGCCCCCAACTCATGGCTATCCCATGCACAACGGGATCGGACCTTTGTGATCCATAGGGTTTTCATTGCCTAAGTTTTTTGGAAGTAGATCACCAGGCCTTTCTTATTCTGTCTTAGTTCAGAAGCTCCTACAAGTCATCATTATAGCAACATGCAAGCCTCCACTGACAGACGACTGGTGGCTGTACTTGAGGTGCATTGGCTGAGAATCAAACCTGGGTCTCCCGCATGAAAGGAGAGAATTCTGTCACTGAATCACCCCTAACCCCTGCAGTGACCATTGGTGTACAGTTATCTGTTTGAGTCTTCACTTTCTATTTTTTAGGGTATATACCTAGTAGTGGAATTGCTGAGTCATATGGTAATTGTATAATTTTTCAGGAACCGCCAAAATGTTTTTCACAGTGTCTGCACCATTTTATATTCCCATCAGCAATGCATAAATGTTCCAATTCCTCCACATCCTCACCCACACCTGTTCTTTACGTTTTTCTGATAATAGTTATCCTAGTGGTGTGAAATGAACTCTCATTGTGGTTTGGATTTGCACTTCCCTAATGGCTAATCAGCTTCAGCATTTTTTCAGGTGCCTTTTGTGTATCTTCTCTTAAAAAATATCTATTCAAGTCCTTTGTCCATTTTTTTATTGGGTTGCTTGTCCTTTTGTTTTTGAGTGTTTTGACTGTTAATCAATTAGTAGAAAACTTACATATTTTCTTGTCTATTTTTTTCATCCTTTTAGTTTTGATCTAACCTTCTAAATTTTTGAATCCTGTTTTACCTCTCAGTTTTGTGTCATCCATTGAGTTGACCAACAAGTCATTAATATCTTTGTCTAAATTTTCTTTAAAAGTTTAACAAAACAGGGAATTCATTCCAGATTGACATGGATACAACAAGTCATATTCTTTGTGTATGATTATTCAACTAGGGTAATCTTTAATAGTATGTCATATAGCTTATGCTTTCATCTTGTTCGCAAAGCTTTATGGAAAACCGTCAAGTATCTTGCTAAAATAAAGCTACACTGTGGATACAGAATCCCCTCATTTATTCAACTACAATTTATTGTGCGTCTGATAGAGAAGAATGGAATGCAAAGTTGAATCCTGTTCTTACAGCATTCACAGTCTATCAGATAAAATAAGGCTATAATATAATTAACTGTCTAGTACAGTGCTTAAAAAGAGGTGCAGAAAAAATGTATTGATGAGTCAAGGGAAAGAGGGATTATTTCCAGTTTGTGAAGAGGAATGGACTGACTACTAATCTAGGGACCCTTCAAAAGGATAGATTTGCTAAATTTGGCAGGATTTCCTATGAAACCATGCTAAATCTTAGTGATCACTTCCAACTGAGAAAGCATAAATCTTTAGATATACTTTTCTGTCAGGGGAACCATTTGTTGGATATTTGAAAATTTAGGCTAGGGTAAATCAACTTAACAGGCTTAATGCCTTGGAAAAGAGTAATGGTGGCACAATGGTTAAGCACTTGGCTGCTAACAGAAACACTGGTGTTTTGAATCCGCCCAGTGGCTGCGCAGGAGAAAAACTTGGCGATTTACTCCCATAAAGATTACAGTCTAGAAAATGCCATAGGTCAATTTTACTCTGTCACATGGGGTCACCATGAGTCAAAATCTACTCAATGGCAACTAACAACAACAACAATAACAATACCTTGGAAATTAGGACACAGCCATTTCTGTGTTCTGTCCAAAAATACAATAAGCTGTTTCCTTAGACTGGGAAGAACTGGCTACTTTTGGATTTCTCTTATCCAGTACCCTCGGGGGGTCTTTCCTTCTCTTTATAGGTCATTTACAACATAAGTGATTACTTTAATCAAACTCTACATTTTTACATTTTGGAACTCTACTGCTTCTCATCAGAAGCTTTGTACCCCCCCTTTTTGTTGTTCTGAATATTTTAAACACTTTTGAACAGACAGAACAGAATAATTTTAAAACACAGCTACACAGTGATTTCCTCAAACATGCGTATAGTCTTTACAAATTAAGTCTGTGTCTGCATGGTGCTAAAACATCTGCTCAATTCAGACCTACTTGTTTTATGTTATATAGATATAGTGACCATATGCTCTGATTTTCCAGGGCAGTTATAATTTCAAACATTTTGTCCTATTGCCCCCATAATTATACTCATATTTGTTGGAGCATACGTCCTTCATTCAAAGGTGGAGGATTTTATCCATTGACTTTATAAATAAAATATTTTGAACATTGATTAAGTTACTTAAATGAGCCAAATGTTTTAGTATCCTCTATATGAAACCTAAAAGTCATTAGATTCTGATATGTTGCTCTTTCTATGCATGTCCCGCTCCTTAAGATAACACATGTTTTTGGAACTTAGGAGCAAACTAAGAGCTAAAAAAATGTTAGTCTTGACAACATTAATGAATATTTGGTTCATTATAAGCAACAAGATGTAGACTAAGATATAACAAAATTATTGAAAAAGACAATGGCAAAAGCAGTCACTCTTAAAGTATTTATTAAGGTCCCACAAGGGCAGATCACTTTATTAGGGCACATAACAGTTACTAATTATTAAACATGGTCTCTACAGTCAAGGAGCAGTCACCTCTCTGAAACTTGGTTTCCTCTTTTATAAAATGAGATGACAAAAACAGCAGCTACCCCATAATAAAACCACCTACTGTCGAGTCAGTGCCTACTCATGGCGACCTCATGTGTGTCAGAGTAGAACTGTCCATAGGATTTTCAGTGGCTGTGATCTTTTGGAAGTAGATTGCCAGGCTTTTCTTCTGAGGTGCCTCTGGGTGGATTCAAACAGGCAACTTTTTTTGTTGTTATACTTTAGATGAACGTTTACAGAACAACTAGTTTCTCATTAAACAGTCAGTACACATATTGTTTTACAACATTGGTTAACAACCCTACATCATGTCAACACTCTCCCTTCTTGACCTTTTTTTTTGTGAAAATATACATAGCCAGAGTTACACCATTTCAAAAGTTTCTACATGTACATTTCAGTGACATTGATTACATTTTACCAGTTGTGCTGCTATTCTCACTATCCTTTTCCAAATTATTCCATCACCATTATCTTCAATTAACTGCCCCCTAGGTTTCCCATCAAACCTTTTGAGTTGCTGTTGTCAATTTGATCTCACATAGATAATTCTTTTTTTTTGTACCTTAGATGAACTTTTACAGAACAAATAGTTTCTCATTAAACAGTTAGTACACATATTGCCCTATGATAATGGTTAACAACCCCACGACATGCCAACACTGTCCCTTCTCAACCTTGGGAAACAGGGAACTTTTTGTTTAGCAGTAGAGCACTTAACCATTTGTGTCACCCGGGGACTCCACCCACCCTATAGAGGTGTTACAATTAAATAAGATAATTGTAAATTACTTAGTAATGATCCTGCTACATAACATGTGTTCTATGAATATTAGTTAATAATATCATTATAACCAGAAAAGCTGTATTTGTGTAGTTCAATACAATAATTATATAATACATTAAGGTGGAAGAGAGGGTTTAAAGTTGAGCTGTAGTTAGAGAATAGACAAAGCTTGTGAGAGGAAAAAACCTGGAGGAGATAGATCTTGACCTCTGAATTAAAGAAAGGAATATATAAATTGAGTGTATTGCTAGATGAATAGTGAAGACACATGCAAAAAACAAACTTGACTGTTATGTGAAGACTGAAGCCTGGCTTGTTATAATAATAAAGCACTCCATGTATCAATTTGGCATATTGTCGGTCAAAGGTTATCATTTAAGCTTTATGTTGTTATTGTTTTTCCAAGTAGTCATTCTTAGTCATACATAGTTATACCAGGTGGACAAAAAAGCTTATATGATCAGCCATCTTAATCCACTGTTGCTAAGGCAACTCCAATATGAGAGTCTTATATCTGTCTTTTAATTTTTTTTTTTAAATTTTTGTCTTGTATCACAGTTTTGCTTAAAATTGTGGGGTTTGGCATCTGTGACCTTTCGTTTCAGTCTTTACATGGATAAAGAATAATTATGATAACAAATGATTATTAGCATTTATTATGTGGCAGTCCCTAAGCCAGTACTTTACCTCAATTACCTCTTAATCCTTACAATATTCTGTAAGGAGGTAATATTATTTTCTTCCTCATTTTACAGATTGGAAACCAGAGGCATAGAGAGGATAAGTAACTTACCCAGGCCACAAAGCCACACAGCTAGTAAGTGGTAGAATTAAATTTGAACTTAGTCAGTTTGACCTCCAAGTACATGATACTATACAGCACAACTTTCCATTAAAACATTCACTCACCAATGAATTTTATCTGACACATTACAATAAATGCATAATAAACATTTACTGAATGAATGAGAGAGAATTAATTAATAAAGGTATGGGCTAAATGTGTAGAATAATCAGACTATGCAATTACAGTACTGAAGAAGAAAGTTGGGCAATTATTCATGAAACTTAATCACTGTAAATGACCAGGCCATGTCAAACAGCTCATTTTTTTACTCAATAATATTAATTTTGTTTGGGCTGTCATATAATTGTTTCAACCATACACTAAGGATTTCCTAAAACCATGTGAAAGGAAGAAGAAATAATTTCAGATTCTTTTGACAGCAAACTAAAGACCGATATTTCACATTCAAATTATTCTACAGGTCAGTACAATTTAAATGTATTACTAAATATGACCAGAGATAGGGAAATAAGAAGTGAAAATGGAATAGGACAGCCATAAATAATAGCCATAAATAATCACTGTCAAGGCAGGTAGGGTAGAAAGGGAATCTAAGCACTAAACATTTATCTTTCTGAGTTAATCCATGGATTGTTCTTTGGAAGCACTACTCTATATTGCATAATTCAAGCTTACCTCATACTGTGTGTCTGCCTGTCTGTCCATCCTTACTGGGTTATCTCGTTTTACAGTGGGCATCATTTCATTGAGTTGGCCAATTTCCAAGTCTCCCTTTTATTTTATAATGGATAGAATTAGGCATAATCTCTACTTCACACTGCCTGTATAGACACTGAAATCATTCTCTTTGAGAGAGAGAGAGAGAAAAGGAGCTACCATATTGGAAGGGAATTCCAGAAGTGTTCTCTGAGTTTCTGAGATGATAGTAAGACTAACAATAATGTAATTTAGAGTCTTCATCATGAGGGAGCCAAGTTTAATTGTGGACTTTACTAAGTTACTGCCACCTGAATACTTTGAGCTCAATATGGGATTTCCTCACACAAGTGATTCATAGACATCTCTGTATCTGTCAACATCTATTTATATTTGGTAATAGATTCTCATTTTTATAACAAGGAAACAGATGAGTGTAAAACTTGGGTACTGCATTCCTGTTGTTTTGTATAAAAAAAGCAGCTAGGCTTCATTTCATCAAATTGGTAACAGTTACATAGTTGCATTTAGCTTCACTTCTTTTCTGGCTCTTTTTCAAAAGTAGATCAGACAATGCTGTATTGAATTAATCTTTATTTGAAAGAAATGATCAATTTTCAGTTTCAAGGCAAAGGAAAATTGAATAATATCTTAGTTTGATGATTATGCTCTCAAAAAAAAGCAGCAGAATGTTCATTTTTACTGAATATCTTTTTGTATCAATATGCAGTTTTTAAATGTTTAACAGCCCATGTATGTACATTTTGAAATAATGACCTTTTGAGGGATTTTCCTGCTCTAATATTAGTCTTTTTATTCTTGTCTAGATTTGCAACCCTATGCATAGTGTACGTAAGTTTAGTGGCTTCAGATCTGAAACTTGATTTTTCTCAGTATAGCTGCATTAGCATTCAGCTGTGAGTATGTAAGATAATAGTATTAAAAGCAACCTTCCATTCTGTTGTCATGGGTGCAGCACAACCCAATACTGGTGACACTATACCACAAGTCTTTGCACAATCTTATTTTTATCTACCAATTTTAATTTCATTACATCTGAAAACCATTCACTATACGAAATAAAAAGAAAGAGAAAAGAACCTTACTATTTATTTTATATTTGAGGCATTAATATATCAGAATCTACTGGCAATCTTTAAAAAAATGCTTTCTAAAGCAAAATATTTCTGTTACTATTAGTTATGAAAATAAGAAGCAAAATCATGAAAAAACATTGCTTTTTTATGATGAAGTTTTTTTTCCCCTTGAATAAGTCAGTGAGTCATTGTACACTTTTGTATCTTGTGTAGGGATAAGAGTTGTATTCTACAAATAACTGATAAGATGCGTGTATGTGTTTTCTGAATTTCTAGAGAATTTTACAGCTTTAAAAACATTCTTTTTACAAAAGCTGTACTATCAGTTCTGAAGGACTTATTTCATCAGAAGAAGCACACATTTTCTTAATGTAACTAGTCTTGGTAGTGGAAAATTTTGGTCACGTGAATACTTGCCCCAGACCTGATGGCCGTATTGGGGCCATGAAAAACAATACACAATTGTAGATGACAAGGATTTTAGGATTTATCAAGAATTCTGTTATTATCCAATATAAGAAAGTATCTCTAAAAACAGGATAAAATAATCTGCGAAGAACCAAATTGGTTGCCTAGAAAGTGCAATTTCCAATAGGTCTTCTCCTTACTTGTGAGTGCACATTTATTTGTTCTTGTTATGTGTAAAGCACCATTTAGTGATGCCATTTCATAAAAGAAGTCTGTGTACTTTTTTAAAAAAAAGAGACAATTGGTGTTGCAACTTAAAAAAAGAGATCTTTTATGTGCTGAAAACAATATTTTCCTTCTCCATAAAGTTAATTCTGATAGTCTGAATTATTATATAAGAACACATTTTGATAAGCTACTCTATGAGACCTCAATGATATTTTTTCAATAATCTTTTAATGAATGTCTACCTCGCTGCATAATATGAAAATATAAAAAAAGCCTAGAATTTTCAAATCAGCTTTTGATGTTTACATTTGCGTTATTAATAATAAAATATTTTGATCCTTTTTATGTAATTAATTTACCTTCTGTTTTTCATTAATTTAAACCAAACAAATTGACTTTTTAACTTTTGATTCCACCAAACATCTCTTAGCTTATTTACATAGAAACACCTCAGATTATGTATTGCTTTGGCTGAGGGGTGACTAGAAAGTAGGGGTTATGGGACTAGGGAAATCTGTGCCTACTCATAATTAAACAACCAGGAAGTTACATGCGTCAGTCGGCAAAAGCAGGCATCAGCCTTATGGAGTGAAAATTAAAGAGTCAAACACCCGAGTGTCTACTGTATCTGCCTGCTGCTAGACACTGAAGCATGGAGAACAGGCTACACCTCTATGGATGGATAGCTTTCCTTATTAAAAAAACACAGTGGGAAGCACAGTAGAGGAACATACTAAAACAAGGCTTTGTAGTAATTTCCTTGAAAGAAATTTCCCAAGATAGCAACTCAAAAAGCTTATGACTAGCTATAGAGTGATCTTTGCATTAGGTGGTATTTAAAAATTCCATTAGATTGCAACAGATCTGGTGGAGTTTTCCAAACTCTTCTCTCTTTCTAAATTTTTTTCCATTTTATGTTACCCAGACTCACTAAAAAGCATGGAAATTTGTGAGTCTGAAAACTTTCAAAAAACTTTCATAATAATATATTAGCTATTTTCATTTTGGATGAAAAATTTGGCTTAGAAACTGACATAATGGCATCACTGGATAAAATGATGAACTTTTATGGCTGCATTTGTTGCTTCATTCGGTATCTCACATATTTTGTCAGGTGAATGCTGAAGGCTATGTGCATCTTTTTACTTTTTACAAACTGCACAGCGGATTTAATTGCTATAAGCTTAATCTGACTCCAAAAGATTCATTTTTAATAAGTGAAAAGAAATTTTTTAAATGCTAGTTTTGAATGTCCATTCCCTGAAACAGTAGTTTCTAGTCTATTTTATTACAAATTTCTTTTTACCTTAGGTAAAAAGACTTGTATAATTGAGAAGTCATGTTTTATTTTGAACCTGAGTGTTTGTTGTTTACATCATCCATTAGCTACAATATTTAAACAGCCAAGACCTTGAAAAATTATCATCTGATACTCTCAAAAGAAGGTAACCAGTTGGTGGAGCATGGTTGAGCACCTTGTGGACATTTGATATTCCTTAAGTGGAGCTCTAGTAACGTGAGAAATATTTTCTAATATAATAAATCTATCGGCATGCATTGCATTTTTAGACAAATGTTAAGGTTTGGTTACAGTAGACACAGAGTAAGAACTGATATAGTTTGGATCAAGTTAACCACAGACAGACTCAGAGACTTTGGATTCAAAAAGAAAACGTATACTTTCACATAAAAATACTTATTTCATTCTTATTTACTAGTTGCATATGTATATAAATAAACTCAAGTATCAAGGATATGCTCTGAATTTCATATTATTCTTTCAGAAATGTACAAAAATGAAATTTCATAAAATCTAACTTGACTAGATAATAATATATAGCAGCATAATTTCTCAACCAATCTTGATATGTAGAGATTTTATTTTTATGTAGCCACTAACAGCAACACTGTTTAAAATTTACTTTACCTCTCTAACGATCCCTGTTTTACAAAATATACAGAAAAAAGCTATATTGCTGAACACAATGTTATTTGCCCTCTTGTTTGGTAATGTCATTATGACCTACAGGTTTTTGCATTTTCTTCATGAAAGGAGCCACAAGAATATTTCATAAGTTTTAAAATTGAGAAGAAAAATGGTGAAAAATTTTACATACATGTTGTCTTCATTTTAATACAAAGACATGTTTAATATGTTGGTACTAATTCTATAGGTGGTGCATACCAGAAAAAAAAATAATTAATTTTTCTTTCTAAAATTAAGTGGTATAGTTTTAGTTTCTTTAGTATATTTGATAATTTTTTTCCAGCTAACTTAATCTGCAAGTTCATTTAACTACTCCAAGAGAATGTCTAAAGTGAGGATTACGTGTCTAAACTTTTATCTGCATTTTGCCTATTTGATCTTTTTTAGCTGTCTGAAATTGTATTAGAGGTGCTTTTTTTCTTACTGTAAGTATATTTTTCAGTCAGGAATAAAAACTATTTCTAGCTTAAAGAAGAAGGGCTTGGATTTCCAAAACAAAGGAGTGTTTAATGGCACCTAAAATTGAATTGTCAATTTTAACAAGAACATTATATATGCCATATTTGAAGACATATAAATTTACATGATTTACAAAAGGCATGTTTGCATACTTTTAAATAATTCTGGGTTCCAAAAGAAGAATAAGGGAGAGGACTAACAAAATGATTATTTGGTAACGGGGTGATTTCTTATTTATAAAAATCATACACTTTCCCCTTTTTAATAAGTTTTATTTACTTTAACCTCAAAATCTATATGCACTTTGATAGTTACAAGATTTGGATGGAAAGATGACCATTGTTGTTTGAGAAACAGAAACATATTTCTTAGTTTGCATTTTAAGTTAAAAATCTGATGCTCACAAAGTAATTTAAAGTAGTTTTCATGTCAGTAATGCACAGTTGCTACTTACAACAAATGTATTTTGTTTCTCTTATAACACCATCCAAAAAATAAAGTCTTAGAAATGTAGAATATATTCATGGGTAGACAGTACATACACATTTCTGAAACATCAGTGTAACTGTTGAGGGAATGTACATTTCAACTTACAGCATGTGTGTATGCTAGAAAAAATTATCAGATCTAATTTTATTTGTTTTATATATAATTTGGAGGGATTAAATAATTCCTGTATGGAAACAGTTAATGTATTTTTAACTAAAGCTTTACTTTTGTATCTATCCCATGCTTCAAGTTCTGTCATTTATCTATGATTTATGTGACTTAAACCACCTCTTGGCTGTAACACTGGTTTTTGTCCAAGATGCTGAGTTGAATACTAATTACAAGATCAAATTTACGTTGTTGAGCTAAGTAGCTGAAGGAGTTCTCCATGAAGGACTCCCTTCTCCACCTCTGCCACAGATGAACATCAGGGAAGTAATTGTCAAGGGAAAAGATGAGGGGAGAAAGAAATGAGTCAAAGAAAAATGTCTTCTTCCATATTTTTTAGTATATTGAATATTTATAAATCATGCACATACAGTCATGAACGGGGTTGTGTTCATGCAGATAGAAGACATAAACTTGAAAGATTAAATAGGAACCTTGGGGAGAAGTGAGTTTATGTTGATGGAGGAGGAACAACTCAGAAAAGAAAGGTGAGAATGATCGCACAACTCAAAGAATGTAATCAGTGTCACTAAATTGTACATGTAGAAACTTGAATTGTATGTTTTGGCTGTGTATATTCCCAAAAACAATAAAAATAAAACAAATTATATATAAAAAACTGTATATGAATTGATTAATTTTTGTGTATATGTTTTTTTCCATGTCTGGGAACACAGAATAAACACTCAAATAAATATTGATGCTTTATTTAAAACCCAAGTTAAATTAATAGCTAAGATCAGCTTTACACAGTAGCAAAGCCTCCATTCTTTAACTGTATTCCAAAATTTACAAATAACATCCAGTATTGGCCATGGAAAATCAATTATTCTATTGGAAGGCAGAGTCAACAAGTTGAATGAGTAATTGAAGAAATTTAGGTAACTCTAATTTTCTGTCTGGAGCACTCGTACTCAACTGGGAGTGACTGTGTCTTCCAGGGGACATTTAGCAGTGTCTGCAGACATATAATTTTGGAAGATCAAAGACTTATTCATTGCAAACACCTTTTTTCAACAACATGAACAGTGACTATATAAGTGGGCCTCGCCGGATAGAATAAACAGGAATCAAATTGAGTACATCTGTGGAAAGAGACTATGGAGAAGTTCAATGTCATCAGCCAGATCAAGGCCAGGAGCCGACTGCAAATCAGACTATCAATGCTCATATGAACGTTCAAGTTGAAGCTGAAGAAAATTCAAACAAGTCCACAGGAGCTAAAATAAGACCTTGAGTATAGCCCAGTTGAATTTAGAGACTATCTCAAGAACACATTTTATGCATTGAACATTCATGATCAAAGACCAGACCTGTTGTGGATGACATCAAGGACATCCTACATGAAGAAAGGAAAAGGTTATTAAAAAGACAGGAAAGGAAGAAAAGACCAAAATAGTTGTCGGAAGAGACTCTGAGACACACTCTTAAAAGTAGAATAGCTTAAGCGAATGGAAGAAATGATCACATAAAAGACGAACAGTATTTTAAAGGCATCTTGAGAAGACAAGGTAAAATATTATAATGAAATGTCAAGGACCTGGAGTTAGAAAACCAAAAAGGAAGAACAAAATCAGCATTTCTCAAGACAAAAGAACTGAAGAAAAAACTCAAACCTCGAGTTGCAATGTAGAAGGATTCCATGAGCAAAATATTGAACAACTCAGGAAGCATCAAAAGAAGATGGAAGGAATATACAGTCACTGTACCAAAAAGAATTGGTCGATGATCAACCATTTCAGGAGATAGCATATGATACAGAATTGATGGCACTGAAGGGGGAAGTCCAAGCTACACTGAAGGCATTGGTGAAAAACAAGGCTTCAGGAATTGAAGGAATACCAATTGAGGTGTTTCAACAATTGGATGCAAGCTGGATGCAATCACTCACCTATGCAAAGAAATCTGGAAGACAGTTATCTGGCCAACTGGAAGAGATCTATATTCGTGCCCATTCCAAAGAAAGGTGATCCAACAGAAGGCAGAAATTATCAAATTATATCATTAATATCATACGCAAGTAAAATTTTCCTGAAGATAATTCAAAAACAATTACAACAACTTCCAGGCAACATGGCACTATAGACAGAATCACCACGCCATCTCTCCACAGCAAACGTCCAAAAAACTAAGTCAAACAGAGACACGTTTCAATGCTGAAACCCTAAAACATCAAATGAAGAGATAAAGAACTCAGCCAAGCACCAAATGGAATAGGAAACTGACCGAGAACAGAGAGGGAGAGAGATACATGCAGAGGTCCCCTATCAGCTACCACACCACGGATCCACCATCTTGGACTCGTATTGGAGATCAGAGAATAGGGGATATGAGAAAGCAGCTTCACGGAGTTTCCAGTAGGAGACAGAACAACCGGTAATCAGCGATATACACTCTCCCGCCCTCCACCCTTCTTCACCCCCACTAGGCCTCCTCTGCTTCCTGTGGCCACAGTCTTTTGGCCAGGAATCACAGGCTTCACCATGTTTTTGCTTGGATTCCACCCACCTGGGCTGGCTGGCTCCCTGAGTGCCATTTGTTTGTTGCTGGTGTTGCTTTTTTCCACTTCTTTTGATTTCTTCCTTACCTCTCACCACCTTTCCCTTCTTTCTCTCAAATACCTGGCTCCGTGTGCCATTTTTGCTACTTCCTGAAAGGCTGGGAAACACCGCTCTGCTGTGAAACTACTTCCCGGCTGTGCCGCCATGCTGGTGGGATCCCTGGGGCTTTTGTTTGTTTGTTCTGATTTGTTCTGTTTTCATTTGTTCACCTATTTTCTTTTTGTTTTCTCAGCTTGGGAGCCACTTCTAGCAAGGCAGTATGGTGTGGCTTGGGAGCTACTCCCTTACTCTACGAACAAGCACAGGTGACATCCCTGGGGACATTTCGTTTTTCTTGTTTTTTTTTTTGTTTGTTTCTTTGTTTTCTACTCTCTTTTTCCCTTTCTGACTTTCTTCAGTTCTAGTTTCTCATTTCTCTATACTTACCTTCTTTTCTTGTCTCCTGAATAACTGGTGCTGTGTGACACCACTACCCATTCTGGCCAGGCTGTACTTGACGGCCTGGGAGCAACTTCCTCACTCCTAGCAGCCGCACCCGTGGGATCCCTGGGGGCTTTTTCTTTTCTTTAATTTTTATTTATTCATTTTTTTCTTTTGCCCATTTTCTTTTTTGTTTTTCTCCATTTCTCAGTCTCTCATCTCTCCACTCCAATAGCAAGCTCCCTTAGCACTTTTTTTGTTTGTTTCTTTGTTTGTGTGTGTTTTTGGCCCCTGTTTCTCTCTCCTCTCTCTCGTCGTTCCCATATCCATCTTAACTACACACATCACAATATATGCCCTCCTCCCTGCCTATCTGCACCGTGCACTGAACATCCCACCACCAAACAGCACAGGAATGGCCTACCAGAACCCACCCTGAACTGATTCTCAGCCTACCCTGTTGGCCGTAGTACTTTAAAAAAAAAAAAAAAAAAAAAAAACTATCCCAGTAACGACCCTTCAGCTAGACCTGCCCCGCTGTACCATACCTGAGTGACTAACCCTGTCCATTGGAGAAAGAGGTGAAAAGTATCGTGCCTACAAACAAGCAATCAAGAAAGAATGCATAGCCCGCCTGCTCGGACATGACCAAATAAAACAAAAAAGCAGGAAGAAACAAACAAGCAATCAAGAAAGAATGCATAGCCCGCCTGCTCAGACATGACCAAATAAAACAAAAAAGCAGGAAGAAACAAACAAATCTGCAATCAATACATGAGAAAAATAACTACTGAATGCCCCGAAGACAGCAGACAATATGAGAACATATACAAAAACAAGAAAGGATGGTTCCAGTAGGCATCCACAATAAAACACCAGATGACCTTCCAGTAGAAGAAAAGGCACAAGAACTACCTGATAGGGAATTGAAATCTCTAATATTCAGAATTATCCAAGAGTTGAAGCAAAAAGTAGACAAAAAAGAGGAAAAAATAGACAAATTCATGGAGAAGGCAGACACATTCAAGGAAAATACAGACAAAAAAGGAAGAATTCAAGAAAATAATACAGGAACAAAATGCTAAAATAAATTTAAAACTAGAAATCATACAAAAACAACAATTAGAAATCCAAAAGCTAAGCAACAATATTTCAGACATGAACAGTGCCATAGAAGGCCTGAGGAGCAGGTTTGAAATGATGGAAGACAGGATCAGTGAAATTGAAGATAAACACTTGGCTACAACACTATTTGAGGAAAAATCAGAAAAAAAAAGAAAAATAAAGAAACCTTGAGAATGATGTGGGATAGAATCAGAAGGAAAATCTGCGAGTGAACAGATTTCCAAAAGAGGGGGAGAAAACAGAAAACACAGAGAGGATCATTGAAGA
>NW_004443996.1:6512080-6515473 GCF_000243295.1 Trichechus manatus latirostris
GAAGACATAACCATAACAAACAACCATACACCTAATGACAGGGCTTCAAAATACATTAAAAAAAAACTCTAATTAAACACTGAAAAGAGAAATTGACAGTTTCAAATAATAGTAGGACTTCAACACAGCACTCTCAGTAAAGGACAGAACAACTGAAAAGAAACTCAGCAAACATAAGAAGACCTAAAGGGCACAATCAACCAACGTGACCTCATAGACATATATAGAACACTCCATCCAATAGCTGCAAAGTACACAGTCATTTCCAATGTACATGGAACATTCTCCAGACGAGACCACATCTTAGGCCTCATGGCAATCCTCAACAAGATGCAAAACGTTGAGATAATACAAAGTATCTTCTCTGACCACAATTCTATCAAGGTAGAAGTTAAGAATAGGAAGCGCAAGGAAAAAAAAAATCAATTACATGGAAACTGAATTACACCCTGCTCACACATCACCAGGTAACAAAAGAAATCAGAGATGGAATCAAAAAATTCCTAGAATCAAAGGAGAATAAAAACACATCATATCAAAACCTTTCGGACACAGCTAAGGCAGTCCTCAGAGGACAACTTATAGCAATAGAGTCACACATCAAAAAAGAAGAAAGGGACAAAAACATTAACTACACAACTCAAACAAATAGAAACAGAAAAGCAAAAAAATCCCACAGCTACCAGAAGAAAAGATACAATATAGATCAGAGAAGAAATAAATGAAACAGAGAATGAAATAACAAAAGAAAGTATCATAAAAAGCAAAAGTTTGTTCTTTGAAAGAGTCAACAAAATTGACAAACCAATGGCCAGCCTGACCAAAAAAAAAAAAAAAACGAGAGGACTCAAACAACCCAAATAAGAAATGCAATGGGCGACATTACAACAGACCCAACTGAAACAAAAAGGATCATAAAACAATATTATGAAAAATGATACTCCAACAAATTTGAAAACCTAGACGAAATGGTTAATTTCTAGAAACACACTGCCTACCCAAACTACCACAAAGTGATGTTGAAAATCTGAACAGACCGATAACAAGAGAAGAGATTGAAAAGGTAATAAAAAAAATTCCCAATAAAAAAAAAGAAAAGCCCTGGCCCAGATGGCTTCACTGGAGAATTCTACAAAAAATTCAGAGAAGCGCTTATACCAGTACTACTCAAGCTATTGCAGAGCAAAGTAAAGGAAGAAACACTTCCGAATTCATTCTATGAAGCCAGCATAACTCTGATAACAAAACCAGGCAAAGACACCACAAACAAAGAAAATTACAGACCAATATCTCTCATGAATATAGATGTAAAAATTCTCAACAAAATTCTACCCAATAGAATTCAGCATCATATCAAAAACATAATACACCACGACCAAGTAGCATTGATACCAGGTATGCGACGATTGTTCAACATAAGAAAATCAATCAACATAATCCACCACATAAATAAAATGAAAGAAAAGAATCACATGATCATCTCAATTGACGCAGAAAAGGCATTCGGCAAAGTCCAACACCCATTCCTGATAAAAACTCTCAATAAAATATGTATTGAAGGCAAATTTCTCAACTTAATAAAGGATATCTATGCAAAACCAATGGCCAACATCATTCTTAATGGAGAGAGGCTGAAAACATTCCCGTTGAGAACAGGAACAAGACAAGGATGTCCTTTATCATCACTCCTATTTAACATTGTGCTGGAAGTTCTAGCTAGAGGAATAAGGCAAGAAAAACAAATAAAGAGGATTCAAACTGGTAATGAAGAAGTTAAAATGTCCCTGTTTGCAGATGATATAATACTATACATAGAAAACCCAAAAGGCTCCACGAGAAATCTACAGGGACTAATTGAAAGATTCAGCAGAGTAGCAGGATACAAGATAAACATTCAAAAATCAGTTAGATTCCTATACACCAATAAAGAGAACAATGAAAGGGAAATCAGGAAAAAAATATCATTTATACTAGCCCTTAAAAAAATAAAATAAATCTAACCAGGGATGTAAAAGACCTATACAAAGAAAATTACAAAACACTACTGGAAGAAAACCTAAAGGATCTACATAAATGGAAAAAATACCATGCTCATGGATAGGTAGACTCAACATTGTAAGAATGACAATTCAACCCGAAGGAATTTACAAATACAACGCAATCCTAATTCAAATAACGACAACATTCTTCAAAGAGATGGAAAAACTAATCATTAACTTTAAATGGAAAGGGAAGAAGCCCAGAATAAGTAAAGCACTACTGAAGAAGAAGAATAAAGTTTGAGGACTCACATTACCTGACCTCAGAACCTAGTATACAGCTACAGTAGTCAAAAATCCTGGTATTGGTACAACGGCAGATACATTGACCAACTGAACAGACTTGAGAACCCAGATATAAATCCATCCACCTACGGACACCTGATCTTCGACAAGGGCCCAAAGTCCATCAAATGGGGAAAAGACAGTCTTTTTAACAAATGTTGCTAGCAAAACTGGATATCCATTTGCAAAAAAATGAAACCGAACCCATGCCTCATACCATATACAAAAACTAATTCAAAATGTATCAAAGACCTAAATATAAAGCCAAAAAGTATACAGTTCATAGAAGAAAAAATAAGACCAAAGCTACAGGCCCTAATACACTGCATTAACAGGATACAAACCATAACCATCAACACCCCAGAAGATAAGCTAGATAACTGGGATCTTCTGAAAATCAAACACCTATGCTCTTCAAAAGACTTGACCAAAAGAGTAAAAAGAGAACCTACAGACTGGGAAAAAATTTTTGGACAATACAAGTCAGACAGATGTCTAATCTCCATAATCTACATGAAAATCCAACACCTCTACAACAAAAAGATAATCTTATTAAAAAATGGGCAAAGGAAATGAACAGACACTTTACCAAAGAAGACATTCAAGCGGCCTACAGGCACATGAGGAAATGCTCGCGATTAGTAGCCATTAGAGAAATGAAAATTAAAAACACAATGAGACACTATCTCACCCTGGCATTACTGAAAAACACTGGAAATCACAAATGTTGGAAGTGCTGTGGGGAGATAGGAACTCTTATGCACTGCTGGTGGGAAAGCAAAATGATATAAACATTTTGGAAAATGATATCGCCCTTCCTTAGAAAACTAGAAGTAGAAATACCATACGATCCAGCAATCCCACTCTTAGGAATATATCCTAGAGAAATAAGTGTCGTCACTCGAATAGACATATGCACACCTATGTTCATGACAGCATTGTTCACAATAGCAAAAAGATGGAAACAATCTAGATGCCCATCAACAGATGAATGGATAAACAAACTATGGTACATACACACAATGGAGTACTATGCAAGGCTAAAGAACAATGATGAATCTGTGAAGCA
>NW_004443996.1:6516638-6533147 GCF_000243295.1 Trichechus manatus latirostris
GAGGGTTGACATGTCTTGGGGTTATTAACCAATGTCATAAAACAATATGTGTACTACTGTTTAATGAGAAACTATTTGTTCTGTAAACCTTCACCTGAAATACAATAAAAAAAAAAAAAAAAAAGACTTCTCCAAAAACAGAACCTACAGACTGGGAAAAAAGTTTTGGACATTACAAGTCAGGCAAAGGTCTAATCTCCGTAATCTACAAGGAAATCCAACACCTCTACAGCAAAAAGCTGACTAATCCATTTAAAAAATGGACAAAGGAAATGAACAGATAACCACTGACGACATTCAAGCGGCCAGCAGACACTTGAGGAAATGCTTGCGATCACTGGTCATTAGTGAAATGGAAATTAAAACCACAATGAGGTTCCATCTCACCCCAGCATTATTGGCACAAATCAAAAACACTAGCAATAACAAATTTTGGAGAGGTTGCAAGAAGATCAGAACTCTTATGCACTGCTGATGGGAATGTATAATGAAACAACCATTTTGGAAAATGATATGGCCCTTCCTTAGAAAGCTAGAAATAGAAATATCATATGATCCAGTAATCCCACTCCTTGGAATGTATCCTGGAGAAATAAGAGCCATCACACAAACAGACATCTGCTCATCCATGTTCATTGCAGCACTGTTCACAATAGCAAAAAGCTTCAAACAACGTAGATGCCCATTAACAGATGAATGGATAAACAAACTACGGTACATACACACAATGGGGTATTATGCAATGGTAAAGAACAATGATGAATCTGTGAAGCATGTCATAACATGGATGAAACTGGAGGATATTATGCTGAGTGAAATAAGTCAATCACAAAAGGACAAATATTGCATGAGACCTCTACTGTAAAAACTCTTGAAAAAGTTTACACACAGAAAGAAACAATCTTTGTTGTTTATGAGGTATGTGAGGGGTGGGGGGAGAACTAAATAGACAATAGATAAGTGGTAACTTTGGTGAAGGGTAAGACAGTGCACAATACTGGAGAAACCAGCACCACTTGTACAAGGAAAGGTCATGGAAGCTCCATAGACACATCCAGACTCCCTGAGGGACTGAATTGCTGGGCAGAGGGCTGTGGGGACCATGGTCTAGGGGGACAGGTAGCTCAATTGGCATAACACAGTTTATAAAGACAATGTTCTACTTTCTACCTTGGTGAGTAGCGTCTGGGGTCTTCAAAGCCTGTGAGCAGCCATCTAAGAAAGTCCACTGGTGTCACCTCTTCGGGAGCAAGGGAAAATGAAGAAAACGGTACAAGGAAAAGATCAGTCCAGAGAACTAAAGGACTACAGCTACCACGGCCTCCACCAGACTGAGTCCAGTACAGCTAGATGGTGCTCGGCTACCACCACAGACTGCTCTGACCAGGATCACAACAGATGTTCCTGGACAGAGGTGGAAAAGGACGTAGAACAAAATTCTAACTCCCCAAAAGGACCAGATTTACTGGCCTGACAGAGACTGGAGAAACCCCGAGAGAATGGCCTTCAGACACCCTTTTAGCTCACTGGTGAAGTCACTCCTGATTGGACAACCCCATAAAAAAAAACAGGACTAATGAGGCCCAGCAGTCCAGGGACAAGTACTAGAAGGCAGGAGGGGACAGGAAAGCTGGTGATAGGGAACCCAAGGTTGAGAAGGGATTGTGTTGATATGTCGTGGGGTTGTTAACCATTGTCATAGGACATTATGTGTATTAACTGTTCAATAAGAAACTATTTGTTCTGTAAACATTCATCTAATGTAAAAAAAAAAAAAAAAAAAGAATTATCTATGTGAGACCTAATTAGCAACAGCAACTCAAAAGGTTTGATGGAAAGCCTAGGGGGCAGTGAGTTGAAGATAATGGTGATGGAATAATTTGGAAAGGGATAGTGAGAATGGCAGCCCAAGTGGAAGAGCACAGTCGATGTCACTGAACTGTGCATGTAGAAATTTTTGAAATGGTGTATCTTTTGCTATGACTATTTTCACCAAAAAAAAAAAAAAAAAGATGTCCTACAACTTCGAGCTTGGAGACTGTCGACATGTCATGGGTTTGTTAACCAATGTCATAAAACAGTATGTGTACTGAGTGTTTAATGAGAAACTATTTGTTCTGTAAACCTTCATCTAAAGTACAATAAAAAATTTTAAAATATAAAATAAAATAAACTACATATAAAAAAACTAAACTATATTTAGGGTTGTACACACAGGTGTTATAAGTTTAAAATAAATTATTACTGTAATAGTCAAGAGAGTGGTTACTTCTAGAAAGAAAGGAGATTATAATTGGGGAGTAACATATGCATTTCTTGACTTGGGAGGCAATATACCTTTTGTTCAATGCACATGTTTTATGTATGTATGCTACAGTATAAAAATTAAGAAAATAAAATAATAAAAGGGCATGCGATGGGCCCCAACTTAAAAGTGGTGAGGAATGAAATAATAAAAAAAGAGATGGCTAACAGAAGAAAAAAAATGGTTGCAGCAGTATATGGTCAGGGAACTGCCAGAAATTCAAGCTGGCTTCAGAAGAGGATGTGGAAAGAGGGATATCATTGCTGATGTCAGATGGATCTTGGCTAAAAGCAGAGAATACCAGAAAGAAAGATGTTTACCTGTGTTTTACTGACTATACAAAGGCATTCGACTCTGTGGATCATAACAAATTATGGATAACATTGCCATGAATAGGAATGCCAGAACACTCAATTGTGCTCATGTGGAACCCATAGGTAGACCATGGGGCAGTCATTCAATCAGAACCCATACTGAGTGACTTAAAATCAGAAAGGGTGTGCATCAGACTAGTATCCTTTCATCATGATTATTCAATCTGTATGCTGAGCAAATAATCTGATAAGTCAGACTATATGAAGAGGAACGTGGCATTAGGATTTGAGGAAGACTCTTTAATAATCTGCCTTATGCAGATGACACAACCTTGCTTGCTGAAAGTGAAGAGGACTTGAAGCATTTACTGATGAAGATCAAAGTCTACAGCCTTCAGTATGGATTACACCTCAACATAAAGAAAACAAAAATCCTCAAACTGGACCAATAAGAAACATCACGCTAAATGGAGAAAAGACTGAAGTTTTAAGGATTAATTTTACTTGGATCCACAATCGATGCCCATGGAAGCGGCAGTCAAGAAATCAAACGGCATATTGTGTTGGGTAAGTCTGCTGCATGAGACCTCTTTAAAGTGTTCAAAAGCAAAGATGTCACTTTGAGGACTAAGTTGCCCCTGACCCAAACCATTGTATTTTCAATCGCCTCGTCTGCGTATGAAAGCTGGACAATGTATAAGGAAGACCAGAGAAGTGGCGCCTTTGAATTATGGTGTTAGCAAATAATATTGAATATACCATGGACTGCCAGAAGAACAAACAAATCTGTCTTGGAAGACGTGCGTGTGGAATTCTCCTTGGAAGCGAGGACAGGAATATTCTATCTCATGTACTTTGGACCTGAAGAAGGACACCATGCTTGGTAAAATAGTATGTCAGCAAAAAAGAGGAAGATCTTCAATAAGATAGATTGACACAATGGCTGCAACAATAGGCTGTAACATGGTAACTATTGTGAGGCTGACACAAGGTCGGGTTGTATTTCTTTCTGTTGTACGTAGGGTCGCTATGAGTCAAAACTGACTTGATGACACCTAACAACAATAACATACTTGGTTGTCACAACGGGGGGAGAAGTGCTATGCATATCTAGCTGGTAGAGGCCACTGATGCTGCTAATCATCTTACAACACATAGGAAAACCCCCACAACATAGAATCGTTGAACCCCCATATGTCAATAGTGATGTTGGTGTGATATCCTGGTCTAGATGTATCCTATAGCTGTATGCTGATAGGCATATTCATAGGTATTGCTGAAAAATTACAGTAATTGTGATTGTTCACTTGGCAAAAAAAAAAAAAAATACAAAAGTGGGCAAAACAAGCAGCAGGATTGGAGTGGCACGATGTAGCTCTGACCCCGTGCGGTGTGATGGATCCCTTGTGTGACCTTTCTACCATGGTCTTGTAACACCCACCCAAGTGATTGGGCAGGAATGTGTGATAGGGTAATTGTGGCCCACCAAAGGGATTGATTAGTTTTGCCATCTAACTGGGCTTGAAATGAGCCACCCCAGAGGCAGGAAAGAAGAGTCCACTACCACCAACGAAGGAGAGACGGACAGGAGATACCCGCCGGAGAAGCCGCAGTGGGCTTCCGGGCCCATGGAGTGAGAACACTGTGTGCCTTTGGGCAGAGACTGTGGGCCAGGGAGAGGCGTGCCTGTGAGCACGGCAGGGAAGAGGCTGTCTTAATGGAAGAACTGTATCCTTGAATGTTCCTGAGCCTGAATTGTAGCCTCTTACTTCCCTAATAAACCCCATAATCTTGAGTATGGTCTGTGAATGCTGTGTGGCCATTGCAATGAATTATCAAACCCAGCAGAGAAATAGAGATTGCTGTGAAGGGATGGCTGGTGTCAGAGTTGGTAAAGATGGTGGAGAGAGGAGGCATACCCCACCACCACCTCATAGGAATCAGCCTTGGGGTGTTGATCTTGATTTTCCTTCCCCTTGTGAAGTTAGAGGAAGTCAGACACTCCCCACCCCTCATGTCATTTTTACACTGAGCGGCAAAATTGTAAAAGAATGAAAGGGCCATTTTCTGAAATGTGACTTTTTCAAATTAAGCGAGGCCTCTGAATTTAATTTGATTGGATTTTGGAAGATACTAGACCCCTCTTTCCCCATATTGGGATGCATACCAATCCTCTTTTCTCTGAAGCCACCTAAATATGCATTTATGTATTGTTGGTATGTGCACCCGGTTTTAATTTGCAGACCTATATTCTTGTCTACAGATGGATCAAATATTTTTAGGCATCTTTGTATTTCATGGCAATTACATAGTTTAATCCCTCTTGCAGTGATGGCATTTCTTCTTCAGAGAGTTGTGTTAGCCAATTCCCTCCCCGCCCCAGGAGTGGACTAAGTTTTAGATTGAACTCACCAAATAAAATATCAAGAAAAGCAAACACTAAAGTTGCAATTTCCAAATTGGAATAAAGGAAATTTGAATGTTCTGATTGGTCCTTTTAACTGAAGAACTCAGAGGAGTGTGTGTGAGTGTGTGTGTTTCAGGACAGGGATACCTGTTGGTATTAAACTGTATGCCTTAGATTTAACAATTATCCATTACTTCTTGGGACAAGACTGGGGATGCCTTAGTTACTACAGTAGAATGGTGCTGACTAGAAGGGAATGTTGTTAGGTGACGTTGAGTCGATTCTCACTCGTAGAGACCCAATGTGACAGAGTACAACTGCTCCATGGATTTCCAAGTGTGTAATCATTACCTGAGCAGACTGTCAGGTCTTTCTCCTGCAGAACCACTGATTTGGTTAGAACTGCCAACCTTTCAATTAGCAGCTGAGTGCTTAACCATTGTGCCACCAGGACTCCTAGAAGGGAATAGAAGATGAAATTAGACCATTTATCAGTTCTCTCACTTCATACAAACTAGTTAATCTCACTAAATCTAATTTTCTCATCTAAATCCCAGAATAGTTGTACGTGTCATAGAATTGTTTATAAGTTAATTAAAGAAGTTAATGTATGTAAGTATGTAGTAGGACAATAAATACATAGTTTTTTGTTATTTGTTGTTGTTGTTAGGTGACCCTATGTACACCAGAACAAATAATACCTGGTTCCATGCCATCCTCACAATCATTGCTATGTTTGAGACCATTGTTATAGCTACTGTGTCAATCCTATCCTTGAGGGTCTTCCTTTTTTAGCTGACCCTTTACTTTACCAAACGTGATGTCTTTCTCTAGGGACTGGTCCTTCCTGATAACAGTTCCAAAGTATGTGAGACTAAATCTTGCCATCCTCCCTTCTAAGGAGCATTCCCCCTGTGCTTCTTCTGAGACAGATTTGTTTGTTCTTCTGGCAGTCCATGGTAATTCAATATTCTTCACCTACACCATAACTCAAAGGCATCAATTCTTCTTCTGTCTTCCTTATTCATCGTCCAGCTTTCACATGCATACTAGGCGATTGAAAATACCACGGCTTTGGTCAGGGGCACCTTATTCCTCAAAGCGACATCTTTGCTTTTGAACAGTTTAAAGAGGTTTTTTGTAGTAGACTTACCCAATGCAATACATCTTTTGATGTTTTGACTGTTGCTTCCATGGGCATTGATCATGAATCCAAGTAAAATGAAATACTTGACAACATCAATCTTTTCTCTGCTATCATGATGTTGCTTATTGGTCTAGTTATGAGGATTTTTGTTTTCTTTATGTTGAGGTGTAATCCATACTGAAGGCTGTAGTGTTTGATCTTCATCAGTAAGTATCTTCAGCAAAATTTTACTTTCATGCAATATTAATGATATTATTTGATAATTTCTGCATTCTGTTGCATCAATTTCTTTGGAATGGGCACAAATATGGATCTCTTCCAGTCGGTTGGCCAGGTCTTCCAAATTTCTTGGCATTGACTAGTGAACACTTTTAGCATTACATTCAATTTTTGAAACTTCTCAATTGGTATTCCGTCAATTCCTGGAGCCTTGTTTTTTGCCAATGCCTTCAATGCAACGTGGACTTCTTCCTTCAGTACTATTCGTTCTTGATCATATGTTACATCCTGAAATGGGTGATCATTGACAAATTCTCTTTGGTAGAGTCACTCTGTGTGTTCATTCCTTCCATCCTCTTTTGATGCTTCCTGCATTATTCAATATTTTGCCCAGAGAAACCTTCAATATTGCAACTCGAGGCTTAAATTTTTTTTTCAGTTCTTTCAGCTTGAGAAATGCTGTGCTTGTTCTTCCCTTTTGGTTTTCTAACTCTACGTCCTTGCACACTTCATTATAATACCTTACTTTGTGTTCTTGAGCTGCCCTTTGAAATTTTCTGTTCAGGTCTTTTATGTGATCATTTCTTCCATTCGCTTTAGCTATTCTACGTTTAAGAACATGTTTCAGAGTCTTTTCTGGCGTGTATTTTGGTCTTTTCTTCCTGTCTTTTTAATGACATTTTTCCTTTCTTCATGTATGATGTCCTTGATGTCATCCCACAACAGGTCTGGCCTTTGGTCATTAGTGTACAATGCATCAAATCTATTCTTGAGATGGTCTCTAAATTCAACTGTGATATACTCAAAGTCGTACTTTGGCTCTTGTGGACTTCTTTCAATTTTCTTCAGCTTCAACCTGAACTTTCATACTAGCAATTGATAGTCTGTACTGTGGTCAACCACTGGCCTTCATCTGACAGATGATATTGAGATTCTCCATCTTCTTTTTTCACAGATGTAGTGGATTTGATTCCTGGATATTCCATCTGGTGAAGTCCAACTATATACTTGCCATTTATGCTGTTGAAATGATAACTTTTATTATTTATTATTATTTTTAAATGACCATTTTCTCAAACCTGAAATTACCATTTAGAAGGAACAAGTTTTCTAGAGAAAGTTCAGTCTCCTGGCACAATTTATTTAAAGAAAGGAAGAGTCTAATATAGAAATTGGCAAAAAAGGATCCAACATGAAGTAACAGCTTATCTTGACAGGTTATCTGACGACAACACTGGGGATATTAGAAACAAGTGACATTTTGAGATAAGCAAATATGCAGGCAAGAATCTGGCATCAAGAAAGGTAATTAGTAGGCATTAGGACCTCAGTTAAAGGACTAGGTTTCAGGAGAAGGATTCCTGGTTCTGGAGGGGAAATGGCAAAATTCAATACTACCACAACTGAATCTTTGGAAAGCCATTTGTCAGGAAAATGGGACCAGAAGCAAATAAAGGACATTCTTTGATGTACTTTAGGTAGTACTGCTACAGTGTTTTTTTATTTTTTTATTTTTATTTTTTGTAAACTTACCCCTTCTCTACTTTATTGCCCCTCTTTCCATTAGGTATGTAAAATACAAAAGATTAATATTAATAGAAGAGATTGGCAAAGATGTAATAATGCAGGAGTTTTGCTTTAAGGAAGTCCATTGGTCTTAAGTCTAAGGAAGTTTTAGCCAGTGCAGTGGGGTAGTAATCTAGTTCAAAAATGTCCTTAAAGTGACAGTTAAATAGTCACCTCAAAGAATTGTAAGGATGAACCACAATCTATTAAAAATGACTTTTGTGATCCCAAAAACACAAGATCTGTGGTAATAGTGGAGATTATGGACATTTTACTTATGTCTGGATCTCCTTAACTAGTCATGTGTAGACCTATTCCCGTCGTTAATATACTAGATTTTGGGAGGGTGGGATGTTAGGTACTCTGCCTCAGTTACTTTGAATTGAACCTGTTATTGGACTTTAACTGTTACTTTACTTAAAGTGGTGTGTGGCTTAGGGAAGCATTTAGCTGAAAAACCTTTCACAATTCTGTTATGTACAGCTACTCCTACATGTTGTTGTTGTTGTTATTAGGTGCATTTGAGTCGGTTTAGACTCATAGTGACCCTGTGTACAACAGAACAAAACAATGGCCGGTCCTGCGCCATCCTCATGATCGTTGTTATACTTGAGCTCATTGTTGTAGCGACTGTGTCAATCCATCTCCTATAAGGTCTTCCTCTATATTGCTGACCCTCCACTTTACCAAACATGATGTTCTTCTCTAGGGACCGATCCCTCCTGTTAACATCTTCAAAGTATGTGAGACAAAGTCTCACCATCTTTGCTTCTAAGGAGCATTCTGGCTGTACTTCTTCCAAGACAGATTTGTTCATTCTTTTGGCAGTGCCAAGAAATTTGGAAGACAGCTGCCTGGCCAACCGACTGGAGGAGTTCCATATTTATGCCTATTCCAAAGAAAGGTGATCCATCCGAATGTGGAAATCATCGAACAATGTCATTAACATCACAGGCAAGTAAAATTTTGCTAAAGATCATTTAAAAGCAGTTTCAACAGTATATCAAGAGGGAACACCTACATATTATCAGATACTGTTTTAGTCTAGGATTTTCTTCTATAGAACTTTGAATCATGGTCAAATTGCATTATAAAATTGTGTTGATTCCACCTGTGAAATGTTCAGGCCCTCCTTATCCCTCACTTGGATCATCGAAATAGCCTCGTAATGTGTTTCTATGATTCCAATTTCTGCCTACTCCAATCTCTTCCTCACATCAAAGCCAAAACCTGAGTGGGAACAGGTTTTTCCAAGAAGAGGTACTTAACAATTACTGTGCATCAGCATCACCTGGGTAGCTTTCTAAACTGTAAATACCTAGACTCCACCCCCAGGGATTCTGGTTCATAACAAGGAGTTGAACATATGAATCTGAATTTTAACAAGCTTTCAGGTGACTATAATGCATGATGTCCCTTTACCACACTTTGAAATGTAGTGGCATGGTGAATAATGCCCAAAATCCTTATTAGGATTTTCAGCATTCTTAAATAGCTAAATGGCAATCCCTATTTGGTAATTCAAGGAGTTCAGTTTTGATATTATCAAACCAAACATATCAGAAGATATTGTAGCCTTTACCGGGGGCGGGGCCAAGACGGGAGAGTAGTCAGACAGCTTCGTATATCCCTCTGACAACAAAGACCTGGAAAAACAAGTGATTTGATTGTATATGAATATCTAGGAGCCCTGAACAAGGCAAAGTTGAGGAAACGGACTCAGTGGTGGAGGGAGAGGGAGACGGTTCACAAGAAGCGAGCAACACCAGAGAAGAGGCAGTGGGACTGCAACTCTTCAGCCACTCCAGGTTGGCAGTGAAGCAGGCAAACAGCTGTGCACATACTAGGGAAACAGTTTTCACATTGAAAGAGATCTGGCAGCAGAGATTTTGCTTGGACACTCCAAACCAGTGAAAAGCAGCTCCCAAGCAACTAAAGATAAGTACACGTGAGTGGTCTTTTGCAAGAATTTTTTTCAAAAAATAAAGCCCATTTGGGAAAAACCTCTCTCCCTTTTACCTCCTCCCTCCCCACTCTGCACCAGGAGTCCACTGGGCTGGAAGTAGATCCCAAAAGGCACTCTGACCCATTCTCCTGGCCTTAGAGAGGGAACAAATAAGCTCCTGGCTCCCCTAAGCCAGGAACTCAGGGTCGGCACAACTCCTTTGCTAGGCACAGGCACAAGGGGTCCGCAGACTTGAGTGCCTTACACCCCTGTATAGACTTGTGGGGATCAATCTCAACACCGTTAGCCCTCACTACCACAGAATAACAGGGCAAACATCTAAAGTTTAACTTCAACTGTTTCAGCTGTGAAGTGGCAGATTTGTGACCCTCGAAACAGCCCTGCCTCTTAAGTAAACGCTTTTAATGATCCACAACAGGGGCTTGAGGACTGGTGGCATCACCTAAGCCACCTAGTCACCTGCTACAGGAGTCCAAGAAAAAGTGGTGCCCTCTAGTCTTTACAGCCAACAGACTGGGGTGCTTATAGTCCGGCTGCAAAACTTACCTACCTACTCACACTAGGGAATAGGGACACACTTTCTTTTCAGACTCTCAGGGGCAGCAGTCAGCCCCTTGCCTAGCTCAGCAAGTGATCCCCTACCACAGCCAGATACCAGTGCCTGCACCAATCACCCATGCCTCTCTAAGACTGTAGGTGAGAACCTGCACCACACACTTTGTGACCGACAGCCTGGACACCTGAGGTGAACCCATACAAGAAAATTTAACAGACTCCTGTGTACACATACTTATTTACAGAACTAACTACCTGGTGACAGGACATTAGAGCTTTAAAGGTGACAATAATCAAACTAGCACACACGAGCAGCATATTGGGGCATATCAAAACAAAACAAGAAGCTAAGACTCACTAAACAATTATAAAATAAAATTGTAATAACTTATTGATGGCTCAGAGACAACAGTCAATATCAAATCGCATAAAGAGGAAGTCCATGATGGCTTCAGCAAGCTCCCAAAATAAAGAATCAATAAATTCTCTGGAGAAAGAGAATTTCTTGGAATTACCAGAGGCAGAATACAAAAGATTAATATACAGAACTCTTCTAGAAATTAGAAAGGAAATTCTACAAAATGCAGAAATTTCCAAAGAACACACAGACAAAGTAGTAGTGGAACTTAAAAAAGTTATTCAAGAACATAATGACAAACTTCATAAGCTGCAAGAATCCATAGAGAGATAGCAATCAGAAATCCAGAAGATTAACAACAAAATTTCAAAATTAGACAACTCAGTAGAAAGTCATAGGAGCAGAATTCAGGCAGTAGAAGTTAGAATTAGTGACATTGAAGATAAAGCACTTGATGCCAACTTATTTGAGGAAAAATTAGATGAAAGAATTAAAAATAATGAAGAAACTCTAAGAGTCATGTGGGACTCTATCAAGAGAAATAACTTATGAGTCATTGGAGAACAAGAACGGGGGGTGGAGGATATCAGAAAATACAGAGAAAATTGTTGAAGATTTGTTGACAGAAAACTTCCCTGATATCATGAAAGATGAGAAGATATCTATCCAAGATGCTCATCGAAACCCACATAAGGTAGATCCCAAAAGAAAGTCACCAAGACATATTATAATCAAACTTACCAAACCCAAAGATAAATAGAGAATTTTAAGAGAGGCTAGGGATAAAAGAAAAGTCATCTACAACAGAGAGTCAATTAGAATAAGTTTGGACTACTCAGCAGAAATCATGCAGGCAAGAAGGCAATGAGATGGCATATATAAAGCCTTGAAGGAAAACAACTGCCAGCCAAGAATTATATATCCAGCAAAACTGTCTCTCAAATAGGATGGCGAAATTAGGGTATTTCCAGGTAAACAGAGGTCCAGGGAATTTGCAAAAACCAAACGAAAATTACAAGAAATACTAAACGGAGTCCTCCAGTTAGATAATCAATAACACCAGATAACAACGCAAGACTAGAACACAGGACAGAGCAACCAGATATTGATTCAGATAGGGAAGTCAAAAATACGTCAAAGCTAAAACATTGAAAATAGAGAAACAGAGATATCAATATGTAAAAAAGGACATTAAAATAAAAAAGAAGAACTTAAAAAAGTCAGACATTGATTTTTCATATAGAAGGGTAGTCAAGGCGATATAAAGTAATAAAAGACTGGTATAAACTTAGAAAAATAGGGGTAAGTATTAAGGTAACCACAAAGGAATCTAACAATCCTACAAATCAAAATAAAAAAGTAGAAAAACATAAAGAACCAGAAAACACAAAATCTACAACAATGAAAAAGATTAAAAAAATACATAAAAAAAAAAGACTCAGCACAGAAAATTACGGGGAACAAAGAAACTGTGAACAACACACAAAAGGAGATGTCAGGATGACAGCACTAAACTCATACCTATCAATAATTACTCTGAATGTAAACGGACTTAATACCCCCGTAAAGAGACGGAGAGTGGCAGATTGGATAAAAAAGCATGATACATCTCTATGCTGCCTACAAGAGATGCACCTTAGACTTAAAGACACAAACAGGCTAAAACTCAAAGGATGGAAAAAAATATATCAAGAAATCACACTCAAAAAAGAGCAGGAGTGGCAAAATTAATCTGTGACAAAATAGACTTTAAAGTAAAATTCACCACAAAGGATAAGGAAGGGCATTATATAATGATTAAAGGGTCAATACACCAGGAGGACATAACAATAATAAATATTTATACACCCAACAACAAGGATCCAAAATACATAAAGTCAAACTGCTCTGAAAAGAGAGATAGAGTGATCCACAATAATAGTAGGAGACTTCAACACGCCACTTTCTGTGAAGGACAGAACATCCAGAAAGAAACTCAACAAAGACATGGAAGTGTTAAATGCTACAATCAACCAACTTGATCTCATAGACATATACCGAACACTGCACCCCACAGCAGCCAAGAATACTTTCTTTTCTAACACACATGGAACATTCTCCAGAATAGACCACATATTAGGCCATAAAGCAAGCGTTAACAAAACCCAAAACATCAAAATATTACAAAGCAAATTTTCTGACCATAAAGCCATAAAAGTGGAAATCAACAACATAAAAAGCAAGGGAAAAAAATCAACCACATGGAAACTGAACAACACTTTGCCCAAAAACTACAGGGTTATAGAAGAAATTAAGGATGGAATAAAGAAATTCATAGAATCAAAGGAGAAAGAAAACACATCCTAACAGAACCTTTGGGACACAGAAAAAGCAGTGCTCAGAGGTCAGTTTATAGCAATAAATGCACATATCCAAAAAGAAGAAAGGGCCATAATCAAAACATTAACCCTACAACTGGAACAAGTAAAAACACAGCAGCAAAACAAGCCCACAGGTGCCAAAAGGAAGGAAATAATAAGGATCAGAGCAGAATTAAATGAAATAGAGAATAGAAAAACAATTGAAAGAGTTAACAAGTCCAAAAGCTGGTTCTTTGAAAAGATCAACAAAATTGATAAACCATTGGCCAAACTGACAAAAGAAAAACTGGAGAGGAAGCAGACAACCCATACAAGAAATTAGATGGGTGATATCACTACAGACCCAACTGAAATTAAAAGAATCATAACAGGACTTTGGGCAACATGGCGTTCTAGGCAGAAGCACCATGACATCCCCCCACAGCAAAGAGCCGAAAAACTAAGACAAACAGATTAAACAGCAATCCTGAAACCCTAAAATATCAAATGAAGAGATAAAGAACTCAGCCAAGCACCAAATGGAGTGAGAAAACTGACAGAGAACAGAGAGCGAGGAGAGGTTCATGCAGAGGACCCCATCAGCTAACACAGCATTGTTCTTCCTTCTTTTCCTGTCCCCTAAATACCTGGTGCTGAATTCCTCCATGCCTTCTAGCCAGGCTGCACTGCAACACCTGGGAACAACTTCCCCAGACCTCATACTGCACCAGTGGGATCCCTGGGAGCTTTGCTGTTCTTTTTTCTTTCTAATTTTTATTTATTCATTCTTTTTTTCTTCCTCTTCTTCTTTTTGTTTTTCTCCATTTCATAGTCTCTCATCTCTCCACTCCAACGGTAAGCTCCACTAGCTCTCTTTTTTTGTTTGTTTGTATGTTTTTGGCTCTTCTTCCTCTCTCCCATAACCATCTTAGCTCCACACATCACAATCTCCCCCATCCATCCTGCTTACCTGCGGTGTGCGCTTAACATCACACTACCAAGTAGCATAGGCACGGCCTAAAGGGACCTGCCTTGCATGGATTAACAACCCTCCCTGGTGGCTGTAGTAAGCGCCACAAACAAACCATCCCAGCAACTCCTTTTCAGCTAGACCTTCCCTGCTGTAGCATATCTGAGTGACTGACCCTGCCTATCAGAGAAGGAGGTGGAAAGTATCATGCCCACAGATGAGCAAACAACAAAGAACACACAGCCCACATGCTCAGACATAGCCAAATTAAAAACAAACAATAAACAGGATGAAACAAACAAATCTACAATCAATAAATGAGAAAAATAACTACTAAATGCCCTGAAGACAGCAGACAATATCAAAACATGTACAAAAACAGGACAGGATGGTTCCGATAGGCATCCAAAATAAAACACCAGATGACTTTCCAGTAGAAGAAAAGGTACTAGAACTACATGATAGGGAATTCAAATCTCTAATACTCAGAATTATCCAAGAGTTGATGCAAAAAGCAGACAAAAATAAGGAAAAAATAGACAATTCATGATAAAGGCAGACAAATTCATGGAAAATACAGACAAAAATAGAAGAATTCAGGAAAATAATGCAGGAACAAAATGCTAAAATAAATTCACAACTAGAAATTATACAAAGACAACAATTAGAAATTGAAAAGATAACAAGATTTCAGAAATGGACAATGTCATAGAAGGGCTGAGGAGAAGATTTTGAAATGGTGGAAGACAGGGTCAGTGGAATTGAAGACAAACACTTGGATACAAATCAGTTAGAGGAAAACTCAGAAAAAAGAACAAAGAAAACAGAAGAGACCCTGAAAGTTATGTGGGATACAATCAAAAGCAAAACTCTGAGAGTGATTGGAGTTCCAGAACAGGGGGAGAAAACAGAAGACACAGAGAGTATCATTGACTAATTGCTGGCAGAAAACTTCCCCAATATCATGAAAGATGAAAAGCTGGCCATCGAAGAAGCTCAAAGAACGCCTTATGGGATAGACCCCAAAAGAAAATCACCAAGGCATATCATAATCACACTCAATAAAACCAAAGACAAACAAAGAATCCTGAGAGCAGCTCAAGAAAAACATAAAGTCACATACAAAGGAGAAACAATAAGACTAAGCTCGGATTATTCAGCAGAAACCATGCAGGCAAGAAGGAAATGGGATGACATATATAAAACCTTGAAAGAAAAAAATTGCCAGCAAAGAATAATATATCTTGCAAAACTCTCATTCAAATATGATGGTGAAATTAGGTCATTTCCAGATAAACAGAAATTAAGGAACTATGTAAAAACCAAACCAAATTTTCAAGATTTATTAAAGGAAGTCCTTCAATCTGAGAACAAACAGTATCAGACCACCGGCTGAATATAGGACACAGGATTATACTAGTCAGATACCAACCTAAGAAATGAATTTTAAGGACTATGCAAAACCAAAAAGAATTACAAAAGGGAACTAGAGAGGATAATCTGTAAACGACAACAGCATCAGAACAATAAAAAAGGAAATAAATGTTGTAGATATAGAACCTTCTACTGGAGAGGAAGTCAAGCTATACCAAGTAATAATAGACTAGTTTAAATCTAGGAAGGTAAGGGTAAATTTCACGGTAACCACAAAGCAAGTTAACAAACATACTGATAAAAATAAAGAGGAAAAACATAAAGTCTCACTAAAAAAAAAACCTACAAAAACAAAAGAAATGAAAAAAAAATCCACAATCAAAAGGAACTCAGCACAGGAGAGTAAGAGGAACAACACTGGTGGACGTTATGCTGAGTGAAATAAGTCAATCACGAAAGGACAAATACTGTATGAGACCTCTACAGTATAACTCATGTAAAATTTTACACACAGAAAGAAACAATCTTTGTTGGGAGGAGTGGAGGGGAACTAAATACATAAGTGGTAACTTTAGTGAAGGGTAAGTCAGTACACATTAATGGGGAAGCCAGCACAACTTGTACAAGGAAAGGTCATGGAAGCTCCATAGAGACTTACAAACTCTGTGAGGGACTAAACTGCTGGGCAGAGGGCTGTGGGGACCGTGGTCTCCAGGAACATCTAGCTCAATTGGCATAACACAGTTTATAAAGACAATATTCTACATTCTACCATGGTGAGTAGCGTCTGGGGTCTTCAAAGCTTGTGAGCAGCCATCTAAGATACTCCACTGGTCTCACCCCTTCAGGAGCAAGGGAGAATGAAGAAAACAGGTTAAAAGGAAAAGATTAATCCAGAGGACTAATTGACCACAGCTACCACGGCCTCCACCAGACTGAGTCCAGTAGACCTAGATGGTGCCCGGCTATCACCATTCATTGCTCTGACC
>NW_004443996.1:6533861-6543513 GCF_000243295.1 Trichechus manatus latirostris
AATAAAAAAAATTTTAAAAGAGTCATAACAGATTACTATGAAAAATTGTACTCTGACAAATTTGAAAACCTAGAGGAAATGGACAAATTTCTAGAAACTCACTACCTACCTAAATTAACGGAAACAGAGGTAGAACAACTAAATAAACCCCTAACAAAACAAGAAATTGAAAAGGGTATTAAAAAACTTCCAACAACAAAAAAAAAAACCTGGCCCTGATGGCTTCACGGAGAACTTTAGCAAACTTTCAGAGGAGATAACACCTCTTCTACTAGAGGTATTTCAGAACATAGAAAAGGATGGAAGATTCCCAAACTCATTCTATGAATCTAGCATAGCCATGAAACCAAAACCATGTAAAGACACCACAGAAAAAGAAAATTACAGACCAGTATCCCTCACAAACTTTGACCCAAAAATACTCAACAAAATTCTATCAAATAGAATTCAGCAACATATCAAAAAAAATAATTCAACATGACCAAGTGGGATTTATACCAGGTATGCAGGGATGGTTCAACATTAGAAAAACAATCAATGTAATCCATCACATAAAAAAAATACAAAAGACAAGAACCACATGATCTTATCAATCGATGAAGAAAAGGCATTCAAAAAAGTCCAACACCCATTCATAATAAAAACTTTCAATATAATAGGAATAGAAAGGAAATTCCTCAATGTAATTAAGGGCATTTATACAAAACCAACAGCCAACATCATCATAAATGGAGAGAATCTGAAAGCATTCCCCTTGAGAACAGGAACTAGACAAGGATGCCCTCTATCACCACTATTATTCAACATTATGCTGGAGGTCCTAGCCAGAGCAATTAGGCTAGAAAAAGAAATAAAGGGCGTCCAAATCGGTAGGGAAGAAGTCAAAGTATCTCTAGTTGCAGATTATATGATCTTATACACAGAAAACCCCAAAGAATCCATAAGAAAACTACTGGAACTAATAGAAGAGTTCAGCCAAGTTTCAGGATACAAGATAAACATACAAAAATCAATTGAATTCCTTTACACCAACAAAGAGAACCTTGAAGGGGAAATCACCCAATCAATACCATTGAAAATAGCCCCCAAGAAGTTAAAATACTTAGGAATAAAACTAACCAGAAAAGTAAAAGATCTATACAGAGAAAACTACAAGACACTACTGCAAGAAACTAAAAGAGACCTGCATAAGTGGAAAAATATACCTTGTTCATGTATAGATGTATAGGTAGACTCAACATAGTGAAAATGTCAATTCTACCCAAAGCAATCTACAGTTACAATGCAATCCTGATCCAAATTCCACCAGCATTTTTTAAGGAGTTGGAGAAACAAATCACCAACTTCATATGGAAAGGGAAGAGGCCCTGAATAAATAAAGCATTACTCAAGAAGAAGAACAAAGTCGGAGCCTTACAATACCTGATTCTCGGACCTATTATACTGCCATGGTAGTCAAAACAGCCTGGTAGTGGTACTACAACAGATACATAGACCAATGGAACAGAGTTGAGAATCCAGATATAAGCTCATCCACCTATAAGCAGCTAATATTTGACAAAGGCCCAAAGTCCATTAATTGGGGAAAAGACAGTCTCCTTAACAAATGGTGCTGGCATAGCTGGATATCCATCTGTAAAAAAGTGAAACAATACCAATACCTCACACCATGCACAAAACCTAACTCAAAATGGATCAAAGACTTAAATATAAAATTGAAAACGATAAAGATCATGGGAGAAAAATTAGGGACAAAGCTAGGAGCCCTAATACATGACATAAACACAATACAAACCATAAGTAACAATGCACAAGCACCAGAAGAGAGACTAGATAAATGGGAGCACCTAAAAATCAAATATGTATGCTCATAAAAAGACTTCACCAATAGAGTAAAAGGACAACCTACAGACTGGGAAAAAAATTTTTGACTGCAACAAATACGATCAGCGTCTAATCTTTAAAATCTACGAGATACTGCAAAACCTCAACAACAAAACGACAAATAACCCAATTAGAAAATGGGCAAATGATATGAACAGGCACTTCACCAAAGAAGATATTCAGGCGGCTGACAGACACATGAAGAAATGTTCACGATCATTAAGCATTAGAGAAATGCAGATCAAATCTACAATGAGATATCATCTCACCCCAACAAGGCTAGTCTTAATCCAAAAAACACAAAATAATAAAATGCTGGAGAGGTTGTGGAGAGACTGGAACACTTATACACTGTTGGTGGGAATGTAAAATGGTACAACCACTTTGGAAATTGATTTCACACTTCCTTAAAAAGCTAGAAATAGAAGTACCATACGATCCAGCTATCCCGCTCCTTGGAATATATCCTAGAGAAATAAGAGCCATCACACGAATAGATATATACACACCCATGTTCATTGCAGCACTGTTCACAATAGCAAAAATATGGAAGCAACCTAGGTGACCATCAAAGTACGAATGGATAAACAAACTATGGTATATCCACACAATGGAATATTACACAACCATAAAGAACAACCATGAAGCTGTGAAACATCGTATAACATGGTGGAAGCTGGAATTTATTATGCTGAGTGAATTTAGTCAGTCACAGAAGGACAAATACTGTATAAGACCAGTATTATAAGAACTCAAGAAAAGGTTTAAACACAGAAGAAAACATTCTTTGATGGTTACGGGGATGGGGAGTGAGGATGAGGGTTATTCACTAACTAGATAGTAGATAAGAATCATCTGAGTCGAAGGGAAGGACAGCACACACTAAAGGGGAAGACAGCAGAACTGGACTAAACCAAAGCTAAAATGTTTCCTGAATACTATCAAATACTTTGAGAGACAGAGTAGCAGGGGTAGGGGTGTGGGGGACCATTCTTTCAGGGGACATCTAGGTCAATTGGCATAACAAAGCTTATTAAGAAAATGTTCTGCATCCTACTTTGGTGAGTGGCGTCTGGAGTCTGAAAAGCTTGCAAGCGGCCATCTAAGATGCATCAATTTGTCCCAACCACTTGGAGTAAAGGAGAACGAAGAACACCGAAGACACAAAGAAAGTCTCAGCCCAAGAGACAGAATGGTCTACATGAACCAGAGACTTAATCAGTCTGAGACCAGAAGAACTAGATGGTGCCCAACTACCACAATGAACGTCCTGAAAGGGAACACAACAGAGAGTCCCTGATGGAGAGAAAAGGATAGGGTACAGGACTCAAATTCTAGTAAGAAGACCAGACCTAATGGTCTGACTGAGACTGAAGGTGCCTAGAAAGCTTGGTCTCTGGACTCTCTATCAGCCCAGAACTAAAACAATTTCCGAGGCCATCTCTTCAGACAGGGATTGGACTGGACTGTGGGACAAGAATTGATACTCATGAAAAGTGTACCTCTTAGTCAAGTAGATACAAGAGACCAAAGGGGCAGCTTCTGTCCAGAGGTGAGATGGGAAGGCAGAGAGCTTTAGGAGCTGGTTGAATGGTCATGAGGAATCAGGTGCAGAAAGGAGGAGTGTGCTGTCACAGAATGGGGTGAATAATTATGGTCTCATAACAATGTATGTATAAAAATTTTGTATGGGAGATTAACTTGAAAAGTAAACTTCATTTAATTACAACAATAACAAAAGAAAAAAAGAAGCTATTGTAACTATTACAGAAAAATTGATGTAAATTCTTCATGAATCTACAAGGGCCCAGAAAGCTAATAGGTTACTTGGGTGACCTCTGTGTGTGTGTGTGTGTGTGTGTGTGTGTGTGTGTGTGTGTGTGTGTGTGTGATTCAGGAAACCCTATGTGGATACCTTGCTTTTGTTCCTTGCTTGGAAGTTCCTTTTGTTCTTTCACTAACCAAAAAAAGGTACTATTCCTACTCTAGCTCCAGTCGAACTCCTTTCCATATTCCTCTACCCTGATGACCAAACGTCACTCCTTTCCCTCCTGCCTGTTCCTTTTGGTGCCTCCAACTGATCTGATGAGAAAGTGGGGTAGGGCTTATTGGACTGATAAGGCAACATTGTTTGAGTACTGGAATTTGTGGCCAGAATGCATGATATGGACTTAGCTCAAAATGTGGACTAGCCAAGATCAGTGCCACTTAGGAGGAAGGGGAAAAAAAATCAAGGTAGATAGATCACTGTGAATTTTTTGATGAACTAATTAACTCTTCAAAGCCCCATTGTGTAAGAACACAATGAATTCTACAGCTTATTCAGTTGATAAAACACCAACCTCATTGACTGGAAACCATTTATATAATAGGGTTTTCATACATGTTTGCTGAAGTATATTTTCTCCCTCAAAATGTCTTTCCTTTGTCAATGCTTCCACACGGTGTTTTATGTTAAATGAACATCAAATGAAAGATAGGTTTTATTCTATCATTCTAAATGGTCCTTGTTAAGCATAGGTCTTCCCTTTACATTTTCTCATATCCATGACTCAGTTGATATATTTCACCATCTCCATTAGCAGCTTTGGAAATGATAATTTAACTAAACTATATTGAATATAGTAGTAAATGGAGAGAGGAAATTTTTCATCCTTGTACAAGAAACAGTATATACATTAAAAGGTTTCTACCACAGCGTCTAGTTACTAGAGCTTGGCAACTTGCAATGAAATACCATCTGCAGACCAGAACTTTTGGAGGGCGCCCATCTTTCTGCCAAGAGCAAATATGAATTTGTACAAATTCACACCCAATTGTTTTCTGTTTTGACACTTGCTACTAAGAGAATATGCATATATGTTAATGAAGACCACCCTCATATTCTTTCTTCCAGTCATAACTAGACCTACTGCCTTGGGAAATCATTGAGGTATACTCTCTTAACTGGAATATTTTATTAAACAACTCTACTCAGACACTCTGGAAGGTAGTGATAATGGTGTTTATAATGATGATTCTGGTGCACTGAATCCCCAAATAAAATGTAGGTTCAGTTGCCATTGGGTCAATTCCAACCCATAGGGTTTCCAAGGCTGTAATCTTTGTGGAAGGAGACTGCCATGTCATTCTCCTGCAGAGCAGCCTAACTGCAGACCTTTCGGTTAGCAACCAAGAGCTTAATCACTGTGCCACCAGGGCTCCTTAAAATGTAGGTGTGCTCAGTATGGTTTTAGTGTTGAGTGATTTTCTTTCACTTATATTATTATAGGTCTTTGAAAGTTGGGAATCCATGTTTGATAAATGCGTAAACTCCCTGGTAACCAAAAATGTGTTAAACCAGAATGTTTCGTATTTCAATTTATTCGTGTAAAAGGACATTTACTGCATTTGATTTGATATTCTCATTTTTTCTATGTTTAAGGTTTTATCAAACCTTCTGCATTTTTAAGAAACTAGACATTGTATTCTGTTTGATTTCCTGTTTTTGATTTTCAACTCTAACTGAGGTTCCTAGTTGAACAGCAAATGTGGAAACACTGGCCGATTTTTTTGTTCAACCTAAGGCCCTATACCACCACTTGTCTATCAGTTTGTTTTACTGTGGTGCCTTGTGTGTTGCTGTGATGCTAGAAGCTGTGCCATTGGTATTTCAAATACCAGCAGGCTCACTCATGGTGGACAGGTTTCAGCAAAGCTTCCAAACTAAGACAGACTAGGAAGAAGGACCTCGCAGTCTACTTCTGAAAAAATTAGCCAGTGAAAACCTTATAAATAGCAGCGGAATATTGTCTGATATAGTGCCAAATGATGAGCCAGTCAGGTTGGAGGGCACTCAAAATATGACTAGGAAAGAGCTGTCTCCTCATAGTAAAGTCTACGTTAACAACGTAGATGGAGTCAAGCTTTCAGGACCTTCGTTTGCTGATGTGACATGACTCAAAATGAGAATAAACAGCTGCAAATATCCATTAACAATCAGAACGTGGAATGTAAGAGGTATGAATCTTGGAAAATAGAAAGTCATCAAAAATGAAATGGAATGCATAAAAGTGGACATCGTAGGCATTAGTGAGCTGAAATGGACTGGTATTGGCCAGTTTGAATCAGACAATCATATGGTCTACTATGCTGAGAAAGACACATTGGAAAATATGACCTTGGTGAGAGAAACAACACTGGAGATCGCATGATAGAATTTTGCAAGACCAATGGCGTCTTCATTGCAAATACCTTTTTTCAGCAACGTAAACGGTGACTCTAAACATGGGTCGCAGGAGATGGAATACACAGAAATCAAATTGACTACATCTATGGAAAAAGACAACGGAGAACCTCAATATCATCAGTCACAACAAGACCAGGGGCCCCACTGCAGAACAGAATAGTAATTTCTCATATGAAAGTTCAAGTTGAAGCTGAAAAAAATTAGAGAAAGTCCACAAGAGTCAAAATACAACCTTGTGTATATCCTACCTGAATTTAGAGATCATCTCAGGAATAGATTTGACACATTGAACACTAATGACCGAAGACCAGAAGTGTTGTGGAATGCCATCAAGGATATCATACACGAAGAAAGGAAGGAGTCATTAAAAAGAAAATAATGAAAGGAAAGACCAAAATGGATGACAGAAGAGACTCTGAAACTTGCTCTTGAAAGTCGAGTAGCTAAAGCAAAAGGAAGAAATGATGAAGTAAAAGAGCTGAACAGAAGATTTAAAATTGCTGCAATATTGAAGGATTCTATCAGGAAAATATTGAACAATATAGGAAGCATCAAATGAAAACAGAAGGAATACAGAGTCACTGTACTAAAAAGAATTGGTAGACATTCAACTAGTTCAGGAGGTAGCATATGAGCAAGAACTGATGGTACTGAAAGAAGAAGTTCAAGCTGCACTGAAGGCATTGGTGAAAAACATGGTTCCAGGGATTGACGGAATACCAATAGAGATATTTCAACAAAAGGATGCAGCCCTGGAGTTGCTCACTCTTCTATCTCATGAAATTTGGAAAACAGCTACCTGGCCAACTGACTAAAAATATCCATATTTGCACCCATTTCAAAGAAAGGTGATCCAACAGAATGCAGAAATGATCGAAAAATATCATTAATATCACACACAAGTAACATTTTACTGAAGATCATTCAAAAGGGGTTGCAGCAGTACATCAACAGGGAACTGCCAGAAATATAAGCTGGATTCTGAAGAGGACATGGAATGTGGGATATCATTGTTGATGTCAGATGGTTCTTGGCTGAAATCAGAGAATACTAGAAAGATGTTTACCTGTGTTTTACGGACTATGCAAAGACATTCAACTGTGTGGATCATAACAAATCATGTATAACATTGTAAAGAATGGGCATTCCAGAACACATAATTGTGCTCATGTGGAACCTGTACACAGACCAAAAGGTAGTCTTTTGAACAGAACAAGAGAATATTACGTGGTTTAAAGTGAAGAAAGGTGTGTGTCAGGGTTGTATCCTTTCACCATACTTATTCAATCTGTATGTGGAGCAAATAATCTGAGCAACTGGACTATATGAAGAAGAACGCTGAATCAGAGTTGGAGGAAGAATCATTAACAACCTGTGATATGCAGATGACACAACTTTGCTGAATGTGAAGAAGACCTGAAGCACTTAATGATGAACATCAAAGACTACAGCTTTCAATACAAATTACACCTCAACCTAAAGACAACAAAAATCCTCACAACTGGACCAATCAACAACATCATGGTAAATAGAGAAAGATTGAAGTTGTGAAGCATTTCATTTTTCTTGGATCCACAATGAATGCCCATGGAAGCAGCAGTCAAGAAATCAAAGGATGTATTGCACTGGGCAAATCTGCTGCAACATACTTCTTTAAAGTGTTATAAAGCAAAGATGTCACTTTGAGGACTAAGGTGTGCCTGACCCAAGCCATGGTATTTTCAATCAACTCATATGCAGGTGAAAGATGGACAATGAATAAACAAGACCACAGAATTAGTGTCTTTGAATTATGGTGTTGGCAAAGAATATTGAATACACCATGGATGGCCAGAAGAACGAACAAATCTGTTTTGGAAGAAGTACCACCAGAATGCTCCTTAGAAGTGAGTATGGAAAGACTTCTCACATACTTTGGACATGTTATCAGGAGGAACCAGTCCCTGGAGAAGGACATCATGCTTGGTAAAGTAGAGTTTCAGAGAAAAAGAGGAAGACTCTCAACGAGATGGATTGACATAGTGGCTGCAACAGTGGTTTCAAGCATAATAATGATTGTGCGAATGGGGCAGGTATAGGCAGTGTTCTGTTCTGTTGTACATAGGGTCACTATGAGTTGAAAATGACTCTAGGGCATCTAAGAACAATAACAGCAAGGTCCATTATCAAGCCACAGACCAACAAGAATTGATTATGCCCTTACTATCTATTCAGCTTTGTGCTAGGTAATGCTAAGGACTATAAAAAGAAAACAATTCATTACTCCATTCATTCACCACATTTTTATCGAGCACTTACTATCTGCAAGGTACTATGCTATGTTCTATGGATAAAATGATGATTACAAACAGTTTCTTTCCTTCACAAAACTTAAAATTGATTATTGGTGGCAAAGAAACATATGTTAATCAAATACTCACACATATAACTGTCAACTTGCAACTATCAGAGAGATCCATAGAGCTGTGTAAACATATACAAGGAGGATTTGACACAGTCTGGGGAGTAAAGGTTTTTTTTTTATTTTGTGAGTAGCTGGTTGAGGTGACATCTGTGGGATGATTAGGTATTAAAAAGGTGAAGAGAAAAGATTAAGAATGTTGTAAGTAGAGAAAAGGTCTGTGGTAGAGGAAATCTAGTACTTTTGAGGAATTGATTAGTTGTGTGCCTAATAGAAAACTACTTTGCTCCTCTGGACCTCGTTATCCTAAGAGTAAAATGAAAATGGTGGTTTAACTTACCTCACAGTTATTCCAAGGTTTGTGTATATAACACACAATGACTGAAATATAGTAAGTACTCAATAAATTTACCAGCTATCATTACTGATAATTAATCACAACATTGGTTGAGCCATGCAAAAAATATATTTAAAGGATTATAAAGACATTCACAGGTAAGAATATCCTCAAAGCTTTTGGTGGGGGAAAGAGGTAAGGTAGGGAAAGTTTAACTAAAGGGATAACACTTGTCCTAGGACTTGAGGAATGGTTGAGGTAGTTGACTGATAGTGAAGAAAGGGAGTAGTGGAATTTCAGACAGAAGGATTAGTATAAGCAAATGCTTATGGGTGAGAAAACCCAAAAGGTGAACTGTAGGATGGTTTTGTTGGCACATGACTTACGTATAGAAATGGTCAGACAGGAAGTTGAAAATGTAGATCATCACTCTCCTTCTTGAAAGGCATCATAACTCTCTTACTGCCTTATTCCAAGTGTTTGACTCAATTAAACAATCTTCTCATTAGATAAATGTGATCCAAACTGTGAATGCTCCACTCTACAATTGTTGCTGTCTGTTAGTACTAACAATGTCATCAGCTTATGGACGCAAGTTTCCTCTCCTTAACACATCTGACTGGTTTTGAGAGGAGGCATGGGGTGATTAACTAAAAATTATCTGCTCAAAGGGAGAATTAAGAGAACAGGATACAAGGAAAAGATTAGTCCAAAAGACTAATTGTCCACAGCTACCAAGGCCTCCACCGGACTGAGTCCAGTACAGCTAGATGGTGCCTGGCTACCACCACTGACTGCTCTG
>NW_004443996.1:6544076-6547350 GCF_000243295.1 Trichechus manatus latirostris
CAATGCCATAAAACACCATGTGTACTACTGTTTCATGAGAAACTATTTGTTCTGTAAGCCTTCACCTGAAGTACAATAAAATATTAAAAAAAAGAAAAAAAATTATCTGCTCAGCTTTATTTGAACCCTTCTCTGAGATTTTTTTTTAATTTTTATTGTGCATTAGGTGAAACTTCACAGAGAAAATTAGTTTCCCTTTTGATAGTTTGAACATAAAGTGTTCCATGACATTGGTTTCATTCCCCACAATGTATTGGCACCCTCCACATTTCTGCCCTAGGTTCCCTGTTTTCTTTTGTCCTGTTTTTGAACCCCTTCCTCCCTTTTCATCTTTGCTTCTGGGAAAATGTTGCCCTTTCGATTTCATATAATTTTTCTGAGTAGCACGTTCCTCTCTGGTGTTATTGTTTATTTTATGAGACTGTGCATGGTTTGGCTCGAAGGTGGTCTCCAGGAATGGCTTCAGTTCCAAGTCACAAAAGGGTCTTAGGGCCGTAGTCTCAGGGGTTCATCTGGTCTCTGTCAGACCAGTAAGTGTGGTCTTTTTTGTGAATTTGATTTTTTGTTCTACATGTTTTCCTGCTCTGTCTAGGAGCTCCTGTTCTGATCCCAGTCAGAGCATTTGGTAGTGGTAGCCAGGCACCATCTAGTTCTTCTGGTCTTGGGGTCGTGTAGGCTGTGGTTCATGTGGTCCGTTAGTCCTTTGAACTAATTCCTCCCTTGAGTCTTTGGTTTTCTACACTCTCCTTTGCTCCAGGAGATAAGAGACCAATAGTTGTATCTTAGATGGCTGCTCACAAGCTTTTAAGACCCAAACGCTACTCACCAAAGTAGGATGTAGAACTTTGTCTTTATGAAATATATTGTGCCAATTGAAGTAAATGTCCCCCGAGTGTATAGTCCTTTGCCTTCTACCCTAGGAAGTTCATCCCACAAGATGTTTGGGTATGTCTGAAAAGTTGTCCTGACTGTGGCCCTTGCGTGCTCTATTGTCTGTACTAATATATTAAACAGCACCTACAGTTATGTATGTAGAAATATCCACCACCAAACCTATATCTGTGGGTGGATGTGTTCCTTTACATCCTCCCACACCTCTTGGCATATCTATCTACCTATTTGTCCATTCATAAATTATTGTTTGTTAATACTATTACCACAGGATTTTCTAAGCTATAGTAGTGACTGCAGTTAACCTTTATTCTTACGTTCCTCTCAGTGTCCTCTCTTGCCTTGGTCATGTTGTACTGACTTCCCCCATATAATATATTGCCTTTCCCTTCACCAATATTAACTCGTGTCTTCCATCTAATTGGTGATTTTCCCTCCTTTCCCCTCCCATCCCTAGTAACCAGCAAACAATTTCTTTTTTCCTGTATGTAAACCTTTTCTTGTTTCTTTATAACAGTGATCTCATAGAACATTTTTCATTTTGTAATTGACTTATTTCACTCAGAATGTCCTCCAAATTCATCCATGTTGTGAGATGTTTCATGTATTCATCATTATTCTTTATTGTTACATAGTATTCCATTGTGTGTACGTACCACAGTTTGTTAATCCAGTCCTCTGTTGATGGGCACTTAAGCTGTTTCCATCTTTTTTCTTTTGTGAATAATGCTGCAGTGAACATGGGTGTGCATGTGTCAATTTGTGTCAAAGCTCTTATTTCTTTAGGCTATATATCTAGGAGTAGGATTGCTGGTCATATGGTATTTCTATTTCTAGCTATTAATGAAGTGACATACCATTTCCTGTAGTGGTTGTACCATTTTACATTCACACCAGGAGTGTATAATAGTTACAATCTCCCCACAACCTCTCCAACATTTGTTATTTTCTTTTTTCTCAATTAGTGCCAGTACTGTTGGGGTGAGATGATATCTCATTGTAGATTTTATTTGCATCTCTCTAATGGCTAATGATTGTGAACACTTCTTCATGTATTTGCTAGCAGCCTGAATGTCTTCTTTGGTGAAGTGTTTGTTCATATCCTTTACCCATTTTTTTGTTGGATTGATTTCTTTTTGTTGTAGAAGTGTTGAAGTTTTCTATAAATTTTAATGATTAGACCCTTGTCAGATATGTCATAGCCAATTTTTTTCCCGTTCTGTAAGTTCTCTTTTTACTCTTTTGGAGAAGTCTTTTAATATGCATAAGTGTTTAATTTTTAGGAGGTTCCATTTATCAAGTTCATCTTCCACTGTTTGTGCATTTTTAGCTATGTTTGGTATTCTATTTATGCCATATATTAAGGCCCCTAGCCTTGTGCTCATTTTTTTCTTCCAAGATCTTTATAGCTTTAGGTTTTATCTTTAGGTCTTTCATCTATTTTGAGTTAGTTTTTGTGTATGGTGTGAGGTATGGGTCCTGTTTCATTTTTTCGCAGATGGACATCCAGTTTTGACAGTAATATTTGTTAAAGAGACTGTCTTTTCCCCAATTAATGGACTTTGGCCCTTTGTCAAAGATCAGCTGTCCATAGGTGGATGAATTTACACCTGGGTTCTCAGTTCTGATCCACTAGTCTATGTGTCTGTATTTGTACCAGTACCAGGCTGTTTCGACTACCATAGATGTATAGTAGGTTCTGAGACCAGGTAGTGTGAGACCACCTACTTTGTTCTTCTTCTTCAATAATGCTTTACTTATCCGATTCCTCTTTCCTTTCCATATAAAGTTGGCGATTAGATTTTCCATCTCGGTGAAAAATGCTGTTGAAATTTGGATCAGGATTGCTTTGTATCTGTAGATAACTTTGCATAATATTAACATTTCCACAATGTTGAGTCTTCTTATCCATGAGGATGATATATTTTTCCATTTATGTATGTCTCTTGATTTCTTGCAATAGTGTCCTGTAGTTCTCTTTGTATAGGTCTTTGACGTCCCTGATTAGATTTATCCCTAAGTATTTTATATTTTTGGGGGGTGTGATGCAGCTATGTGAGTTTGTAGAAGCCTCCAGTCTGACCCACAGCCTTGGGACTTTCCAGCCTCTACAACTGTGTGAGCCACTTCCTTGATATAAATCTCTCTCTCTGTATATATATAGATATATATAGATGCTTCACTGGTTTTGCTTCTCTAGAGAACCCAGACTAAGACAGAGGGCTATTGTAAAAGGTATTGTTTTCCTGATTTCCTTTTCGAAATTCTCTTTGTTTGTGTAGAAGAATTCAACTGATTTTTGTATGTTGATCTTGTATCCTGCTACTTTGCTGAATCCATCTATTAGTTTCAGTAGCTTTTTTTGTGGAATCTTTGGAGTTTT
>NW_004443996.1:6547471-6559321 GCF_000243295.1 Trichechus manatus latirostris
AGTGATAAAGGGCATCCTTGTCTGGTTCCTGTTTTCAAGGGGAATGCTTTCAGTCTCTCTCCATTGAGAATAACATGGACTGTAGGTTTTGTATAGATGCTCTTTATTATATTCAGGAATTTCTCTTTTATTCCTATTTTGCTGAGAGTTTTTTTTTTTTTTTTTAATCAGGAATGGATGTTGGACATTATCAAATGCCTTTACTACATCGATTGAGATGACCATGTGATTCTTTTGTTTATGTTTTGGATTACATTCCTTGATTTTCTAATGTTGAACCATCCTTGCATACCTGGTATGAATCCCACTTGGTCATTTTGTATTTTTTTAAATATGCTGTTGAATTCTTTTGGCTATAATTTTTTTGAGAAGTTTTACGTCTGCATTTGTGGTGGATATTGGTATGTAATATTCTTTTTTGTGGTGTCTTTACCTGGCTTTGTTATCAGGGTTATGCTGGCTTCATAGAATGACTTTGGGAGTATTCCATCCTTTTCTATGCTCTGAAATAGTTTTAGTAGTAGTGGTGTTAACTCTTCTCTGAAAGTTTGGTAGAATTCTCCAGTGAAGCCATCCGGGCCAGGGCTATTTTTTTGTTGGAGTTTTTTTAATAACCTTTCCAATCTCTTGTTTTGTTATGGGTTTATTTAGTTGTTCTACTTCTGTTTGTGTTAATTTAGGTAGGTACTGAGTTTCTAGAAATTTGTCCATTTCCTCTAGGTTTTCAAATTTGTTAGAGTACAATTTTTCACAGTATTCTATTACGAACCTTTTTTTTTTGGTTGATTTTTTTTGTAATGTCATCTACCTCATTTCTTATTTGGGTTCTTTGCTTCCTCTCCTTTTCTTTTGCCAATTTGGCCAATGATTTGTTGATTTTGTTTCTTCTTTCAAAGGACCGACTTCTGATCTTATTGATTCCTTTGTTTCTCTGTTCTCTATTTCATTTATTTCTGCTCTAATCTTTATTATTTCCTTTCTTCTGGTGACTGTGGGCTTCTTTTGCTACTCTCTATTTGTTTAAGTTGTAGGGTTAATGTTTTGATTTTGGCCCTTTCTTCTTTTTGGATGTTTGCATTTATTGCTATAAACTGGCCTCTCAGCACTGCTTTTGCTGAGTCCCAAAGGTTTTGGTAAGATGTGTTTTCATTCTCATTGATTCTAGGAATTTTTAAAATTCTATCTTTGATTTCTTCTATTCCCCACTGGTTTTTAAGCAAGGTGTTATTCAGTTTCCACGTATTATTTTTTCCCTTGCTCTTCCTTTTATTGATTTCCAATTTTATGGCATAGTGATCAGAGAAAATGTTTTGTATTATTTAGATGTTTTAGATTTTGTTGAGGTTTGCTTTCTGGAGTAAAATGTGATCTATTCTAGAGAAAGTTCTGTGTGCATTGGAAAAGAATATATACTTTGCTGCTGTTGAGTGGAGTGTTCTGTATATGTCTATGAGGTCAAGTTGGTTGCGGCATTTAGACCTTCTGTATCTTTGTTGAGTTTCTTTCTAAACGTTCTGTCCTTCACTGAAAGAGCTGTGATGAAGTCTCCTACTTTTATAGTAGAACTATTTCTCTTTTCAATGCTGTTAGAGTTTGTTTTATGTATTTTGGAGCCCTGTCATTGAGTGCATATATATTTACTCTGGTTATGTCTTCCTGGTGAATTGACTCTTTAATCATTATATAATGTCCTTCCTTATCTTTTATGGTGGATTTGTTCTTCAAGTTTGTTTTATCAGAGATTACTATTGCTTCTCCTGCTCTTTTTTGGTTATTGTTCGCTTGATATATTTTTTCCATCCTTTGAATTTTAGTTCATTTTTGTCTTTGTGTCTAAGGTGTGTCTCTTGTAGAGAGCATATTGATGGGTTATTATTTTTTAATGAGTTCTGTCACTTTCTGTGTCTTTACTGGTGCATTTAAGTCATTTACATTCAGTGTGATTATCGATAGGTACTGATGTCATTTTTATGTCTTTTTTTTGTGGTATTGATCTACTCTTTGTTCCACTTTATTTTCTGTGCTGAGTTATTTTTGTTTGTGTATTTTATTTTCATTTCTTTTGTTGTTTTTGATTTTGTGTTTAGAGTCTTTTTGCTTTTCTTCTATTTTTTGTTTTGATGAGTAGGTTTCTTAAATTTCTTTGTGGTTACCTTGAAAATTATCTTTATTTTCCTAAGTTTAATCCAGTCTTTTATTTGTTGATATTGCCTTGTCTTCCTCTCCATATGAAAGTTCTATAACTACACCATTCATTTATTCCCCCCTTTTTGTTTTGATGTTGTCATCATCTACAGATTTGCATTTCTGGTTCCCTCTATTCAGTCTTTAAGCTTTGTTTTATTTTTGAGAATTCTTTATCTGGGTTGGTGTCTGACTGATGCTGTCCTGTGTCTTAACCTCAAGTTTTTGTCTCATGCTGTTGTTTCTCTATCTAAAGGACTTCCTTTAATATTTCTTGTAATTTTGGTCTGTTTTTTTCAAATTCCCTTGATTTCTGTTTATCTGTAAATGTCCTAATTTTGCCAGTTTTACTGGACACATAATTCATGGTTGGCTTTTTTTTTCTTTCTTTCAAGGTTTTATATATGTCATCCCATTGCCTTCTTTCCTGCACAGTTTCTGCGTAGTAATCAGAGCTTAGTCTTATTATTTCCCTTTTTTAGGTGACTTTTTTCTTTTCCTGAGCTGCTTTTAGGATTATTTCCTTGTCTTTGGTTTTGGAAAGCTTGATTATAAATGTCTTGGTAACTTTCTTTTTTAATTTATTTGAGACTAGAGAAGTTGTCTTCTTCATCTGTACTCTAGTTAAATCTTTTCCAAAGTGTGATCTGAGGACCACCTACATTACAGTCACTTGGGCTACCTGTTAAAGAAAGTAAATCTGAATCAAAATCTTAAGTGGTAAGGCTGAGGAATTTGCATTTTTGGTTAGTATTTTTCTGGGAAATTTATTTCCATTCTTTTATTTTTAACTATCTAGACTAGTGTAGTTTTGTTTTAATTAGAAATCTTCTATATAGTATGTAGCTGGATTAAACACCAACAACAACCTTAGAGTTAATGTGTGCACTCTACCTATTTACAATTTCTGTGACTTATGGTATATTTGGAATTATTTCTGTTACCTTCTTGTATTTTCTATTTATCTATGTTTTCTCTTTTTTCTCCTTTTCTTGCCTTTTGTTGGTTTGGTCAAATTTTCCACTTATCCAACTTTTACTCTTAACCACCAGGTACATGTCTGGTAATATCTTTGCCATATACAATTGCTTAGGATTTAACAATTTTGTCTTAAATTAACTAAAAAAAATTAGGAAATATAAAATGCAAAAGTTGGTTTAAAATCTCTTCCATACCTCCACCCTAAATATGTGTTTTATTTTACAGTAGCGATTTTCAGAAAGTGGTTCAGGGACCACTGATATCAGAATTATCTGGTAGTTGCTAAAATTGCAAATACCTGATGCCATCCAAGGCCTACTGAATCAGAATCTCTGAGAGGAAGGGTGCTTGGAATCTGTGTTTTAAAATAAGTTCCCAGGAGATTTCCAATGCATAATAGAGTCGGAGTAGCATTACACTAATGCCTAGCTCAGTACCTGGCACTTAGTTTCTCAGCAAATATTTTCTGGTATTATTTCAATTGAATTTCACATTTTGGATTACTTAAACTTGTGTTGTCTCTCCATCAGTGCAGGTAAAACAAAAAGAATATTTATAATTTGTCCCAGAATTTTCTGTGCTTATATCAAGAAAGTTCTATCTATATGTATAAATAAACAGCTGTATATGTACTATTCTTCATTTGGGAAAAAAATTATTACTCACTTTGTACCTATTGCATTTGTTTTTGATCATTGCTTTCTTCACTGAAGTAGAGGAAGAGAAGTATAGGGAAGTAACCATGTAGAGGGACATAGAAAGCCTTGGTAGGAGTTACCTTTAACAGTAATAAGGATGTGGATCCCTAAAATAGAGCAGGAAAATTTGATCTTCAAAACACTTTCCCAGTGTCATGGCCAGAATACCCCCACCCATCTCTACACCAGCTATCTTAGAAGCAGGAAGAGTATGGGCTTTAGAGGGTTTAAATCTAGTCTCCACCATATATTAACACTGTGTCCTCAAAATAGTTACTTACCTTATCTCTGCAAACAGCTTGTTCATATCTAAAACAAAAAATGATATTGCCTATTGCATTGGGTTGTTGTGAGCATATTGTGTACATGAGTACACCCAACAAATTATTCGGCATATAGTGTGCACTCAACTTATGCTGGTTTCCCTTCCATTTCTTCCATCCTGTCACTAGCAGAGGTTGGTTATTAACAAAAATTTTATACAACAATATTACTAGTCAGCCTCTTGCCATTGTGGATCCCCTGCATTTGCAATTTCTCAGCTAACCTTGTCTTCAGGCACATAAATTGATCATGTAGGGCCCTGGTGTGTCTGAAGATGGTGGTTGGCTCACACAGGAAACCAAGCTTCCGCTTGCTTCTTCAGATATGCAACCCTTTTTCTGGGGCTAATCAGAGGATGCAGGACTGAAAATGTATTTAGAATCTTGCTTATCTTCATCAGTGGGGGGAAGGCCAAAACCTATTGCCTTCAATTGCGACTCATAGCGACCCTATAGGACAGAGTAAAACTGCCCCATAGGGTTTCCAAGGAGTGGCTGGTGGATTTGAACTGCTGACGTTTTGGTTAGCAGCCAAGCTCGTAACCACTGTGCCACACGACAGGGAAAGGCAGATGATTGGAATAAGAATTTATTGAAAGACTGATTCAGAAAACCTTTAGCTGTTGTTCTCTTTTGTGAAGGTCAAGACATGAACTGAGCTAGACATGACCTTGTAGCCAAAATGAATTGTGTTGGTTGGCTGAGCCTCACAGCAAAAAGCAAAATGTTCATAGGTTTTACTGAGTTATGAACTGAATAAACAGGTTTTACACATACACACACAGGGAACTTAGTTTGAACTAGAGCCAAATCTTCTCTAAATGTTTAAAGCTATTAAACTGGAACTAAACCAGAACATTGAAACCTAACTAAGCCTAAATATGCCAAACATCTGTATCAACTGGTTTATTTCCTTGGTGGAGAAAAAGCAAAAATTCAAATTCAACGTTGGGACTAGGAGGCCTTACTGTAAATTATTGTCTCTTCTGTGGGCCTGACTGATGGGCAAAAATATGTGCATCAGCCAGGATGTCCTTCTCGTTACCCCTAATAGCTATGGCTAATTAACATGGGGTTTGTCACTTGGCATCAAAGATTTTTGATGCATCTTCCATGTACAAGAATGTTTGAAATGTATCTATCTTCTTTTGACATGTGTTCATCTATGCATCATATAGCTCCTTTTCTCTATCTTTAGATTTGAAAATCCGCTGAGTGCAGCAAATAAAAGCTCTCCCTAAGGGGCAGCTCATATTTGTTTTCTTGTTATTGGCACTTCTTTAACAGTTTACTCTCCTCAAGCTCTAGGATTTCAGTTCACAATTGGCTGTGGTTACTTTTTCAAAATAATATTGTGTTTTTTGTGAAAGATTACACAACAATTAGGTTCCCATTTAACAATTTCTTTACATATTGTTCAGTGACATTGATTACATTTTTCACAATGTGTCAGCATTCTCATTATTTCCATTCTTGTTGTTCCATTTCCATCTACCTAACTTCCCTGACCCCTCTTACCTTCTCATCTTTGTTTTAAGGTAAGTGTTGACCATTTGGTCTCATAGAGATGATTTTCCTTTTTTTGAAGAGCTCTGTACTCACTGGTTATATCGTTTATTTTATGAGCCAATCTGTTATTTAGCTGAAAGGTGACCTCTGGGAGTGGTTTCAGTTCCAAGTTTAAAGGGTATCTCAGGGTGACAGTCTCGGGGGTTCCTCTAGAAATATGGCCTTTCTTTAAGAATTTGAGTTTTGTTCTACATTTTTCTTCCATTCTATCCATGAGCATCTATTGTGTCCCTGGTAGGAATGGTCAGTAGTGGTAGTTGGGCGCTATCTATTTCTTCTGGTCTCAGGATAGATGAGGACCTTGTTTGTGTGGGCTCTTAGTGCTGTAGAGTAGTTTCTTTTTGAGTCCTTGGTTTCCTTCTTTTTCTTTTGTTCCAGACAAGTAGAGACCAATAGTTGTATCTTAGATGGCTGCTAACAAGCTTTTAAGAACACAGAAGCTACTCAACCAAACTACAATATAGAATATAAACTTTATGAACTATATTATGACAATTAACCAAGTCGTCCCAGAAAACTATGAGCCTAAACTTTCAAATCCAGTAAACCAATCCTGTGAGGTGTTTGGTTATGTCTAGAAAGTATTTGTAACTGTGTGTTCAATGTGCTTTTATATATGAATATATATGCACCACACACAAACATGTATATGCATATGCCTACAGATACAGCTATACATGCACATGCATATATTCAAATATGCCTTCCTATATATGTATATGCATACGTATCTACCTGTGTAACCATGCACATGTTTTGGTTGTTATCGGGATTTTTGCAAAATTGTATATGTTATAGCATTTACCAAAAATGTCCTTATTCTTGTGTGTCTTAGGGTAATCATTTACCTTGGTCAAGTTGTGCAGACTTCACTTGCATTTGGTATTGTCTTTCCATCACCAAAAATAACAGTGTCTACTCTCTAAAAGTCTGGTCTTGCAAAATTCTATCATGCGATGTCTGGCATCATTTCAATTACCAAGGCCATATTGTCCAATTAGTGATCCTTTTTCTTCGTTTCCTAGTTTCAAATTCCAATCACCAGTAATTATCAATGCATTTGATTGCATGTTTAATCAATTTCAGACCGCAGAAGTTGGTAAAAATCTTCAATTTCTTCATCTTTAGCCTTAGCGATTGGTGTGTAAATTTAAATAATAGTCATATTAACTAGTCTTCCTCATAAGAGTATAGATATTATCCTATCACTGACAGCCTTGTACTTCAGGATATATCTTGAAATGCTCTTTTCGACCATGAACATGACACCATTCCTCTTCATTTGTCATTCCCAGCATAGCAGATCATATGATTGTCTGATTTAAAATGGCCAATACCAGTCCATTTCAGTTCACTAACGTCTAGGATATTGATGTTTATCCATTTCGTTTCATTTTTGATGATTTCCAGTTTTCCTAGATTCATACTTCATACATTCCACGTCCGGATTATTAATGGATGTTTGCAGCTGTTTCTTCTCATTTTGAGTCTTGCCACATCAGCAGATGAAGGTTCCCAAAGCTTGATTCCATTCACATCAAGGTCAACTCTACTTTGAGGAGAAAGCTCTTCTCCAGTTGTATTTTGAGTGCCTTCCAACCTAAGGGACTCATCTTCCAGCACTATATCAGACAATGTTCTGCTATTCATAAGGTTTTCTCTGGCTAATATTTTCAGAAGCAGCCTGCCATGTCCTTATTCCTAGTCTATATTAGTCTGTAAACTCAGCTGAAACCTGTCCACCATGGGTGACCCTGCTGGTATTTGAATTATCAGTGGCAAAGCTTCCAGCATCACAACAATATGAAAGCCACCACAGTATGACAAACTGACAGACAACAACATAAATGGCGACTATACACTTGGACCTCACCAGATGGAATACACAAGAATCAAATCGACTATATCTGTGGAAAGAGATGATGGAAAAGCTCAATATTATCAGTCAGAGCAAGGCCAGGTGCCGACTGCAGAAGGAACCATAAATTGTTCCTATGCAAGTACAATTTGAAGCTGAATAAAATTTGAGCAAGTCCAGGATAGCCAAAATACGATTTTGAGTATATCCCACCTGAATTTAGAGAGTACCTAAGGAATAGATTGTACGCATTGAACACTAATAATGTAGACCAGATGAGTTGTTCAAAGACATCATACACAGAGAAAGCAAGAGACCATTAAAAAAAACAGGAAAGAAAGAAAAGACCAAAATGGATATTCTGAAGAGACTCTAAAACTTGTTCTTGAACATAGAGTAGCTAAAGTGAAAGGAAGAAATTATCACGTAGAAGAGCTGAACAGAAGATTTTAAAGGGCAGCTGGAAAAGACAAAGTAAATATTATAATGAAATGTGCAAGGACCTGGAGTTAGAAAACCAAAAGAAAAGAACATACTTGGCATTTCTCAAGCTGAACGAACTGAAGAAAAGATTCAAGCCTCAAGTTGCAATATTGAAGGATTCTATAGAGAAATATTAAACTACATAGGAAGCATCAAAAGAACATAAAATGAATACACAGAGTCATTGTACTTAAAAGAATTGGTCTATGTTCAGCAATTTCAGGAGGTAGCATATGTTCAAGAGCTGCTGATACTGAAGGAAGAAGTTCAAGCTGCACTGAAGGCATTGGCTAAAACAACTCTCCAGGAACTGACAGAATACCAATTGAGATGTTGATGTTTCAACAACGGATGCAGTGCTGGAAGTGCTACTCATTTACGCCAAGAAATTTGGAAGACAGCTACCTGGTAACCAACTGGAAGAGATCCATATTTGTGTCCAATACAAAGAAAGGTGATGCAACAGAATATGGAAATTATCAAACGATACCATTAATATCACACACAAGTAAAATTTTGGTGAAGATCATTCAAAAATGGTTCCTGCAGTCCAATGACAGGGAATGGCCAGAAATTGAAGCTGGATTCAGAAGAGGCTGTGGAAAGAGGGATATCCTTACTGATGTCAGTGGATCTTGGCTGAAAGCAGATTATACTAGAAACAATACCTGTGTTTTATTGACTATTTAAAGGCATTCTATTGAGTGGATAATAACAAATTATGGCTAACATTGCACAGAATAGGAATTCCAAAACACTTAATTGTGCTCACGAGGAACCTGTACATAGACCAAGATGCCATTGTTCGAAAGGGGATAGTGCACAGTTTAAAGTCAGGAAAGGTGTGTGTCAGGGTTGTATCATTTCACCATACTTATTCAATCTGTATGCAGAGCAAATAATCCAAGAAGATGACTATATGAAGAAAAACATGCCATCAGAACAGGAAGTTTCATTAACTACCTGCAGTATGCAGATGGCACAACCTTGCTTGCTGAAAGTGAAGAGGACTTGAAGCAGTTACTGATGAAGATCAGAGACTACAGCCTTCAGTATGGATTACACCTCAACATATAGAAAACAAAAATACAACTGGAGCAATAAGCAACTTCATGATAAATGGAAAAAGTATTGAAGTTGTCAAGGATTTCATTTTACTTGGATCCACTATCAACGCTCATGGAAGCAGCAGTTAAGAAATCCAATGACGCATTGCATTGGGCAAATGTGCTGCAAAAGACCTCTTTAAAGTGTTGAAAAGCAAAGATGCCACTTTGAGGACTAAGGTGCACCTGACCCAAGCCGTGGTATTTTCAATCGCCTCATATGTATGAGAAAGCTGGACAATAAATAAGGAAGACCAAAGAAGCATCGATGTCTTTGAATTATGGTGTTGGTAAAGAATATCGAATACCCTATGGACTGCTAGAAGAAGGAAATAACGTGTCTTGGAAGAAGTACAGCCACAATGCTCCTTAGAAGCTAGGATGGCCAGGATAAAAGTATCCTCATGTTATCAAGAGGGACCAGTCCCTGGAGAAGGACATCGTTCTTGGTGAAGTAGAGGGTCAGTGAAAAAGAGGAAGACCTTCAATGAGATGGATCCACACAGTGGCTGCAACAATGGGCTCAAAAATTTTGAAGATGGTGCAGGACCAAGAAGTATTTTTTTTTCTGTTGCACATAGTGTCACTATAAGTTGGAACTGACTGGATGGCACCTGATGGCAACAGTATTAAATTGTATGTATGTACCACAATTTGTTTATCCATTTATCCCTTCATGATCACTTAGGTTGTTTCCATCTTTTTGCTACTGTGAACAATGCTGCAATGAACATAGATGTGCATATGCCTGTTTGTGTCACTGCTATTAAATCTCTAGGTTATATACCTAGAGTGGGATTGCTGGATCATGTAGAATTTCTACTTCTAGCTTTCTGAGGAAGCACTGTACCATTTTCTATAGTGGATGTACCATTTTACAATCCCACCAGCACTGGATAACAGTTCCAATCTCCCCACAACTTCACCAGCCATTTGTTGTTTTCTGTTTTTTTGATCAATGCCATTTTTGCAGGGGTGAAATGGTAACCCACTGTAGTTTGGATTTGCATATCTCTAATGGCTAATGATCATGAGCATCTTTTCACGATTTTGTTGTCTGCTCGAATGTCCTCTTTGGTGAAGTGTCTGTTTAAGTTCTTTGCCCATTTTTTAAAGGAATTGTTTGTCTTTTTGTGGTTGAGTTGTTGAAGTTTTCTATATATTTTAGAAATTAAACCCTTATCAGACGTGTCATTTCCCAGTCTGTAGAATCGCTTTTTACTCTTTTGATAAAGTCTTTTTTTTTTTTTTAATTCTTTTTGCCAGGAGTCCTGGATTTTTTTTTATATATTTTTTTTATTGTGCTTTAGATGAAGGTTTACAGAGCAAATTAGTTTCTCTTTAAGCAAATAATACATATATTGTTTTGTGACATTGGTTGCCAATCCCATGACATGTCATCACTCTCCCCTTCTCGATCTTGGGTTCTCCATTACCAGCTTTCCTGTCCCCTTCTACCTTCTTGTCCTTATCCCTGGGCTGGTGTGCCCATTTAGTCTCTCTTTTTTTTTATAAGCCTGTCTAATATTTGGCTGAAGGGTGAACCTCAGAAGTGACTACTGTACTGAGCAAAAAGGGAATCTGAGGACCACATTCTCAGGGTTTCTCCAGTTTGTCAGACAAGTACATCTGGTTTTTTTTTTGTGTGTGTGAGTTAGAATTTTGTCCTATATTTTTCTCCAGCTGTATCTGGGACCCTCTATTGTGATCCCTGTCAGAGCAGTTGGTGGTGGTAATCTGGTGGAGGCTGTCGTAGTTGTGGTTTGTTAGTCCTATGGACTAATCTTTTCCTTGTGTCTTTGGTTTTCTTCATTCTCCCTTGCTCCAGATGAGGTGAGACAAGTCGAGTATCTTAGATGGCCGCTCACAAGCTTTTAAGACCCTAGATCCTACTCATCAAAGTAGGATGTAGAACATTTTCTTTATAAACTATGTTATGTCCACTGAGCTAGATGTTCCCCAAGACCATGGTCCCCAGGCCTCAGCCCAGTAACTCGGTCCTTAGATAGTTTGTATGCATCTATGGAGCTTCCATGACCTTGTCTTGGTCAAGTTGTACTGGCTTCCCCAGTATTGTGTACTGTCTTATCCTTCACCAAAGTTACCACTTATCTAGGGTCTTTTTAGTGTTTTTCCCTCCTAACCCCTCTCTTCCTTCGTAACCATCAAAGATTGTTTCTTTCTGTGTGTAAACATTTTCATGAGTTTTTATTATAGTGATCTCATATTTGTCCTTTTGTGACTGATTTATTTCACTCAGCATAATGCCCTCCAGATTCATTCATGTTGTGAGATGCTTCCCAGATTCATCGTTGTTCTTTATTGTTACGTAGTACTCCATTGTGTGTATGTATTATAGTCTGTTTACCCATTCATCTGTTGATGGACAATTAGGTTGTTTCCATCTTTTTGCTATTGTGAATAATTCTGCAATAAACATGGGTGTCCATATGCCTATTCGTGAGACAGCTCTTCTTTCTTTAGGATATATTCCTAGAAGTGGGATTGCTGGATAGTATGATATTTCTATTTTTGGCTTTTTAAGGAAGTGTCATATCTTTTTCCAAAATAGTTGTACTATTTTGCATTCCCACCAGCAGTGCATAGGAGTTCCAATCTCCCTGCAACCTCTCCAACATTTGTTATTT
>NW_004443996.1:6559537-6569237 GCF_000243295.1 Trichechus manatus latirostris
CTATAGATTTTAGAGATTAGAACTTTATCGGGTATGTCATAGCCAAATTTTTTTCCCCAGTCTGTAGGTTCTCATTTTACTCTTTTGGTGAAGTCTTTTGACGAGCATAAGTGTTTAATTTTTAGAAGATCCCAGTTATCTAGCTTATCTTCTGGAGTTTGTGTGTTGTTAGTTATGGCTTGTATCCTGTTTATGCTGTGTATTAGGGCCTCTAGCATTAATCCTATTTTTTTTATTCTATGATCTTTATAGTTTTGGTTTTGTATTTAGGTCTTTGATCCATTTTGAATTAGTTTTTGGGTATGGTGTGAGGTATGGGTCCTGTTTCATTTTTTTTGTAGATGGACATCCAGTTTTGCCAGCACCATTTGTTAAAAAGACTGTTACTCATTTGATGGATTTTGGACTCTTGTCGACGATCAGGTGACCGTAAGTGGATGGATTTACATCTGGGTTAATTGGTCAATGTGTGTGTCGTTGTATCAGTACGAGGCTGCTTTGACGACCATGACCGTATAGTAGGTTCTGAGGTCAGGTAGTGCAAGTCCTCCTAGTTTATTCTCCTCCTAAATAGTGCTTTACTTATTACTTTAATAGTGCCTCTTCCCTTTCTATATAACGATTGTTTTTTCCATCTCTTTAAAGAATGATCTTGATATTTGGATCGGGATTGCATTGTATTTGTAGATTGCTTTGGGTAGAATTGACATTTTCACAATGCTGAGTCTAGTTAACTGTGAGCATGGTATGTTTTTCCATTTATGTAGGTCTCTTTTGGTTTCTTGCAGTACTGTTTGTAGTTTTCTATGTATAGATCTTTCACATCCCTGGTTAGATTTATTCCTAAGTATTTTATTTTTTGTCAGGGCTATTATAAATGGTACTATTTTCTATATTTCCTTTTCAACCTTGTCTTTATTGGTGTATAGGAATCCAACTGATTTTTGTATGTCTCTCTTATATCTTGATATTCTGCTGAATCTTTCTTTTAGTTCCAGTGGTTTTCTCATCCATGAGTTCTACGTCTAGCATCATATCATCCGCGAATAGGGACTAGTTTTACTTCTTCTTTACCAATTTGGATGCCCTTTATTTATTTTTCTTGCCTTATTGCTCTAGTTAGGACTTCCATCACGATGTTAAATAGGAGGAGTGATAAAGGGCATCCTTCTCTTGTTCCTGTTCTAAAGCAGAATGTTTTCAGCCTTTCTCCATTAAGAATGATGTTGGCTCCTGGATTTTATAGATGCCGTTTATCACGTTGTGGAATTTCCCTTCTATATATGTTTTATCGACAGTTTTTATCAGGAAGGGTGTTGGACATTGTCAAATGAATTTTCTGTGTCGAATGAGATGTGAGTTTTTTAATTTATTTTATTTATGTGGTGGATTACGATGACTGATTTTCTAATGTTGGACCATCCTTGCATACCTGGTATGAAGCCCACTTGCTCGTGATGCATTATTTCTTTTATATGATGCTAAATTCTCTTGGCTAGAATTTTGTTGAGTATTTTTGCATCTATATTCATGAGAGCTATTGGTCTGTAATTTTCTTTTTTTGTGGTGTCTTTGCCTGGCTTTGGTAACAGGGTTATGCTGACTTCATAGAATGGATTCGGTAGTATCCCTCCCTTTTCTATCTTCTGAAATAGTTTTAGTAGTACTGGTGTGAGCTCTTCTCTGAATATTTGGTAGAATTCTCTAGGAAAGCCATCTGGGCCAGGTATTTTTTTTTTTAATTACCTTTTCAATATCTTCTCTTGTTATGCGTGTGTTCAGATTTTCAACTTCAGTTTGTGTAAGTTTGGGTAGATAATGTGTTTCTAGAAATTTGTCCATTTCTTATAGGGTTCTTATTTGTTGGAGTATAGTTTTTCATAGTACTCTCTTATGATCCTTTTTATTTCAGTTGGTTCTGTTGTAATGTCCCCCATTTCATTTCTTATTTGGGTTATTTGCATCCTCTCCTCTTTTTCTTTTGTCGGTTTGGCCAATGGTTTGTTGATTTTGTTGATTCTTTCAAAGAACCAACTTCTGGTTTTGTTGATTCTTTCTATTGTTTTTCTATTTCTATTTCGTTTATTTCTGCTCTGATCTTTATTATTTCCTTTCTTCTGGTGGCCATGGGATTTTCTGCTCTTCTCTTTCTATTTTTTCAAGTTGTGTAGCTAATGTTTTGACATTGTTCCTTTCTTATTTTTTGAAGTGTGCATATATTGCTATAGATTGACCTTTGAGCACTGCCTTTGTTGTGTCCCAAAGGTTTTGATATTATGTGTTTATTCTCATTAGAGTCTAGGAATTTTTTTATTCCATCTTTGATTCATCCTATTACCTAGTGGTTTTCAAGCAGGACGTTATTCAATTTCCCTGTATTTGATTTTTTTCCTTACTCTTCCTGTTACTAATTTCTACTTTTATGTCATTGTGATCAGAGAAGATACTTTTTATTGTCTCGATGTTTTGGATTTTGTTGAGGGCTGTTTTGTGGCTATCTTAGTCATCTAGTGTTGTTATAACAGATATACTACAAATGGATGGCTTTAACAAAGAGGAATTTATTCTCTCACAGTCTAGTAGGCTACAAGTCCAAATTCAGGGTGTCAGCTCCAGGGATAGTCTTTCTCTGTCGGCTTTGGAGCAAGGTTCTTGTCATCCATCTTCCCCTGGTCAAAGATCTTCTCAGCGTAAGGACCCCAGGTCCAAAGGATACACACTCCTGCTCTTCTTTCTTGGTGGTATGAGGTCCCCAACTCGGTGCTCACTTCCCTTTCCTTTCTTCTCTTGTAAGATAAAAGGTGGTGCAAGCCACAGTCCAGGGAACTCCTTTTACATTGGATCAGGGATGTGACCTGAGCAAGGGTATTACAGTCCACCTTTATCCTCTTTAACATAATCTAATCTTGCCTCATTAACCACAGGCAGAGATTAGGATTTACAACACATAGGAAAATTTTATCAATCACAAAATGGAGGACAACCACACAGTACTAGGAATCATGGCCTAACCAAGTTGTCACACATTTTGGGGGGACACAATTCAATCCATGACAGTGGCCTAAGATGTGGTCTACTCTGGAGAACATTCCATTTGTATTGTAAAAGAATGTGTACTTTGCTGCTGTTAGGTGAAGTGTTCTATATATGTCTAGAGGTCAAGTTTGTTGATTGTGACCTTTAGATCTTCTGAAACTTTGCTGAGTTTCTTTCTAGATGTTCTGTCCTTTACCAAATGTGGTGTGTTGAAGTCTCCTACTATTATTATGGCACTGTCAATTTATCTTTTCAGTTCTGTTATAGTTTGGTTTATGTATTTTGGAGCCCTATCATTGGGTGTGTAAATACTTATTATGGTTATGTTTTCATGGTGGATTGTCCCTTTAATCATTATAAAATGTCCTTCTTTGTCTTTTATGGTGGATTTTGTTTTAAAATCTATTTTATCTGAGGTTAGTACTACCACTGCTGCTCTTTTTTGGTTGCTGTTTTTTTTATATATATATTTTCCATCATTTGATTTTCAATATATCTATGTCTTTTTTTCTAAGGTGTGTCTTTTGTAGACAGCATATTGATGGGTCCTGATTTTTATCCATTCTGTGACTCTCGTCTCTTTATGGGTACATTTAAGCCATTTATGTTCAGTTTGATTATTGATAGGTGTGAGTTTATTGCTGTCATTTTGTAATTTTTTTTGGTGGTGCAGAAGTTTTCTTTGCTCCTCTTATTCTTCTGAATTGAATTCCTTTTTTTGTGGATTTTTTGTTTGTTTCTTTCATTTTTGTAGATATTGTGTTTACAGAGATTTTATGTTTTTCTTCTTTATTTTGATTTTGATGAGTAGGTTTTAACTTCCTTTATGGTTACCTTGAAATTTACCCCATCTTCTTAAGTTTAAACCACTCTTTTATTACTTAATAACTCCTTGACTTCCTCTCCATTTGAAAGTTCTATACCTACACCGTTTATTCCCTCTTTTATTGTTCTGACGCTGTCATTTACAGAGTGACCTCTCTGGTTATCTATTGTAAATTTTTTATTTTTTATTTTTATTTAATCCTTGAAAATTTTTTATCTAGGTTGCTATTTGGCTGATGCTGTCTTATGTCCTAGATTCAGGTTGTTGACTGATGTTGGTTCTTTAACTGAAAGACTCCTTTTAATAATTCTTGTAAGTTTTGTTTTGTTTTTACATACTTCTTTAATTTCTGTTTTTCTGGTATGTCCTAATTTCACCATCATATTTGAGTGAGAGTTTTGCAGAATATGTTATTCTTGGTTGACAATTTTTTCTTTCAAGATTTTATATATGTCATCCCTTTGCCTTCTTGCCTGCATGGTTTCTGCTGAGTAATCAGAGCTTAGTCTTATTGTTTCCCCTCTTTATATGACTTTTCATTTTTCTTGAACTGTTTTCAGGATTCTTTTTTGTCTTTGGTTTTAGTGAGTGTGATTATGATGTGTCTTGGTGTTTTTCTTGTGGGGTCTATCCTACATGGTGTTTCTTGAGGTTATTGGATGGTCAACTTTTCATCTTTCATGTCATTAGGGAAGTTTTCTCTTAACAAATCTTTAATGATCCTGTGTTTTCCGTTTTCTCCTCCTGTTCTGGAACTCTGGTCACATGCAAATTTTTGCTTTTGATTGTATCCCACATTGTTCTCAAGGTTTCTTCATTTCTCTTCATTCTTTTCTCTGTTTTTCCTCTAAGTGGTATACAAGGATTTGTCTTCAATTTTGCTGGTCCTGTCCTCTATTGTTTCAGATTTATTCCTAAAACCTTCTATTACACTGTCGATTTCTGAAATCTTGTTTATCTTTCGGATTTCTAATTGCTGTTTTTCTATGAGTTCTAGTTATTTCTTTTGACATCTTGTTCCCATATTATTTTCCTGAATTCTTCCATTATTTCCACTGTCTCTTCCATGATTTTGTCTGCATTTTCCATAATTTTGTCTATTTTTTTTTCCTTATTTTTTCTTTCTTCTCTTGGAGAACCCTGATATTAGAGTTTTGGATTCTCTATCAGATAATTCCAGTGTGTTTTCTTCTGCCAGCGTTGCATCTGGTTTTTTATTTTGGATACTTTCTGGAGCCATCCTGTCCTGTTTTTTTTTTTTTTATGTTTTGATATTGTCTGCTGTCTTTGGGACATTCAGGAATTATTTTCTTTACTTATTGTTTGTAGATTTGATTGTTTTGTTGTGCTTTTTGGTTTTTTTAAGTTATGTCTGGGCAGGCAGGATGGGAGTGTTTTGTGGCTTGTTTGCCTGTGGGCAGGATACTTCTCACCTCTTTGTCCAGGTGGGCAGGGCTGGTCACTCAGCTATGGTGTAGCAGGGTGCATACAGCAAAGGTGGAGAGGAGGGGATAGGAAGTGTGTGGCATGAACTAGGGATGACCGGGAGGGGCTGGGGAAAATGTAGGGTAGCTTTCAGGGGACCACGTTGGCACCACTTGGGATCATGGCACTCAGCGCATGGAGCAGATAGGCAGGAGGGAAAGGAGAGGATGTTATATGTGGAGCTAAGTTGTTGGGTGAAAGAAGAGAAAGAAGACAGAGAAACAAAAGCAAGAAGAGCAAGAAATGAAGTTTTAAAAAAGAAAAAAGCAAATAAAATTGTGGCACTGTAGGATCCAGTGGGAGACAGGACAGACTTGCTGAGGTCATGTGTTGGTGCTGTTTAGTCCAGCAGCATGGCTTGGCCTGTTGAGAAGGTGCATGGGTGGCACACGGGGCTAGATGGGCAGAAGAAAGGAAAGAGGGGGAAGAGAGAGAAGATATCATCAATCAAACAAATAAAATAATAAAAACAGCAATAAAAATATGGTGATTGGAGAGCTGACCATTGGGAATGGGGCAGAATTGGGGTGGCAGCAAGCTGTTGTCTTTCTTGCCAGGTGGCTCCGGACGGCCCTTCAGGAAGGGGCAAGAGCAGTGCAGGCCTAGGTGAGAGGGATAAGGAAAAGGCAGATGGAGAAAGATAAAGAAAAATTAAAAATATGGCACTTAGGGAGCTGGCCTGTTGGGGGCAGTGCATACCTGGGGAGACCATGTGCCAGAGGCTTCCCAGCTGAGTAGTACAGCACAGCTGGCAAAGAAGGGGGAGCAGCGCATGGGGCTGGGTGGATGCGAGAAAGGAAAGTAAGGAAGGGAGAGAGAGAAGAAGCAACAACAACAACAAAACAAACATTAAATAAATAAATAAAATGGCTCTGAGGAAGCCAGTCTTTGAAGGCAATGCAGACATGGGGAGGCTGAGCACAGTGATTCTCCCACTGAGCTGTGCAGCATGGCCCCTCCAGAAATGGTGAGGGTGGTGCACAGGGCTAGGTGGGCGGGTGAAAGGAAAGGAAGAGAGAGAGAAGAAACAAAAAAATTCAAAAAAAAAAAATAAATATAATAACCAAAAAAAAGAAAAAAAATGACACTGAAGGGGCCAGCCGGAGGGGGTAGGGCAGACCCTGGCTGCAGTGAGCTGGTGTCTCGCCCGCCAAGCCACTGTGGCCCAGTATAAAGTGGTGGAGACTGCATAGAGGGAAGAATGGGGGGGGGGGGAAGCATGTGTCCCTGGTTACTGGGTGCGTCTCCTGCTCCTGCTGAGAGCTCCGGGGAGTTGCCTTCCTGTACTCCCTGTCAGCAGTCCTTGGTGGCTGAGGTCCAAGATGACGAATCGATAGCACATTAGCTGGTAGGGGACCTCCATTCCGTAGATCTTCCTGTTCCCTGTTCTCTGTCAGTTTCTTTTTCCATTAGGTGTTTGATCGCATTTTTTATTCCTTTGTTTGGTGCTTATGGTTCCAGGATTGACGTTTGTATCTGTTTTACATAGGTTTTTGGGTCTTTGCTGCAGAGGGATGGCATGGTGCTTCTGTCTATAGTACCATGTTGGCTCAGCCTGATAAAGTCTTTTGAGGAGCCTAAGTATTTAACTTTTAGGAGGTCCCAGTTATCTAATTGGTCTTCTGTTGTTCATGCATTTGTATTTGTGTTTGATAATCTATTTCTAAATAAAATTAGGTCCCATAGTTTTGTTCCTATATTATCTTCCAGGAATTTTATAGTTTCAGCTTCAACATTTAGGTCTTTGATCCATTTTGAGTTATTTTCAGTGTGTGGTATGAGGTGTGGATCTTGTTTTATTTTTTTGCAAATGGATATCCAGTTTGCCAGCACCATTTGTTAAAGAGGATACTTCTTCCCCATTGAATGAACTTTGACCCCTGGTTGAAAATCAGCTGCCCAGAGACAAATGGATTTAATTCTGGGTTTTCAGCTGTATTCAATTGGTCTATGTGTCTGTCACTGAACCAGTAACAGGCTGCTTAGATTACTGTGGTTGTATACTACGTTTTGATATTGGAAAGGGTGAGGTTTCTCATTTTGTTCTTCAATATTGCTTTGGCTATTTGGGAGCTCTTTCCTTTCCATATAAACTTGGCGGTTAGTTTTTCCATTTCGTAAAGAACAATGTTGGGATTTGGATCTGGATTGCATTATATTTGTAGATTGTTTTGGGTAGTTGTCTTAGTTATCTAGTGCTGCTATAACAGAGATACCACAAGCAGATGGCTTTAACAAAGATATTTATTCTCTCACAGTCTAGTAGGTTACAAGTTCAAATTCAGGGCATCGGTTCCAGGAGAAGGCTGTCTCTGTCGGCTCTGAAGGAAGTTCCTTGTCATCAGTCTTCCCTTGGTCTGGGAGCACCTCAGTGCAGGAACCTTAGGTCCAAAGGACATGCTCTGCTCCTGGCACTGCTTTCTTGGTGGTGGTATGAGGTTCCCATGTCTCTCTGCTCTCTTCTCTCTTTTATATCTCAGAAGAGACTGGCTTAAGACACTACCTAATCTTGTAGACCACATCAATATAACTGCTGCTAATCAATCTTATTACATCATAGTGATAGCATTTACAATACATAGTGAAATCATATCAGATGATAAAATGGTAGACAATTATACAATACTGGGAATCATGACCTAGCCAATTTGACAGATATTTTTTGGATACATAATTCAATCCCTATTGACATTTTTACAATGTTAAGTCTTCCAAACCATGAGCATGGACTGTTCTTCCATTTATGTAGGTCTCTTTTAGTTTCTTGCAGTAACGTTTTATAGTTTTCCTTCTATAAGTCATTTACATTCCAGATTAGGTTTATTCCTAGGTCTTTTATACTTTTGGGGACTATTGTAAATGGTATTGTTTTCTTGATTGCCTTTTCAGAGTTCTCCTTGTTAGTGTAAAGGAACTCAACTGATTTTTGTGTGTTGACCTTGTATCCTGCCACTTTTCTTCAACTTTTTATTAGATCCAGTAGCTTTCTTGTGGAATCTCTGGGATTTTCCATGTATAAGATTATTTCATCTGAAAATAGAGATGGTTGTACTTCTTACTTTCCGATGTGGGTACCCTTTATTAACATTTCTTGCCTTGTTGCTCTGGATAGGACTTCCAGTATGATATGAATAAGAGTGGGGATAGTGGGAATTCTTGTCTCATTCCAATTCTCAAGTGGAAGGCTCTCAGTCTATCTCCACTGAAAATACTGTTGGCTGTTTTTTAGTATATATGCCCTTAATTATGTTGAGGAATTTCCCTTCTACTTTTTTGTGGAGAGTTTTTATCAGGAAAGGATGTTGGATTTTATCAAGTGCATTTTCTGCATCAATTGAGACAATCATGTGATTATTTTTTTTTGTTTTACTTATGTGGTGAATTACATTGACTGATTTTTTAACGTTGAACCACGCTTGCATCCCTGGTATGAATCTCACTTAATCATGTTGTATGGTTTTTTTGATTTGCTGTTGAAGTATGTTGGCTATAATCTTGTTGGGAATGTTTGCTTCTATATTCATAAGAGATGTTGGTCTCTAATTATTCTTTTTTGTGTGTGATGTGTTTGCCTGGCTTTGGTATCAGGGTGATACTTGCTTCATCGAATGAGTTAGGGAGTGTTCCTTCCTTTTCTATGTTTTGGAAGAGTTTGAGTAGACTTGGTGTCAACTAACTATTCTCTGAATATTTGGTAAAATTCCCCAGTAAAGCCATCTGGGCATGGGCTTTTTTTTTGTTGAAAGTATTTTGATGACATCTTCAATCTCTTCTTTTATTATGAGTTTTTTTAGGTTTTCTACCTCAGGACATTTAATTGTGTTCATGAAGAGACTATACGTAGATCAAGAGGCAGTCATTCAAACAGAACAAGGGTATACTGTGTGGTTTAAAGTCAATAAAGTTGTGTGTCAGGGTTGTAACCTATCACCATAATTATTCAATCTGTAGGCTGAGCAAATAATCAGAGAAGCTGGACTATATGAGGAAGAACTCAGCATCAGGATTGGAGGAAGACTCATTAACAACCTTCGATATGCAGATGACACAACATTGCTTGCTGAAAGTGAAGAAGACCACAACCTTTAGTACGGATTACACCACAACATAAAGAAAACAAAAATCCTCAAAACTGGACCAATAAGGAGTTCCGGCAAAATGACACTCTAGGCAGAAGCACCACGCCATCCCTCCACAGCAAAGATCCGAAAAACTAAGCCAAACAGAAAATACAAGAATCCTGAAACCCTAAAACATCAAATGAAGAGATAAAGAACTCAGCCAAGCACCAAATGGAGTGAGAAAACTGACAGAGAATGGAGAGTGAGGAGAGATTCATGCAGAGGTTCCCTA
>NW_004443996.1:6576894-6582720 GCF_000243295.1 Trichechus manatus latirostris
GAAACTAGCACAGCTTGTACAAGTAAAGGTCATGGATGCCCCATAGATACATCCAAACTCCCTGAGGTACTGAATTGCTGGGCGGAGGGCTCTGGGGACCATGGTCTCGGGGAACATCTAGCTCAATTGGCATGACACAGCTTATAAAGACAATGCTCTACATTCTACCTTGGTATCATCGCTCCTACTTAACATTGTGCTGGAAGTTCTAGCTAGAGCTATAAGACAAGTAAAAGAAATAAAGCGCACCTAAATTAGTAATGAATAAGTAAAACTATCCCTATTTGCAGATAATATGTTACTGTATATAGAGAAACCTAAAGACTCTACAAGAAAACTACTGGGAAAGATTCAGCAGAGTAGCAAAATACAAGAGAAACATACAAAAATCAGTTGAATTCCTATACATGAACAAAGAGAACTACCAAAAAGAAATTAAGAAAATAATAACATTTATAATATCCCTAGAAAGAAAATAAAATAAGTAGGAACAAATCTAACCAGGGATGTAAAAGAGCTATACAAAGAAAACTACAAAACTGCACTGCAAGAAACAAAAAGACATCTACATAAATAGAAAAACATATGCTCTTGGACAGAAAGACTCAACATTGTGAAAATGTCAATCCTATCCAAAGAGATCTACAGATACAATGCAATCCCTATCCAAATACCAACAGTATTCTTTAATGAGATAGAAAAACTAATCATTAATTTTATATGGAAAGGAAAGAGGTCTCAGATAAGTAAAGCATTATTGAAGAAGATCAAAGTAGGAGGCCTCACACTACTTTACCTAAGAACCTACTACATAGCTGTGGTAGTCAAAATAGCTTGGTACGGGTACAGTGACAGATACATTGACCAATGGAACAGGAATCCAGCTACCTATGGTCAACTGATCTTTGACAAAGGCCAGAAGTCCATTAATTGGGGAAAATACAGTATTTTTAACAAATGGTGCTGGAAAACTAGATGTTCATCTGTAAAAAAAAAAAGAAAAGAAAGAAAGAAACAGGACCCATACCTCACACAATTACAGAAAAAACTACTTTAAAATTGATCAAAGACCTATATATAAAACCAAAACTATAAAGATCATGGAAGAAAAAATAGGGTCAACAGTAGGGCCCCTAATGTACAGCATAAACAGGATACAAACCATACTTAACAATCCACAAACACCAGAAGATAAACTAGATAACTAGTTGTCTTAGTCATCTAGTGCTGCTATAACCGAAATATCACAAGTGGATGGCTTTAACAAAGCGAAGTTTATTCTCTCACAATCCAGTAGGCTACAAGTCCAAATTCAGGGCATCAGCTCCAGGGGAACGCTTTCTCTGTCGACTCTGGAGGAAGGTCCGTGTCATCAATCTTCCTTTGGTCTGGGAGCTTCTCTGCACATGAACCTCCGGTCCAAAGGATGTGATCTGCTCCGGGCACTGCCCTCTTGGTGGTATGAAGTTCCCTAGTGTCTCTGCTCGCTTCTCTCTTTTATATCTCAAAAGACATTGGCTTAAAACACTATCCAACCTTGCACACCTCATCAGTATAACTGCTCCTAATCCATCTTATTGCATCATAGTGATTGAATTTACAACACATAAGGAAATCACATCAGATTACAACATGGTACACAATTATACAATACTGGGAATCATGACCCACCCAAGTTGGCAGATAATTTTGGGGGACAAAACTCAATCCATGACACTAGTACCTTCTAAAAACTAAACACTAACTACATAGTGGATAAGTAGTAACCTTGGTGAAGGGTAAGACAATACACTATATAGGGGAAGTCAGTATAACACATCCAGACTCCCTGAGGGACCCAGTTACTGGGCTGAAGGCCAGGGACCATTCTCTCGGGGGACATCTAGATCAATTCGCATAACATAGTTTATATATATCTCAAAAGAGATTGGCTTAAAACAGTATCCAATCTTGTATACCTCATCAGTATAACTGCCCTTAATCCAATTTATTATATCATAGTGATCGAGTTTACAACACATAAGGAAATCACAGCAGATTACAACATGGTACACAATCATACAATACTGGGAATCATGACCCAGCCTAGTTGACAGATATTTTGAGGGGACACAATTCAATCCATGACACCAGGCATTCCATTTCCTTCCCCTATTCCTGGCTCTCCTTCTTCTGTTTCTCCAGGTGAATAGGGATCAATTGTTGTACCTTCGATGACAGCTTGCAAACTTTTAATAACCCAATGAATCTACCAGAAACTAGGAGATAGAATAGAAACACTGAACACATTAGGCCAATTAACTGGAATGTCTTATGAAACCGTGACCCTAAACCGCCATACCAAGAAACCAAAACCCATGAGGTGTTTCATTGTACATTAGCAGCCTCAGCAGCAACTGTTTTTTTTCTTTTTGCTAAATACATGTCTCACAATATTTGCCAATTAAACTTTGTACAGATTTACAACTTATTGACATCAATTACATTAATTGACTGTGCAACACTTACCTCTAATCAATGCAAATTTTAAATCATTGTAAACCCAAACTCAGTTCTCCATAAGCAATAACGTCCCCCCTTTTCTCCTCCTCCTGTCTACTGGTAATCACTAATAAAATTTGCTCTCTATACATTTGCCTGCTCTTGTTTTTTTTTAATATATATGAGGTCATACAATATTTTCATTTTGTTTTTGTTAATTTTGTTTTTATTATTGAACTTTATATGAAGGTTTACAGAGCAAACTAGCCTCTCATTAAACAATTAATATACACATTGTTTTGTGACATTGGTTGCTAACCCCACGACATGTCAACAGTCATCGCTTTTTGACCTTAGGTTCCCCATTACCAGCTTTCTTGTCCCATCCTGCATTCATGTCCTTGCCCCTGGGCTGGTGTGCCCATTTAGTCTCATTTTGTTTTATGGACCTGTCTAATATTTGGCTGAAGGGTGAACCTCATGAGTGACTTCAGTACTGAGTTAAAAGGTTGTCTGGGGGCCATACTCTCGGGGTTTCTCCTGTCTTTATCAGACCAGTAAGTCTGGTCTTTTTGTTGTTGCTGTTGTTTTATGAGTTAGAATTTTTTGTTTGTTTATTGTTGTCGTTTAAGTGAAAGCCTACATTTCAAGTTAGTCTCTTATACAAAAATTTATACGTAGTTTGTTTTGTGACCCTAATTGCTCTCTCTATACTGTGTCAGCACATTCATCCTTCCCATACTTGATTTCCCATGTCCATTCGAGCAGCTCCTAACCCTTTCTGCATTCTCATCTCACCTCCGGACAGAAGCTTCCAGTTTGGTCTCATGTATCTACTTGAGCTACGAAGCACCCTCTTCACGATTATCATTTTATGTCCCGCAGTCCAGTCCAATCTTTGTCTGAAGAGTTGGACTCGGAAACTGTTTTAGTTCTGGGCTGACAGAGTCAAGGGGCCATGCTTTCTGGGGTTCCTCAAGTCTCAGTCAGACCATTAAGTCTGGTGTTTTTACTAGAATTTGAGTTCTGCAACCCACCTTTCTCCTGCTTCATCAGGGACTCTCAGTTGTGTTCCCTGTCAGGGTGGTCATTGGTGGTAGCTGGACCATCTAGTTCTTCTGGTCTCACGCTGATACAGTCTCTGGTTTATGTGGCCCTTTCGGTCTCTTGGGCTACTGCTTTCCTCGTGTCTTTGGTGTTCTTCATTCTCCTTTACTCCAGGTTGTTGGTCCAAATTGATGCATCTTAGATGGCTGCTTGCTAGCTTTTAAGACCGCAGACGTCACTCACCAAAATAGGATGCAGAACATTTTCTTAATAAACATTGTTATGCCAATTGACCAGGATGTCCCCTGAAAGCATGGTTCCCAGACCCCTACCCCTGCTACTCTGTCCCTCAAAGTGTTGGATGGTATTCAGGAAACTTCTTAGCTTTGGTTTAGTCCAGTTGTGCTGAATTTCCCTGTAGTGTGTGCCGTCCTTCCCTTCACCTAAGAGAATTCTTGTCTACTATCTAGTTAGTGTATAACCCTCACCCTCCCTCCCCACCCTCGTAACCATCAAAGAATGTTTGCTTCCATGTGTAAACATTTTCTTTAGTTCTTATAATAGTGGTCTTCTACAATATTTGTCCAGTGACTGACTAAATTCACTCAGCATAGTGTCCTCCAGATTCCTCCAGGTTATCAGATGTTTGACAGCTTCATCATTGTTTTTTATCATTGCGTAGTATTCCATTGTGTGAATATACCATAATTTGTTTATCCATTCGTCTGTTAATGGGCACCTAGGTTTTTCATCTTTTTGCTATCGTCAACATTGCTGCAATGAACATGGGTGTGCATATATCGATTTGTGTGACAGCTCTTATTTCTCTAGGATATATTCCAAGGAGCAAGATAGCTGGATCGCATCGTACTTGTATTTCTAGCTTTTTAAGGAAGCGGCAAATCGATTTCCAAATTGGTTGTACCGTTTTACATTCCCACCAACAGAGTATAAGTATTCCAGTCTCTCCACACCCTCTGCAGCATTTATTATTTTGTGATTTTTGGATTAATGCTAGCATTGTTGGGGTGAGATAGTATCTCACTGTAGTTTTGATTTGCATTTCTCTAATGGCTAGTGATCGGGAGCATTTCTTCATGTGTCTGTCAGCCACCTGAATGTCTTTTTGGGCCAAGTGCCTGTTCATATCCTTTGCCATTTTTTAATTGGGTCATTTGTCTTTTTGTTGTTGAGGTTTTGCAGTATCTTGTAGATTTTAAAGATTACACGCTTATTGGATTTGTCCAAGCAAAAGTTATTTCCCAGTGTGTAGGTTGTCTTTTTGCTCTTTTCGTAAAGTCTTTTGATGAGCATAAGTGTTTGAGTTTTAGGAGCTCCCATTTATCTAGTCTCTCTTCTGGTGCTTGTACATTGTTACTTAGGGTTTGTATTCTGTTTATGTCACGTATTAGGGCTCCTAGCATTGTCCATAATTTCTCTTCCATGATCTGTATCGGTTTCGGTTTGATATTTAGGTCTTTGATCCATTTTGAGTTCGTTTTTTTGCATGGTGTGAGGCAGTGATCTTGTTTCATTTTTTTGCAGATAGATATCCAGTTACGCCAGCACCATTTGTTAAAGAGACTGTCTTTTCTCCAATTAATGGACTTTGGGCCTTTGGCAAATATCAGCTGCTTATAGGTGGATGAATTTATGTCTGGATTCTCAATTCTGTTCCATTGGTTTATGTGTTTGTTGTTGTACCAGTACCAGGCTGTTTAACTATCATGGCAGTATAATAGTTTCTAAAATCAAGCAGTGTGAGGCCTCCCACTTTGTTCTTCTTCTTGAGTAATGCTTTACTTCTTGGGAGCCTCTTACCTTTCCATATGAACTTGGTGATTTATTTCTCCATCTCATTAAAAAATGCCCTTGGAATTTGTATTGGGATTGAATTGCATCTGTAGATCGCTTTGGGTAGAAATGACATTTTCACAATGTTGAGTCTTCCTATCCATGAGCAAGGTATGTTTTTCCATTCATGCAGGTCTCTTGTTTTCTTGCAGTAGTGTCTTGCAGTTTTCATTGTATAGGTCTTTTACGCCTCTGATTAGATTTATTCCTAAGTATTTTATGTTCTTGAGGGGTATTGTAAATGGTATTAATTTGGTGATTTCCTCTTTGAAGTTCTCTTTGTTAGTGTAAAGGAATCTAAATGATTTTTGTATGTTTATCTTGTATTCTGATACTTTGCTGAAATCTTGTATTTGTTCCAGTAGTTTTCTTGTGGATTCTTTGGGGTTTTCAGTGTATAAGATCATATCATCTGCCAATAGAGATACTTTGACTTCTTCCCTA
>NW_004443996.1:6602218-6626072 GCF_000243295.1 Trichechus manatus latirostris
GTATTCTTACTCCATTTGTTGTTCGGCTGAGTTCTTTATCTCTTCATTTGATGTTCTAGGGTTTCAGGATTGTTGATTCTCTGTTTGGATTAGTTTTTTGGATCTTTGTTGTGGAGGGACGGCATGGTGCTTCTGCCTAGAGTGCCATCTTGCCGGAGTCTCAATGTTTTGAATCTTGTTGAAGATCTCTCTGTGGCCTCAGATGTGGTCTTTTCTGAAGAACATTCTATGTGCATTGGAAAAGAATGTGTACTTTGCAGCTGTTGGATGGAGTGTTCTATATATGTCTATGAGGTCCAGTTGGCTGATTGTGCCCTTTAGGTCTTCTGTATCTTTGCTGAGTTTCTTTTTTGTTGTTCTGTCCTTTACTGAGGGTTGTGTGTTGAAGTCCCCTACTATTATTGTGGAGCTGTCAGTTTCTCTTTTCAGTGTTGTTAGAGTTTGTTTTATGTATTTTGGAGCCCTGTCATTATGTGCATAGATGTTTATGATGGTTGTGTCTTCATGATGGATTGTCCCCTTAATCAATAATATAGTGTCCTTCTTTGTCTTTTATGGTGTATTTTGTTTTAAAGTGTGTTTTGTCTGAGATTAGTATTGCCACTCCTGCTCTTTTTTGGTAGTTGTTATTTTGATATATTTTTCCAACCTTTTGTTTTTAATAAATTTACGTCTTTGTTTCTAAGGTGTGTCTCTTGTAGACAGCATATTGATGGATCCTTTTTTATACATTCTGTCACTGTCCGTCTCTTTATGGGTGCATTGAGTCCATTTACTTTCAGTTTAATTATTGATAGATGTGAGTTTATTGCTGTCATTTTGTAGTGCTTTTTTTGTGGTGCTGAAGTTTTCTTTGTTCTTACTCACCTGTGCTGAATTCCTTTTGTTTGTGTTTTTTTTTTCATTTCTTTTGTTTTTGTAGGTTTTGTTTTTACTGAGACTTTATGTTTTTCCTCAGTATTTTTATCAGTATGTTTGTTAACTTTCTTTGAGGTTAACGTAAAATTTTACCCTTATCTTTCTAAGTTTGAAGCAGTCTCTTATTACTTGGTATCGTCTTGCCTTCCTCTGCATTAGAATGTTCTATACCTACACTGTTTATTCTCTCTTTTATTGTTCTGATGTTGTTGTCATTTACAGATTAACTGCTCTGATTCCCTGTTGTATTACTTTTGGTTTTGGATAGTCCTTCATAGTTCATTTCCTAGATTGGTATCTGGCTGGTACAATCCTGAATCCTAAATTCACTCTGTGAGCTTAAGTTGTTTGTTCTTTGAGCAAAGGACTCCCTTTAATAATTCTTGTAAGTTTTAGTTTTTACATATTCCCTTAATTTCTGTTTATCTAGAAATGACATAATTTCACCATCATATTTAAACGAGTTTTGCAGTATATATTTTTCTTGGCTGGCAATTTTTTTCTTTCAAGGTTTTATATATGTCATCCCATTGCCTTCTTGCCTGCATGGTTTCTGCTGAATAATCTGAGCGTAGTCTTATGGTTTCTGCTGAATAATCTGAGCTTAGTCTTATTGGTTCTCCTCTGTATGTGACTTCTTATTTTTCACTATTTGCTCTCAGGATTCTTTGTCTTGGTTTTGGCGAGTGTGATTATAATATGCCTTGGTGATTTTCCTTTGGGGTCTATCCTATATGGGGTTTTTTGAGCTTCTTGGATGGCCAGATTTTCATTTTTCATGATATTGGGGAAGTTTTCTGTCACCAATTCTTCAATGATCCTCTCTGCATTTTCTGTTTTCTCCCCCTGTTCTGGAACTCCGATCACTTGCAGATTTTTGCTTTTGATCGTATCCCACATAACTTTCAGGGTCTCTTCATTTTTCTTTGTTCTTTTTTCTGAGTTTTCCTCGAACAGAGTTGTATCCAAGTGTTTGTCTTCAATTCCACTGATCCTGTCTTCCACCATTTGAAATCTGCTCCTCAGCCCTTCTAAGACACTTTTCATTCCTGAAATCTTGTTGTTTATCTTTTGGAGTTCTAATTGTTGTTTTTGTATAATTTCTAGCTGCCAATTTATTTTGGCAGTTTGTTCCTGAATTGTTTTCATGAATTCTTCCATTTTTTGTCCATATTTTCCATGAATTTGTCAGCCTTTTCCATGAGTTTGTCTATTTTTTCCTCATTTTTGTTTGCTTTTTGCTTCAACTCTTGGATAATTCTTAGTATTAGAGACTTGAATTCCCTATCAGGCAGTGACAATGCCTTTTCTTCCACTGGAAAGTCATCTGTTGCTTTATTTTGGACATCTTCTGGAACCATCCTGTCCTATTTTTGTGAATGTTTTGATATTGTCTGCTGTCTTTGGGGAATTCAGTAGTAATTTTTCTCATTTATTGATTGTAGATTTGTTTGTTTCATCCTTTTTTTTAAATTTGGCTATGTCTGAGCAAATGGGCTGTGTATTCTTTGTTGTTTGCTTGTCTGTGGGCACGATACTTTTCGCCTCCTTCTCCAATTGGCAGTTTCAGTCGCTCAGATATGGTAAAATACGGCAGGTCTAGCTGAAGAGGAGTTGCTGTGATGGGTTGTTTGTGGCACTTACTACAGTCACCAGGGTGGGTAGGTAATCAGTGCAGGGTAGGTTCCAGTAGGCCATGCCTGTGCTGGTTGGTGGTGTGATGTTAAGAGCACTGTGCAGGTAGGCAGGTTGCATGGGGTAGATTGTGATGTGTGGAGCTAAGATGGATATGGGAGAGAGGAGAGAGGAAGAGGAGCCATAAACTTACAAACAAACAAAAAAGAATGCTAGGGGAGGTTGCCGTTGGAGTGGAGAGATGAGAGAGTATGAAATTGAGGAAAACAAAAAGTGGAAGAAGAAGAAAAAAGAAAAATGAATAAATGAAAATTAGAAAGAAGAAAGAAGAGCAAAGCTCCCAGGGATCCTACCAGTGCTGCTACGAGGTCTGGGAAAGTTTTTCCCAAATGTTGCAGTAGAGCCTGGCTAGAAGATGTATTGTTATTCAGCACCAGGTTTTCAGGGGACAGGAAGAGAAGGAAGGTATAGAGAGAGGAGAAACTGAGTAATGAAGAAAGACAAAAAGGGGAAAAGAGGGAAAAGAAAACAAAACAAGTTTTTAAAAAAAGAACAAAAAAGCACCCTCCAAAACAGAAAAAAAAAAAAACACGAAAAAATAAATGCCCTCAGGTATCCATGTGGAAGATGAGGGTGTAGGTTCCAAGCCATGTAGCACTGCCCGGCCAGAATGGGCTTACAACTCGAGAAAAGGAAAAGAAAACAAACAAGCTATTCAAAACAAACAAACAAATAAAAGCCCTGGGATCCCACCAGTATGGCACCCGAGACTGGGAAGCAGTTCCACACTCGAGCGGAGCTCCACAGCCCCTTAGGAAGAAGCAAATATGGCGCACGGAGCCAGGTATTTGAGTGAAAGGAGAGGGAGATAATGAGAGGTAAGGAAGAAATTAAAAGAAGCAGAAAAAAGCAACACCATCAGCCAACAAATGGCACTCCGGTAGTCAGCCAGTGTGGGCAGGTGGAATCCAAGCAGCTGCTGGTTCCTGGCCAAGAAACTGTTGCCGCTGGAAGCAGAGGAGGCCGAGTGGGTTGAAGAAGGGTGGGAGGTGGGAAAGCGTATATTGCAAATTATGGGTTGTTCTGTCCCCTGCTGCAAGCTCCATGAAGCTTTCTCGTACCTCCTATTTGCTGGTCTCTGACAGGAGTGCAAGATGGTGGATCCGCCCTGTGTTAGCTGATAGGAGACCTCTGCATGAACCTCTCCTTGCTCTCTGTTCTCTGTCAGTTTTCTCACTCCATTTGGTGCTTGGCTGAGTTCTTTATTTCTTCATTTGATGTAGTAGGATTGCAGGATTGTTTTCTCTGTTTGGCTTAGTTTTTCGTATCTTTGCTTCTGCCTAGAGTGCCTTGACTTCCTGTCCATATGAAAAATCTATGTCTACACTTTTTAAGCCCTCTTTTTTGTTTTAATGTTGTCATCTTTTACATATTGACATCTGTTTCCCTATCTTCAATGCTTTTGCTTTGATGTATTTTTGTGTCTTCCCTATGTGGGTTGATATCTGATTGCTCTGTCTTGTGTTCTAGTCTTGGATTGTTATCTGATGTTATTGATTTTCTAACTGGAGGACTCCTTTTAGTATTTCTTGGAATTTTGATTTGATTTTTGCAAATTCCCTAAACTTGTGTTTATCTGGAAATGCCCTAATTTCGCCGTCATATTTGAGAGACAGTTTTGCTGGATATATAATTCTTAGCTGGCAATTTTTTTTTCAAGGCTTTATATATGTCATCCCATTGCCTTCTTGCTTACATGGTTTCTGCTGAGTAGTCCGAGCTTATTCTTATTGACTGTACTTTGTAGATGACTTTTTTTATTCGTAGCCTCTCTTAAAATTCTCTGTTTATCTTTGGTTTTGGCTAGTTTGATTATAATATGTCTTGGTGACTTTCTTTTGGGATCTACCTTATGTGGGATTTTATGAGCATCTTGAATTGATACCTTTCACGCTATCAGGGAAGTTTTCTGCCAAAAAATCTTCTACAATTCTCTCTATATTTTGTTTTATCCTCCCCCCACCCCCCGTTCTGGTACTCCAGTCACTCATAGGTTATTCCTCTTGATAGAATCTCACATAGTTCTTAGGGTTTCTCTATTTTTTTAAATCCTTTTATCTGATTTTTCCTCAAATAAGTTGGTGTCAAGTGCTTTATCTTCAGTCTCATTAATTCTGACTTCCATTGCCTCAATTCTGCTCCTATGACTTTCTATTGAATTGTCTAATTCTGAAATTTTATTGTTAATCTTCTGGATTTCTGATTGCTGTCTCTGTATTGATTCTTGCAGCCTGTTAAATTTGTCATGATGCCCTTCTCTAATCCTCTTAAGTTCCTCTATAGCATGTTCTGCATTTTGCTTAGTTTCCCTCCTAATATCTTGAAGATTTCTGTATATAAATCTTTTGTATTCTGCCTCTGGTAATTCCAAGGATAGTCTTCCTCCAGAAAATTTCTTAGTTCTTTATTTTTGAATCTTGCTGAAGCCATTATGGTCTGCCTCTTTATATGATTTAATGTTGACTTTTGTCTCCGAGTCATCAATAAGTTATTATATTTAGTTATTTTATGTTTGCTTACTGCGTCCTAGCTTCTGTATTGTTTTGTTTTGATATGTCTAAGTAGGTTGCTCATGTAAGCCAGCCCAGTCACCAGCACCCCTGAAGCTCCAATGTCCTGTCCCCAGGTTTCCAGAGCTGCCACTAAGTATGTGAGCCCAGGAGTCCACCCACTCCTTCTGTATGGATTCAGCTCAGGGGCCCAGGTAGTTGGCCACCACGTGTGTGGTGCAGGCTCTCACCTACAGTTCTAGACAAGCTTGGGTGATAGGTGTAGGCATCCAGCTGCTGCAGGGGGACACAGGCTTAGCAAGGCAGGGAGCTGATGGCTACCCCTGATGGTCCAGGAGGAAAGCGTGTCCCTGTTCCCTAGAGGGTGTAGATGAGTGGGTTTTGCAGCCGGACTATGTGCATCTAGTGCTGTTGGCTGTAAAGACTGGGGACACCTTATTTTTGAGCCCCTGTTGCCAGTGGCTAGGTGGCATGCGTGGAGACTCCAGTCCTTAGGGCCCTGATTTACGTAGGTGAAGACCCTGCTTAATGGGTAGAGCAGTGTCAAGTGTCATGAACCTGTCACTTCACAGGTGAAACAATTGAAGTTAGACTTCAGGTATATACCCTGTTGTACTGTAGTAACAAGGTTCCATGCTGTTTAAATGGGCCACACAAGTCTATGCAGGGGGAAAGTCACTCAAATTCCGTAGATCCCTTATGCCTGTGCCTAAGCAAAGGAGCTGTGCCTACCTTGAATTCCTGGATCAGGGGACCCAGCAGTTTATTTTTTCCCATTTGTTAATTTGTTCACTCTCCAAGGCCGGGAGAATGGCTCGGGGTGTGTGACAGGTCTTACTTCCGGCCCAGGGGACTCAGCAATTGCTGAAGCCAATCCCGGTCCCAGTGCAGAACCCAGGGAGGTAAATGGGAGAGAGGGTTTTCCTTAAAGGGAGTGTTTTTGATCCTCTAGGTCGGCCAAATGCAAGTACTTATCTTTCACCGATCTAGGGCTTCCTCTCACTGGTTCTGGATGGCTGAGTAGACTCTGCCACTGGGTGTCTCCTGATGTGGAAAATGCCTCCCGAGTTCTGCTACTTGCCTACCTCACCACACACCATGAGCTGATCAGGCCTGAAGGTCTCAGGCTCTCCCCAAGTCAGGTCTGGCAACTCCTTGCTGCTTTCCAACTGTTTCTCCCTCCCTCTGCACTCAGTCTGATTCCTCAACTTTGTCTTTGATGTTCAGGGCTCCTAGATTGTTATAATCAATTCACTTGTTTTTTAGGTCTGTGTTGTAAAAGAGACCACCAAAATCATCTGACTACTCCTCCATCTTGGCCCCACCTCCTCTGCGAGTTAGAATTTTGTTCTACGTTTTTCTTCAGCCCTATCTGGGATCTTCTATTGTGATCCTACTCAGAGCAGTTGGTGGTGGTAGCTGGGCACCATTTAGTTGTGCTGAACTCATTCTGGTGGAGGCTGTGGTACTTGTGGTCCATTAGTCCTTTGGACTAATATTTCCCTTGTGTCTTTGGTTTTCTTCATTCTCCCTTGCTCCAGACGGGATGAAACCAGTGGAGTATCTTAGATGGCTGCTCACAAGCTTTTAAGACCCCAGACTCTACTCATCAAAGTATAATGTAGAACATTTTCTTTATAAACTATGTTATGCCTATTGAGCTAGATATTTCCCTACACCATGGTCCCCACAGCCCTCAACCCAATAGTTCTGTCCCTCAGGGATTCTAGATGTGTCTACGGAGCTTCCAGGACCTTGCTTTGGACAAGTTAGGCTGGCTTCCCTGGTATTGTGTACTGTCTTACCCTTCACCAAAGTTACCTCTTATCTATTGTCTATTTAGTGTTTTTCCATCCCCACCGCTCCCCTCCCTCTTAACCATCAAAGATTGTTTCTTTTTGTGTGTAAATCTTTTCTCGAGTTTTTATAGCAGTGATCTCTTGCAATATTTGTCCTTTTGTGGTTGACTTATTTCACTTAGCATAATATCTTCAAACTCCATCCATTTTGTAGCATGTATCAAGACTTCATTTCTATTCTTCCATCTTCTTTTGATGCTTACTGCATCATTCAATTTTTTCCCCATAGAATCATTTAGTGCTGCAAGCCATTGTAGTCGAGTCATTTTCTACACTTAGAGGTATTTTAAGACAGAGTAGAACTGCCCCATAAGATTTAGAAGGTTGAAATCTTTACAGAAGCAGATTGCCACATCTTTTTCCATCTGAGCAGCTGGTAGGTTCAAACTTAACCTTTCTGTTAGCAACTAAGCACTTTAACCACTGCATTACCAGGACTCCATATTGCAACTTAAGGCCTCAAGTTTTTCTTTAGTTCTTTCAGCTTGAGAAATGTTGAGTGTGTTCTCTTCCCTTCTGATTTTCTAACTCCGGGTCTTTGCACATTTCATTATAACACTGTAACTTGTCTTCTCGTTTTGCCCTTTGAAACCTTCTGTTCAGCTCTTTTACTTCATTATTTCTTCCTTTCACTGTAGCTTATCTGCACTCGTAATTACTGAACAAGTTTCAGAGTCTCTTTTGATACCCTAGATGACCAGTACATTTTATGATTAATGTTGAAATGTGCTGAAACTCAGATGTTGTATTTAGCACTGAAGGAAATGAAGCTGGATATCATGAGATAGTCTTCCTTCATAACGGCATTATTTAGTTTTTGTTATAAAAATGTTACTATACAGTCCAATGTGAAAAGTTGGAATGCCCAGAAAACAGGTTGTTCAGGTTAAAACGTGATTTTTTCTAAGTGACGGTTACAAGAAAATTATTCTCATTTAAAATTTTAGTAGAAATTCTTTCTAGAATGTCTGAGTATTTTTTTCTTTTCTTAGTATTTTTGCATTTAATGATCATGATTATGATTTTATTTCTTTCCTGAGTATCAGTCATTACACTTACACATTCTTGCTACCTAGGACCAGAGTTGAAATAGAAGGAATAGAAATCATGATCATCAGAGTTAAAAGGGCCTTAGAAATCTTCTAACTCTGATTCATTCATTCAGCAAATATTTAACATATATAATATGCCGGGTACTGTTCTATGTGCTGGAAATATAATGATGAACAAGAGAGACATGGACACTACACTAAAGGTGTTTTCAGTCTAGGGGGAACAGATACGTAAAGCAATATGTTACAACATAGCATTTGCTATTACAAGATGGGAACACATTGACAGAAACTTAACTCAGTCTTACTGGGTTAGGGGGACTTTTTGAAGGAAGTTACATCTAAGCTGCAATCTAAAAATTAAGTGGAAATTATCTAGGATAAACAAGATTTGGGGATGTGGTGAAAGATAAGTGAAGGGAAAACATTTGCAAAGTGAGGAATAAGGGATAGCCTGATGTATGTAGATAAAAATGGAGAGGAAAAGTTTGAGTATTTTCCAATAAAAACCTACAGAAGTGGGAAGTGACTGGATTGCATAGGGCCTTATAACCTATATTTAAGATTTTGTTCTTTATCCTAAAGTCAATTTGGAACGATTGAAGAATTTCAATCAGGAGAATGGCATAATCAGCTTTGTGCTTTATAAAAAACTCTGGCTACTTGTAGAGAACGCGTTCAAGGCTGGTAAGATTGCATGCAGGAAGACAAAGCAGACCTTTTTCCATAACTTATGCTAAAGAAACTGGTGGCCTGGACTAGAAGAGTGGCACTGGAGATGGAGAAAACTGGATTTATTTAGGATATATGCAGGAGATATAATCAGTAAGACTTGAGGATTAGAAGATCCATAATGGAGAGAGAGGTGTCAATGATGAAGTCTAAGTTTCTGGCTTGTGTACAGAAGGACAATGGTACCATTTCCTGGGAGAGAGACAGCTGGCAAAGGACTATAATAAGGGGGAAGATGATAAGTTTTGTTCTGAATGTTTTCAGTGAAGGTGGCCATGACACATCCAAGCAGAGATGTATAGTATGTATCACGTACACAAAATGCACACATTAAAACATTTCCAAAGCCAACTCTTTCATCTATCTATGGCATTTTTTTTTAATTTTAGGAAGTTATTTTTTATAATGTTGAATTGTTCTGTCTTCTTGTGATTTTGACCATAGGTCTTTGTAATGCATTATGCAGCCACCTAGAGCAAATCTAATTCTTTTTATAAATCTTATTTTTTGGAATATCTGAGGCAACTATCTTATTTTCCCCTGACGTACTTTTTTTAAGCCCCATCCCATATTTTATTTTAATTTTTCAAGGTAAAAATTTACAGCTTTTATTCATAAAACGTGATTTATAAATCCTTCTTCATCATCCTGATCATCATCTTGTTTTTCAGAGCATCCATTAAAAGATGACACTAAGAACTAACACAGTGCTCACAAGATGATCTGTCCAATGCACTAAACTTTGAAATAGCTACCTCTTCTCTTATGAAATTTGTTAAACTTTCTACTATGTAAGATCTGTTCTTCTTTGCTGCATTTTTTTATAGAAGAGATCAGCAAGCGTTTCATTAAATTGTGTCTTCTTATTAGTTGAACTAGTTATTACAAACATGAAATAATATTAAAAGAATATTTTTTTCAGCTACATTCTTTTTGAACTGTCCTCAATGTTTTTTTTTTTTTTTTTTAAGTTGTGCTTTAAATGAAAGTTTACAATTCAAGTTAGTCTCTCATACAAAAATTTATACACACGTTAATTATGTGACCCTGGTTGCTCTCCATGTACTGTGACAGCACACTCCTCCTTTCCACCCCAGATTTCCCGTGTGCATTCAACCATTTCCTGACCCTCTCTGCCTTCTCATCTTACCTCCAGACAGGAGTTGCCCATTTAGTGTAGTATATCTACTTGAGCTAAGAAGCACACTCTTCACGAGTATCATTTTATGTTCCGTAATCCAGTCTAATCTTTGTCTGAAGAAAAAGAATTCAGTTTTTAAGAACAAAATACTGAAATAAGATAAAGGGCTAGAGGGGTAAATATGGAAACTAAAAGCCATGTTTCATTTAGAGTAAGATAAATGATGAGGAAACCATGAAGTTAAGTCAATAATCTGCAGATTTTACCTCCTAAAATATGGAGTTTCTTACAAGGTATTATCTTTCTCTTGGGGAAAAATCCAGGGCATGAAAACAAGAGAAATTATCCCTAAGCTCTTATCCTTGCCTCACATTAAAGGCTTGAACCTCCAGGTTCTGTGCATTTCTCAAATGCTTGTGGGCAGGAAGCAAGGAGGACATGATCCTCTCAGAGCACAGACAGGGCAGAATTATCTGCTTGTTTCTGCTTTCTTTACTTCTGTTGTTGTTCATGAATGTAATTAGGCACTACTTAATTGATGTTTATTCATTCGTTTTCTTTTGGCACAAACTGCACTCTTTTCATACTGCTTGTTTCAAGGATATATTACAGAATAAATCCACGTTCTCGAAATTCACTGTATGGTACTAGCCCACAACAGCCTGAGAGACTTTATTTCTCATGTGAGTCCATCAGTGTGTAGTTTAAGCCTCAGAAGGTAAAAAGCATCACTTCTGAGTTATTAACACTGGGATCCCATGAATGTGAACAAATGAGCAAACTATTTCCCACAGAATCTTTATTTCACCTAATTCTGAAAAAGCTAAAAAGATGATAAACATTCTAAAAAACAGAAAAAAATCATTTTTATGTTATTTGGTATATCATAGATGGACAACCTTTCACCTTTGGAGGAAAATCAGATGTCAATAGATTTGTGGTAGACTTTATACATCAACATATCCACTTTCCCCCTCCATCTAGGACTAAAATTATCTTCCTTAGTGGTAGCAACAATGCTCAAAATTCCCACCTTTAGTTACTCTTTGGATAAAGGGTTTGGAAATCTCCTGTATACATAGTAGGGAGTTAATATAGCATGTCTTTATTAACTGTAATATCCTTAATTGAATTAGTTTATCACATTAGTTCCACATGCCCAGGATGGACAAGAGGCTGTAAGATGGAGACAGAGAAAATTGGTGTTATGGATTGAATTATGTCCCCCAAAAATATGTGTTGTAAATCCTAACCTCTATAGCTGTGGTTAGAATCCCGTTTTGGGAATGAGCTATCTTTGTTATGTTAATGAGGCATGATTAGTGTAGGGTGTATTTTGAGTCCATCTCTTTTGAGATATAAAAGAGATTAAACAAGCCAGCAGAGAAGAGATGGGGGAAGAGCGATGTCAAGCCACATGAAAATTACCCAAAAGCAGAAGCTCAAAGAGACAAAGACCTTCATGCAGAGCTTACACAGAGAGAAAGCCTTTCCTTAGATCCAGTACTCAGAATTCAGACTTCTAGCCCCTTAAGCTGTGAGAAAATATGTTCGTGTTTGTTAAAGCCACTTACTTGTGGCATTGCTGTTATAGCAGCACTAGATAACTAAGAGTTTGGTGCCAAGAGTGGGGTGCTGCTCTAACATATACCTAAAGTATGGAAGCTCTTTTGGAATTGGGTAATGGGTAGGGACTGAAAGAGTTTTAAGTTGCCTAACAGTAAAGCCCTAGATTGCCTTGAAGAGACTTCTGGTAGGTTTATGGACGTCAAAGACAATTCTGGTGAGGGCTCAGAAGGAAGTAAGGAGAGATATAGAAAAAGTTTCTATCATGTTAGAGAATACACATTATGCCAGCAACAGCATGTTGCTATAAATGTAGATGTTAAATGTGCTTCTGGTGAAGTTTTGAAAGAACATGATCAACATATGCTTGGATAACGGAGAAAGGGCGATGTTTTTTTATGCAGTGGCAAAGAACTTGTCTGAATTATGTTCAAATATTTATTGGAAGGTAGAACTTGTAAGTGATGAACTTGGATATCTGGCAGATGAGATTTCTCAGCAAGATCTTAAAAGGGCCACGTGGTTTTTACTTGCCACTTATAGTAAAACAAGACAAGAAAGAAATGGGTAAAGATTGATGCCAAGCCACATGGAGATCTCTAATGAACTCAGAAACATACTGAAGAGACAGTGGCCTTCCCCCAGAACTGACAGAAAGAGAAAGCATTCCCCTAGAGGTGACACCTTAAATTCAGACTTCTAGCCTCCTAAACTGTGAGAATATAAGTTTCTATTTGTTAAAACCATCCACTTGTGGTATTTGTGTTATAGCAGCACTAGATAACTAAGTCAATTGGTAAGGGTAAAAAGTCTCCAGTTGAGCTCGGGGCCGGGGGGGGGGGATCTTTTCCATAGCCAGGATGCAGACTGAAGCCTCTCAGCATGTGGAAGTATTAAGTAAATTTGAAAAGTACTTATTTTGGGTTCATGAAACCAGCGGTAGAGAGGATAGGAGAGAGATTGTGAGAAGCAAAGCGTTTTAGCCTGAATCCTGGAGGGTGGTCAGGGTGGGGCCTAGACTTCAGAGCCCGTTGTCCCTTCTGAGGCCCCCACCCAAAAGGATCCTCCTCCACTCCTCTGTGTTCAACGCAAGCCTCAGTTTCATCTAAATTCAGCCCTGCCCAGGACACTGCTGTGTGCAAGCTCCGGGCTGAGCAGTGGGGGCTCAGGCAATGCAAACCTTGTCCTTGCCCTCTTGGAGCACTTGGTCCACATATGTACTTCACTTCCAGTCTCTGTCACTTTACTAGATATTCAACCTTGAGCAAGTCATTAACCTCTCTGAGCTTCATTTTTCTCATCTGGAAAAAGAAAATAATAATACTGCCTGCTTTACAGAGTTTTTGAGAGGATTCAGTGAGATAAAGGTGGTAAAGGATGACGTGAGCTCTATAAATGGTACCTGTTATTATTTGGGATAATGGCAATGATGAAGCACTTAGCATAGTGCCTGGAACATGGTAAGCACCAAATAATTATTACTTGTTATAAGCAATTATTACTGACATACATGATGGTTATAGCTTTTGTTAATCCTGAGAAGACTACCTTGCCTAAATGCCTACTAGTATTAGCCATCTCAGAAGTTTTCCAAAGTTCTTTCTTCCTCATTCCTATGTAGGCCATTCTGGGTCTGGTGTTAAAAACTCACAATAATTCTCATACTTTAGTATGTATCAGAATCACCTGTAAAACATGTAAAAAATATACCTCTTGGTAGTTTCCAAAGATTCTGATTTAGCAGCTTTAGAAGTGGCCTCCAAGAAAATGAATTTTAAACACGTGTACTAAGTGGTGTTGATACAGGTGATTCTTTGACCACATTTTGAGAAAATATGACCTATAAATTCCCCAGTTGCCTTTTATTGATACAGTGATTTTCTGAATTGTTTTCTATATCCACCCAAGATCCTCCCAAACCAACTGTCACACCCATGAGAAGAAAATCCGGGAAAGATTCCCATAAAGTCAGCCAGAATGGGGAGTAAAGACTAATGATTATGAAGGAAGGAAAAGATTTGAGGAGGGCAGGAGCAAGCCCTTTCCAATTAAGGTCCATGTGGCTACCCCTGGCAGAACAAGCACTCAGGGAGCAACAGTGTCTCTCAGACTCACTGAGTTGGAGAAGAGGCCAGGGCGCAGCTGGAGATGGGCATTCAGTGGCAAGCGTCTTGGCAGAGCTTAATGAACAAAAATGTGGTAACGAAAAACCTTGCTAATTCAGTTTAATTGGGGGCCTGAATAATTTTTTTAATTAAAAAAATTTAATTAAAAAAATGATAGAATATTTGAAAGGCAGTTTTATTACATTCAAGGAGCTACAGCAGCCCAAACCAGGCTAACAGAGTGTTGCCAAGTGGAGGGCCTCTGGGAGCTAGTGTAATGAATTGAGAATTATTTGTCATCAGGAATTTGTATATAAATGGATTTGTATGTAAATGCATGCATCAAAAGTGCTTGAAAACAGTTTGATCTTTTAAGGGGGATAAATATGCCCCTGGTAATCATGCTTGCATGATTTTTCTCACAACCCCCCCCCCCCATTCCTCCATCAGTTAGATAGTCCAGCTTGTACTTCTGGTAGAATTCTTCCAAAGGTCTTGCAATCACTATTTTCACTTGGAGAATAAGCATTTCACTAATTTTTGTCAGTAAAATAAAAGAAAATCTACACTGGGAAAGAAATTAGAGACATTAAGTGCAATTCCCCTCATTTTACAGATGGGAAACTGAGGCTCATAGCAAGGAAGTGACCTGCCCAAGGACCTGCAGAGTTGGAGTAGAGCCAGGATTAGATTCCAGATTTCTCATATTCTAGATCAGCCTGTCTCCTACTATATGGACCATTTTGCCTCCTAATGAATGTCATTTACTAAATTGTATACTGACCAGTAATGAATTTTTCATTAAGATCCTTTTGTTAAACAATGTCTTTTGTTTACTATCCAGATGGGCATTAATGTAATTCTATACAAAGATGGTGAGATTCACAAGAGCTCAAGGCAGAATTCCAATTTGATATTTAAATTAATAACACAAAAAGAGCTTACTAATAGTAGAAATTATTACTGTTACTTTAAAGTGCAGGCAAAACATAGAGGAGAAATTGATTAAGCAGGTAAATGGTAAGAGATCCAATCAGGGCTCTAACTTTCATCAAAATCATGTCAGCAAGGTATATCTGCACACCTGCTACCTTTGCTATTTCTGTGCTCTATCCCTTCTTCTGAAATACTTAGTAAACATTTGATAAATTAAAGGATGAAGGAGGAAAACTGGTGTCAAAATTATTTGACAATGTTATTCTTATCTAAATAGGAGAAAGCCCAAATGAAGAAATGTTTTTTTAGTTTTAATTTTATTTCCAGGGGCCATTTTCGTTACTATGGGTCAAAGCCTCATGACTAGTTAAATTTGTCCAAACCAGAATACCTGTAAGATTGAACGGGCATTCTGTTAATACTTACATTGGGACAACAGAGAGAAACTGGGGCTGTCCCAGACAAACTGAAATGTGTGATTATACTAAAAAACAGATGGAACACAGTGTTAAAGAAAGCCGAGTACAGCACTATCTAACTCAGATGTCCACTAGGGAAGGGGGAGGGCAGACAAAGATTAAAGTAATTCCTTAGGGGTTACTATCATTTGACATTGGCTAACTTCACAAAACCTCATTCTTTCTATTCTTAAAAAAATGCTCTCCATCTAGACAAAATCATGATTAAGATCATGGACTTCCAGTTCAAACCTAAGTTTGGGTGCCAATTTTGCCACCTACTAGCTGTGACCTTGAGTTTAAGCCACTTAATATTGCCGAAATTTAAAGTCCCATTCAAAAAATACGGATAGTAGTAATAGATATCACTCCACATAAGGTGCATACTACATAGTTTAAACAAAAAAAAATTGCCATCGAGTGGATTCCAACTCATAGCCACCCTATAGGACAGAGTAGAATTGCCCCATAGGGTTTCCAAGCAGCAACTGGTGGATTCCAGCCATAGTTCTTAACCACTGTGCACCAGGGCCCCATAAGTGCTTAGTAAATGCAATAGCTATTCATATTATCATTGCTATTATACTGATTTGAAGAAAGTAAGTAGTTTATTATGAGAGGAAGGTGCTTGCTTGGGAATTAAAATTCAGATGAGCACCTGATTTGATCAGATGTTGTTTTTAGTATATGCTGTGAACATATATAAGAGAGAGTCAGCATTCTTATTCAGTTAACAATAGTTTTTGTATCCAAAAAGGGCCAAAGAAATAACTGTGCTAAAAATAATTCTAAAATTATCTAAAACCATCTATTGGTTTGGTTAATGCCTTTATATAAGGATTTTCAAGATAACATTATCTTACAGTACTAAGGGGTAAAATATTTTCCTCCTGATAAAAAGTATTCTACCTAGTAAATATATTTATTTATCAGGTAATAAAAATTAACCCATTATATTTTCATTTTTTTCTTGGCTAATAAGAAACTTGAAATGAAAATGTGTGCTCAGTTGCAGAAAACAATTGTTAATCAAGCTTTTATCTTGCATGTATTTTTTAAACTTGTACTTTCATCATTCTACTAATAGTCATATTTTATCTGCATTTTTTCTACTTATTTGTTTACTTTATTTCATGGAATGAAGTTCATGATGGTACTGGCCATGAGTAAATACATCTAGCAACTGACACCACGAGCCACCTTGGTAATGTTCATTTCCTATGGTGTCATGCAACAGGAATCAGCTGGAACACATCAACAGTAGGTTATTGCTGTTGTTGGAGGTGATAACTAGTAGGGACCTTAGAGCATGTGGAACCTTGTCAATTGATGTTTCCTGGCTGGTACAGAGGTCCTGTGATGCACCCTTTCCTTTATTTTAATTTTTTTATTGTACTTTAGATAAAGGTTTACAGAATAAAAGTTTCTCATTAAACAGTCAGTACACATATTGTTTTATGACATTGGTTAACAACACCACAGCATGTCAACACTTTCCATTCTCGACCTTGGAAGACATTTTTTTGGTAAAAATATACGTAGCCAAAGTTACACCATTTCAAAACTTTCTACATGTACAATTCAGTGACATCAATTACATTCTTCCAGTTGTGCTGCTATTCTCACTATCCTTTTCCAAATTATTCCATCACCATTACCTTGAACTCACTGCCCCCTAGGCTTCCCATCAAACCTTTTGAGTTGTTGTTGTCAATTTGATCTCACATAGATAATTCTTTTTTTTTTGTACCTTAGATGAAGGTTTGCAGAACAGATAGTTTCTCACTAAACAGTTAGTACACATATTGCCATATGCCAATAGTTAACAACCCCACGACATATCAACACTGTCCCTTCTCAACGGTGGGTATCCTATCGCCACATTTCTTGTCCACTCCTGCCTTTCAGTCATTGTCCCTGGACTGTTATGCCTCATTAGTCCCGTTTTGTTTTATGAGGCTGTCCAATCCCCAGCTGAATGATGAACTTCGGGAGTGACTTCACCACTGAGCTAAAAGGGGGTCTGGGAGCCATAGTCTCGGGGTTTCTCCAGTCTGTCAGGCTAGTAAACCTAGTTTTTTTTGTGTGTGTGTGAGTTAGAATTCTGTTCTACATCGTTTTCCAGCTCTGTCCAGGACCCTGTATTGTGATCCTGGTCAGAGCAGTCAGTGGTGGTAGCCGGGCACCATCTAGCTGTACTGGACTTAGTCTGGTGGAGGCCTTGGTAGCTGTGGTTCATTAGTTCTTTGGACTAATCTTTCCCTTGTGTCTTGTTCTCTTCATTCTCCCTTGCTCCCAAAGGGGTGAGACCAGTGGAGTATCTTAGATGCCTGCTCACAGGCTTTTAAGGCCCCAGGCAATACTCACCAAGGTAGAATGTAAAACATTGTCTTTATAAACTGTGTCATGCCCAATTGAGCTAAATGTTCCCTGAGACCATGGTCCCCACAGCCCTCCGCCCAGCAATTCAGTCCCTCAGGGAGTTTGGAAGTGTCTATAGAGCTTCCATGACCTTTCCTTGTACAAGTTGTGCTAGCTTCCCTAGTATCGTGTATTGTCTTACTCTTCATCAAAGTTGCCACTTATCTATTGTCTATTTAGTTCCCCCCAACCTATCCCATCCTTCATAACCAACAAAGATTGTTTCTTTTTGTGTGTAAACTTATACATGAGTTTTTACAGTAGAGGTCTCATACAATATTTATCCTTTTGTGATTGACTTATTTCACTCAGCATAATGTCCTCCAGTTTCATCCATGTTATGAGATGCTTTGCAGATTCATCATTCTTCTTTGTTATTGCATAACATATTGTGTGTATGTACCATAGTTTGTTTATCCATTCATCTGTTGATGGGCATCTAGGTTGTTTCCATCTTTTTGCTGTTGTGAACAGTGTTGCAGTGAAGATGGGTGTGCATATGTCTGTGTGACAGCTATTATTTCTCTAGGATATATTCCTAGGACTGGGATTCCGATTTGTAGTGCTTTTTTTTTTTTTTGTAGTGCAGACGTTTCCTTTGTTCTTTTTACTCTCCTGTGCTGAGTTCCTTTTGTTTGTGGATTTTTTTGTTTCTTTTGTTTTTGTAAGTTTTGTTTTTACTGAGACTTTATGTTTTTCTTCTTTATTTTGATGAGTAGGTTTGTTAACTTCCTTTGTGGTTACCTTGAGATTTACCCTTATCTTCCTAGGTTTGAACTAGTTTATTATTACATGGTATCGCCTTGCCTTCCTCTCCATTAGAAGGTTCTATACACTGTTTATTCCCTCTTTTATTGTTCTGATGCTGTTGTCATTTATAGATTAACCTCTCTGGTTCCCTGTTGTAATTCTTTTAGTTTTGCATAGTCCTTAAGAGTTCACTTCCTAGGGTGGTATCTGGCTAGTACAATCCTGTGTCCTATATTCATCTTGTGGTCTGATGTTGTTTTTTCTCAGATCGAAGGACTCCCCTTATTAAGTCTCATAAGTTTGGTTTGGTTTTTACATAGTCCCTTAATTTCTGTTTATCTGGAAATGCCCTAATTTCACCATCATATTCAAACGAGAGTTTTGCAGGATATATTATTCTTGGCTGGCAATCTTTTTCTTTCAAGGTTTTATATATGTCATCCCATTGCCTTCTGGCCTGCATAGTTTCTGACAAACAATCTGGGATTAGTCATACTGTTTCTCCACTGTATGTGACTTTTTGTTTTTCTCAAGCTTCTCTCAGTAGTCTTTGTCTTTGGTTTTAGTGATTGTGAGTATGAAATGCCTTGGTGATTTTCTTTTGGGGACTATCTTATACAGGGTTCGTTGAGCTTGGATGGTCAGTTTTTCATCTTTCATGATATTGGGGAAGTTTTCTGTCAGCAATTCTTCAATGATCCTCTCTGCATTTTCTGTTTTCTCCCCCTGTTCTGGAATTCTGATCACTCACAGATTTTTGCTTTTGATTGTATCCTACATAATTCTCAGAGTTTCTTCATTTTTCTTCTTTCTTTTTTTTGGTTTTTCCTCAAACAGAGTTGTATCCAAGTGTTTGTCTTCAATTTCACTGAACCTGTCTTCTATCATTTGAAATCTGCTCCTCAACCCTTCTATGACACTGTCCAGTCCTGAAATCTTGTTGTTTGTCTTTTGCTTTTCTAATTGTTGTTTTTGTATGATTTCTAATTGTGAACTTATTTTAGCATTTTGTTCCTGCATTATTTTCTTGGATTTTTCCATTTTTTTGTCTGTATTTTCCAGTAGTTTTCTGCCTTTTCCATGAATTTGTCTATTTTTTATTCATTTTTGTCTGTTTTTTGCTTCAACTCTTGAATAAATCCGAATATTAGAGATTTGAATTCCTTATCAGTTAGGTCTAGTGCCTTTTCTTCTACTGGAAAGTCATCTGGTGTTTTATTTTGGACGCCTACTGGAACAATCCTGTCCTTTTCTTGTAAATGTTTTGAAATTGTCTGCTGTCTCCGGGGCATTAAGTGGTTATTTTCCTTGTTTATTGGTTGTAGATTTGTTTTGTCATGCTTTTTTGTTTTATTTAGGTATGTCTGAACAGGCAGGCTGTGTGTTCTTTGTTATTTGCTCATCTGTGGGCATAATACTTTTCACCTCTTTTTCGAAAGGGCAGGGTCAGTCACTCAGGTATGGTACAGTAGAGTAGGTCCAGCTGAAGGGGAGTTGCTGGGATGGGTTGTTTGTGATACTTACCAGGGCTGACAATGTGGACCAGGAATCAGTGCTGGGCAGGTACCAGTAAGCTGTGCCTATTCTGCTTGGGAGCGTGATGTTCAGCACACGGTGCAGGTAGGCAGAAAAGAGGGCGTAGACTGTGATGTATGGAACTAAGATGGGTATGAGAAAGAGGAGAGAGAGGAGAGAAGAACAGGAGCCAGAAACAAACAAAAAAGACTACTAAGGGAGATTGCTATTGGAGTAGAGATATGAGAGACTGAGAAATGCGGAAAAACAAAAATGAAAAAAAGAAGAAAAAGGGTAAAATAAAAAATGAATTAATCGAGAAATTGGAAATGAAGAAAGACAAAAAAGGAATAAGAGAGAGAAGAAAACGAAACAAAGAAACAAAAAAATCAAAACCAAAAAAAAAAAAATCAAGAAAAAAGAAATGCACCCAGGGATGTCCCTGTGCGTCTGCGCAGAGTAAGGGAGTACCTTCCAAGCCACATGGTACCGCCCGGCTAACAGGGGCTCCCAAGCCAAGAAAAGAAAAAGAAAACAAACAAACAAATCAAAACAGAACAAATCAGAGCAAACAAACAAACAAAAAGCCCCGGGGATCCCATCAGTGTGGTGGCAGGGGCTGGGAAGCAGTTTCACAGTTGAGCGGTGTTTTGCAGCCTTTCAGGAAGAAGCAAAGATGGCACAAAGAGCCAGGTATTTGAGAGAAAGGAGGGAGAGGTGGTGAGAGGTAAGGAAGAAATCTAAAGAAGTGGAAACAAGCAACACCAACAGTCAACAAAAGGCACTCAAGGAAGCAGCCAGTGCAGGGGTGTGGAATCCAAGTGACACCCGGGTGAAGCTGGTGCTTCTTGGCCAAAAGACTGTGGCTGCAGGAAGCAGAGGAGACTAAGTGGGTTGAAGAAGATGGGGGGGGGTGGGAAAGTTTATATCGCTGGTTATGTGTTGTTCCGTCTCCTGCTGGAAGCTCCATGAAGCTGCTTTCTTGTACCCCCTGTTTGCTGATCTCTGATAGGAGTTCAAGATGGTGGATCCGTGCTGTGTTAGCTGATAAGGGACCTCTGCATGTATCTCTCCTTGCTCTCTGTTCTTGGTCAGTTTCTTATTCCTTTCAGTGCTTGGCAGAGTTCTTTATCTCCTCATTTGATGCTTAGGGTTTCAGGATTGACATGTGACTCTGTTTGACTTAGTTTTTCTGATCTTGGCTGTGGAGGGATGGTGTGGTGCTTCTGACTATAATGCCATGTTGCCTGGAAGTCCTATCTGCATTTTTTAAAGCGTCCAAAATCATCTTTTTAGAATAAGCAGGATATAAATATTAATTTTAATCAAATAACTTATGTAAAATAAATATGAAAAAGTAATTTGAATTGGATTATTCACTTGATAAATGCATCTTATTTTTTTTGCCAGTATGCATACTTCCGCTTTTGTAATTTGATTTATGTTAGTCTGCTCTAACTTCAAAACGTAATCTAATTTAGTTCACTTCTTATCATCTCTGTTGCTACCACCGTCATATCTTTTCAGGATGACTGCAATAGCCTCCTAACTGTAGTTCTTCTTCTATCCTGTTCCCCTACATTCTTTTGTTTTTTACATTTTTTACATGTACACTTCAATAAAACCAATTACTTCAATCATGTTGTGCAACCAAGACCAATATCTGTTGCCGGATTTTCCATCTCCACAGACAAAAACTCTATGCTGTAATTCCTCATTTTTTCTGCCCGTGGTAAACCCTATTAAACTCTAATCTCTATAAATTTGCTTATTCTAGATATTTCATATGAATGATATCATACAATATTTGTCTTTTTGTGATTGATTTATCTCACTCAGCATAATGTTTTCAAGGCTCATCCATGTTGTGGAATGTATCAGGATTTCATTTCTTTCTATGTCAGAATAATATTTCATTGTATATATGTACCACATTTTGTTTATCCCTTCATCACTTAATGGACATTTGGATTGTTTCCACCTTCTGGCTTTTGTGAATAGTGTGGCAATGAACATTGGTGTACTCCCCTGCAGTCTTCTCCACGAAGAATCTAACCCAATCTTTTAAAATTGTAAATCAAATAAAATTGTAAACTCACCTTTCTGCTTAAAGCTGCAGTTTAAACCCCTTGCACTTATAATAAAATGTAAACAGCATGTTATAGTCTTGCATGGTCTGATCTTTGCTTACTTCTCCAAACTCATTTCATCCCACCTTCTTCTTCATGTACAATACTCCTGTCACACAGTGCTCCTGATTTTCCTCAAATACACCATTCTTGCTTCATGACGTTTGCACTTTCTGTTCCTTAGGTCTGAACTGCTTTCTGCCAAGATCTTTGCTTGGAGGGCTCTTTTATTTCTTACTTATCATTTAGGTCATTGTTCAAATATCTCTTTTTAGAGAGGTCTTCCCTGACTGTCTAATGTAACTCTCAACTCTCTAATTTATTACTCTGTTTTATTTGTGTCTTGGCACTTGTAATGATCTGAAACTATCTTGTTTATTTATGTATTGTCTGTCATCTGTTAAAATGAAAGTTCCTTGTGAGTAGGTACCCTGTCTTTCTCATTCTCTGCTGTACCCTCAGTAGTAGAGCAGTGTTTAGCAGATAGTTGTTGTTATTAGGTGACACAGAGTCGATTTTGACTCATAGCTACCCCATGTGACAGAAATAGTACTGCTCGTTAATGTTTTTTAGACTGCAATCTTTATGGGAATAGATAGTCAAGTTTTTCTCCCATGGAGCTGCTGAGTGGGTTTGAACCGCCAACCATTTGGTTAGCAGCTGAGTGCTTAACAATTGCACCTCCAGGGCTCCTTCATAGTTTTTTTAGGTACTTAATAACTGGGTTTTGAATGAATGACTAAAGATAAGCCACTGCCTTTCGAATACTTTGAGGAAACACATGCTCATTACCCGATATACGTGAGGCTGGAACTTAACGTCATTTGATATGCCAAAAATAAGAAGATTGCCAGTTATGCTGAAATGTAGGATCTATAACATTGGCAATGACTTACTGGAAGCCTTAAGCGAGAGCTATGCATTCAGAGGGCTTAATTTGGAAGAAGAAAAAAAAATACCTCCTATCTAAAAATTCTCAGTCTAGTTCATTTTTGTATTTCTGACGTTTATCTAATGTACTGATGTTTATACTTCTTAAAATCATCTTTCTAGGAAAATGTAGTATCAAATCTATTTTCTAAAAAATTGGGGTGAATTAAAATGGATAATAATATCTCTTGAGCTAATAAGTAGCACCCTATTCAGAACTTGATATCCTTGTTGTAGTGTGGTCATGTAAAACCAAAGCCTTTTGGCAAAAGAGATCAGTCTAAAATGGTATTATTTGCTGCTTACATGGTTTTGGAGTACTGTCTCCTATCTGGCACTCTGAATAGTTTTCCTCAGCCTGTTGAATACTGGAGAGGTAAAAATTTAAGTTGGATCACCTTATCTGATTACATATTGCCAAGGATGTGCTCAAATGGCGACTTAGGTTTGTCATTTGTTTTACATGGCCAAAAAGTTTACATACAGAAAATGGAAAACTACTTACATTTGTCAAGACAGGACCTCCTAGCAGCTGTCAGAAGGGAAGCATATGATTGCTAGTTCTAGCAATTTCCTTCTTTTTCATAAGCGAAGAACCTTTCAGAGTAACCTTCCCTGCATTATTCTAGAACAAGTGATGACTAAGACTTGTTGACATAACTGACTATGCCAAGAATTTGTTCTTGGAGCCTCACAAGGACTGATTTCAATACCAGAGGTCTGTAGAAAAGCTAAGCCATTTATTTTTCATTTATATTGATTGTATGGGGCTAAAAAGGCTTAGCATTCTCTTTCACTCACTTTCTCTCTCTCTCCTTATTTTAAATATTAGGCCTTTTACTCATCTATTATTTTGTTTTTCACTGTAACATCTTTAAACAAAGGGTTTTCTTCTCTACTCTATGTTGAACCTGTTTCACAGAACAGTGTAGTTGTTGTGTAGTTATGTGATGTCAAGTTGTTTCTGACTCATAACAACCCTATGTACAACAGAATGAAACACTACACAGTCCTGTGCCATCCTAACAATTGTTGTTATGCTTCAGACCATTGTTGCAGCCACTGTGTCAATCCATCTCATTGAGGGTCTTCCTCTTTTTCGCTGACCCTCTACTTTACCAAGCATGATGTCCTTCT
>NW_004443996.1:6626172-6656745 GCF_000243295.1 Trichechus manatus latirostris
TGTGTCAATCCATCTCATTGAGGGTCTTCCTCTTTTTCGCTGACCCTCTACTTTACCAAGCATGATGTCCTTCTCCAGGGACTGGCCCCTACTGATAACATGTTCAAAGTATGTGAGATGAAGTTTTGCCATCCTTGCTTCCAAGGAGCATTCTGGCTGTACTTCTTCCAAGACAGATTTGTTCTTCTGGCAGTTCAATTCAAGATCCATCCAACGTCAGCAATGGTATGCCTTGTTCCACATCCTCTTCTGAATCCAGCTTAAATTTCTGGAAATTCCTTGTCAATATATTGCTGAGAACACTTTTGGATGATAGCAAAATTTTACTTCTGTGTTATACTAATGACATTGTTCAATAATTTCCGCATCCTGTTGGATCACCTTTCTTTGGAATGGACACAAATATGAATCTCTTCTAGTCAGTTGGCCAGGTAGCTGTCTTCCAAATTTCTTGGCAAAGATGAATGAGCACTTCCAGTACTACATCTGTTTGTTGAAACATCTCTATTGGTATACCATCCGTTCCTGGAGCCTTGTTTTTTCCCCAATGCATTCAGTGCAGCTTGGACTTCTTCCTTCAGTAGCATCGGTTCCTGATCATATGCTACCTCCTGAAATAGTTGAACCTCAACCAATTCTTTTTGACACAGTGACTCTGTGTATTCCTTGCATCGTCTTTTGATGCTTCCTGTGTGTTTAATATTTTTCCCATAGAATCCTTCAGTATTGCAACTCGAGGCTTGAATTTTCTCTTCAGTTCTTTCAGCTTGATAAATACCAAGCATGTTCTACCCTTTTGGTTTTCTAACTCTAGGTCTTTGCACGTTTCATTATAACACTTTACTTTGTCCTCTCAAGCCACCCTTTGAAATCTTCTATTCAGCTCTTTTACTTCGTCATTTCTTCCTTTTGCTTTAGCTATTCGACGCTCAAGAGCAAGTTTCAGAGTGTCTTCTGACATCCATTTTGGTCTTTCCTTTCTTTCTTGCCTTTTTAATAACCTCTTGCTTTCTTCATGTATGATGTCCTTGATGTCATTCCACAACTCATCTGGCCTTCGGTCATTAGTGTTTAATGAGTCAAATCTATTATTGAAGTGATCTCTAAATTCAGGTGGGATATGCTCAAGGTCAGACTTTGGCTCTTATGGACTTGTTTTAATTTTCTTCAGCTTTAACTTGAACTTGCATATGAACAATTGATGGTCTCTTCCACAGTTGGCCCCTGACCTTGTTCTGACTGATAATATTGAGCTTTTCCCTTGTCTCTTTCCATAGATGTAGTCATTTTGATTTCTGTGTATTCCATTTGGCAAGGTCCACGTGTATCGTCGCTGTTTATGTTTTTGAAAAAAGGTATTTGCAATGAAGAAGTGGTTGGTCTTGCAAAATTGTATCATGTGGTCTTCAGCATCGTTTCTATCACCAAGGCCATATTTTCAACCACCGTTTTTTCTTCTTTGTTTCCAACTTTCACATATCATTCACCCGTAATTATCAATGCATCTTGATTGCGAGTTTGATCGATTTCAGACTGCTGAAGTTGGTAAAAATCTTCAGTTTCCTCATCTTTGGTATTAGTGTTTGGTGCATAAATTTGAATAATAGTGGCCTTCCTTGTAGGCATATGGATATTATCCTTTCACAGGATAGATTTTTAAATGTTCTTTCTGACAATGAATGTACCTCCATTCCTCTTCAATATGTCATTCCTGGCATAGTATACCATAGGAATGCCTGATTAAAAATGGCCAACTTTAAGTTCTTACTATGTATAAGGTAATTTGGAGAAGCATGTTATCATTTTAAAATTGTGCTCCTCAGAGTCTAAGGAGATTCCAAGAGATCATTTCAGAACTAACTAGAGAGTAGGTTGTAGGGGTTAAGTGGAGAGGGGGGAATATAGCCAAATGGATGAACTCTAAGTCTTCAACTTTGTTAAATAAAGACAGCCTTGTTTTTTATCTGTTTTATTTACTGGCCTCTGTGTTAGATTTTTCCTGAAGAAAAGGCTCCACTATTAAGGAAATGGTTAGAAATTACAAGTATTTTAGAAATATCAGACAAAAGCATCAGAGCCAGACAAACTTTAATTCAAATACTGTGTGATCACTTTCTATCTGAATATCCTTCGGCAAGCTTATTTAAACTTTCTAAGCCACATAATCCTCATTTCTAAAAGTGTAGAGAATAATATGTATCTCATGGGGTTGTTCATGGATAAAATAAAATAAGATTATATAAATAAAAGCACAAACCTATAACAGAATCTAGCAAACACTAAGCAGTCAATGCAAGTTCATTACCTAAGTGCTATAGTGAATAGGAGGAAAATAAGTCAATATTCTCATCCACAGAAAGATTATATTCTAGCTAGAATTAACAAATTGATATATATGAGACAATTTAAACACAGTTCACTGTTGTACCCTGGTGTCTATGAGAAAAATATGAATTCTGAGGAGATAGAGTAGCATAAACCAGAATAATGGAAGACCATGGAGAAAGTGCACCTTGAAAAATTTAGATCAGTGATTCTCGGTCATGAGTGTTCAAGTGAATCAGCTAGGGAGTTTTTAAAATATATAAATAAATAGACCTCACTCCAGATCAACTAAACCAGAATTTAAAAAGTTCTTATTACGTAGTAAACTTTGATTAAATGGTAGCTAGTATTATTTGTTTACTTTAGTGCTGCACATGTCTAAAAGTAAATTCAAAGAACATCTGGGAAGGCTCTGATTGGGACAGAAGCAAAGCTTACCTTGAAAAAGTGTCATTTTTAAAATTAGTTGGACATTTCCCTCGCAGCTACTCAATAAAAACTTGTTTAGTGACTAAGTAACTACATTATTAACACTTAAATAATTTTCAGAAAAAAAGAGCATAAACATTTATGGCAATGCTACCATAATTATTCTCTAATCAAGTGTGTCATAGAATTAATGTAAATTAATCCACATCAGTGTTTACAGTAAGAGTATGAAAAATAATTTACCACTTTTTTAAATAAGTGATGTTTATCTTGTTTGTATTTGATAGATAGACAATATTTTCAGGTACATCTTTACTTAGTATTTGTCCACTAATGGCCTTTATATTTTAGGCTAATTATACCTGTGTATGGTAATAATTCAAACACTATGAGAGATAAGAAAAATATGCAATTTAAATGTATATAATCTATCTCCAACGTATGGATAGGTTATTCTACAAAAAAAAAAAAAAATGTTTATTGTACCCTTGTTTGAATCTTGGAATGCATTTGTTCATTGAATCCAAACTTAGGTAATAAATAGCTTTCTTGGACAATTCTTAGAAGACAACTTAACTCATTACTTTCTGAATTTTAGTACAAACACAAATGACCACTAGTTTGGGGAAATACATTGTGGGGAAGACATTTTGAACTTCAGCTTGGATAAAGCTCATATCATGAACAGGAATTTCTAGCCCAAAGTCTTTTTTCTATCACCCTGTCATTTGTGAAGAATATTTTTGGCGGTGAGGAAAGAAGGAAAGAAGTAGTCCTGAACAATGTACTTGGTAACTTTTTAACACTAACCCGGGTGGTGCAAATTGTTAACGTACCTGGCTCTTAACCAAACCATCGGAAGAAAGGCCTGGTAATCTACTTCCAAAATAATCAGCCATTGAAAACCTATGGAGCATAGCTCTACCCTGACACACATGGGTCACTATGAGTTGGAATTGACTAGATGACAAGTGGTTTGGTTTATGAGAAATTACCTATCTAGGCCTACCACTCTTCAAATGCTCTAGTTGAAAAACTAAGGAAAATGATACCTGTGAGATGGGAAGGCACAGTGTTGGGGCTCTGTAAACATTTGCTCATATTCTGTTCCAGTGTAACAGCAGTCAACTATCTGAACACTAGTCTCAGTTCAATTTTATACAATATGACTTTAAATAAGTCACTTTATCTCTCTGATCTTTTGTTTCATTATCTTTTTACCCCATATAATGATACCAGGTTTTTGTGAGGACCAAAAAGGAATAAAAAGAATCCTCTCCAATATGCTCTCCAATATGGTGATGTAGGTAGTTGAGTGCCTCCATCCACCTACAACAATTAAAGCAAAAAAAAAAAAGAAAAGAAACCAGCTCAGATTCAGAACTCTGGAAATCAATCCAAGAGATAAAGCACCTAACCTAAAGCTGAAAAAAGAATGAGCTATCCAACAGGATAGGAACAATTTTTCTCTTATCACATAAGCATTTCTCCCATCTAGGTCAGCAGCAATGGGGCCAGAGCATCTGGCTTTAAACTGTGAACCGCAAGCTGTGAACTACAAACCGTGAACTGCTTTCCCTTTGGCCCAGGATTGTGACAAATAGACTTAGCTTTTGCTGATAGTCCATTGTGTGAGATTCTTCAAGTTAGTCTGAGGGCAGCCAGAAAAACTGAGGAAATGCAAGATTTTCACATAGAAGCCAATTCCCACACCCCTGCAAGCAGGACTGAGCAACAACAACAACAAAAACATTGCCCTTGAGTCAAGTTCAACTTATGGTGATCTCATGTGTTAAAGAGTAGAACGGTTCCACAGAGATTTCTTCGCTGTAATGTTTATGGAAGCACATTGTCAGGCCTTTTTTTCATGACTCTACTGAATGGGTTTGAACTACCAACTTTTAGGTTAGTAATCACCTGCAAATCAAAGAGATAATAATAACTCCAGACTCCATGAATCAAATGAGAGAGATTTAATTTAATGGATACAAACAATAGTTCCAAGGACAGCAGTCTGTGAAGGACCTGCTCCTGGATACTTGAAACTTTTAAAACAAACAGGTGGATTAGAAGGTGGTCGAATGCCCCCTCTCTGTGAAACCACCAATAGTTTCTGAAAGAGCTATTGGGATTATTTAGAGGCTTTGGAAAAAGATCATATGCTTAAATCAACTAAGGAATTGCCTGAAGAAGAGTTGGGTTGTTGATCTTTCCTAGGTGAACTATGTGCACCAACCAGCTAGTATCCCCCATTTCTCAGTCCTGTCATGGAGGTGAGGCTCCAGCCTATGTTCCCAGAACAACTTGCTGGTACCAAGGTTGGAAATAGAGACTGTCTCCTCCTAGGCTTTGGGGTCTCACAGTTTGAAGATAAGGCTTCATCTGGTAGTGCACTGAAGGGTTCAGACAAGTGAATAGATTTCAGTCTTAGTGCCAGCAGAATCAAAAGTTCAGAGTACCCACTAGTGGACTCAGCCTGGCCACTGACTAACTACATAGATAACAGAATTGGAACTCACACATTACTTAAAATAGCTTGGAAAAGACACTAAACATATTGTCAACTACAGCATACCTGAAGTAATGACAGTTGTCCATGATGAATGGGAGAATCAGATACTTTCTATACTCTGCTGTTTGTCTTCTAAACACTACGAGGACAAAGCCTTTGGATTAGAGTCCTTGATAACCATATATATTCTGGAGAGCAGTCCTTTCAACAATAGTTAGAGGAGGTTACTGAGCAGAAGCACTATTACAGACTTAAATAATTAGGGGGAGAGAAGAAAGAAATAAAGAAAGAGAGAGAGAAACAGAGAAAGAAAGAAAAGAAAAGAGACGCTCACATAATGACAACCAATAGGGAAAGGAAATACTCGGAATTCAAGACTTACCACAGTATAAATCTCAAATTGCCAAGGTTCGACAGAAAATTATAAGACATACAATGAAACAGGAAAGAATGGCACATTGGAAAGAAGAATACGAAGAAACAGAAATCAGCCCTACAGAACCCCAGATAATGGGCAAAATAGAGGACTTTCAAACAACATTAACTATACTCAAAGAATTTAAAGAGCATTCAGACAGCAATCTAAAAGGAATTAGGAAACAAAATGAGAATCTGAATAAGAATATAGAAAAACTGAAACACTGGAACTGAGGGATAAAATAACTGAAATAAAAAATGCAAGTGAGAGATTCAACAATAGATTTGAGCAAGCAGAAGAAAGAAGTGAACTAGAGGACATGGTAATTGAATTTGTCAAGTCCCAAGAGAAACAAGAGAAAAGAATAAAGAAAAACGAACAAAGCCAAATGAAACTGTGGGACACCATCAAGCGAATTTTGGAAGAAGAAAGAATATTTGAAGAAATAATGGCAGAACACTTTCCAGACCTGAGTAAGGAATTGAACCAGCAAAGCTAAACAAACTCCAAGTAGCTCTCCAATGATATCTACACCAAGATACACTGTAATCAAACTTTTAAAAACAAAAGAAAGCAGCCAGAGAGAAGCACAGTATAACATATAACTCCAATTCTAATAAATATTGTACTGTAAACCCTAGCTAGAGCAAAACCCAAAACAAATCCATTGCCATTGAGTTGATTCCTAATCACTGTGCTAGTGACCCTATACATAGCCAAAGCAATAAGGCAAAAATAAATAAATAAATAAAAGTAATCAAACTGGAAAGGAAGAAATAAAATTATCTCTATTTGTAGATGACATAACCCTATATATAAAAAATTCCTAAGAATAGAGAAGAAAGCTTCTATAACTAAGAATTTAGCAGAGTTTGCAGGTACAAGGTTAGCTGTCTTTCTGTACGCCAGCAATAAAAAGTAAATTCAGAAAATCCAAATAAAACAGTATCTATAAGAATAAAATACCTAGAAATAAATTTAAACAGGGATGTGAAAGATTTATGCAATGAAAATTATAAAACACTACTGAAAGAGATAAAGGTGACCTAAGTAAATGGAAAGACACTCCATGTTCATGAGTTGGAAGACTTAATATTGTTAAGATGTCAGTACTACCCAAAGCAATCTATAGATTCAATACAATCCAGATCAAAATCCCAACAGCATTCTTTACAGAACCAGAAATACAAATCCTCAAACTGATACGGAATAGCAAGAGACCCCAAAGAGCCAAAGCAATTTTGAAGAACCAAGTAGGAGAACCCTCACTTCCTGATTTCAAAACATACTATACAGCTACAGTAATCAAAACAACTTGCAACTGGTATAATAATAGACTATATAGACCAATGGAATAAAATTGAGAGTCCAGAAATAAACCTATACATCTACAGTCAAATGATTTTTTACAAGAGTGCTAAATCAATGCAATGAGGAAAGAATACTCTCTTTAATAAATGGTGTTTAGACAACTGGGCATCCACATGCAAAAGAAGAAGCTTAGCTCATACCTCACAACATGAAAATTAACTCAAAATTGATCAAAGACCTAGATGTAAAAAAATAAAATCATAAAATTTCTGGAAGAAAACAGGGATGTGGCTTCAGGACCTGGTTTTTAACAATGAATTCTTAGACTCGATACTAGAAGCACTAGCAACAAAAGACAAAATAGACGTATTGGACTTTATCAAAATTAAACTTTTTGTTCAGCAAAGAACTTTAACAACCAAGTGAATAGACAATCTACAGAATGGGAGAAAATTTTTTGGAACCATATATCAGAGAAAGGTTTAATATCCAGAATATATAAAGACCTCCTACAACTTAACAAGAAGATAAACATTCCGATCTAAAAATGGACAAAAAGATTTGAATATACATTTCAATAAAGAAGATATGCAAATGGCCAACAAGTATAAGAAAACATACTGAAAATAATTAGCCATTCCAAAAACTCAAAACCAAACCCATTGCCTTCAAGTCAATTCTGAATAATAGCTACCCTATAGGACAGAGTAGAGCTTCTCCATAGGGTTTCCCAGGAGCAGATGATGGATTCAAAGTGCCGACTTTTGGTTAGCAGTGGAGCTCTTAACCACTGTGCCCCGGCCATTAGGGAGATGCAAACCAAAACCACAATGAGATACTCCTTCACTCCCACTAGGAGGCCTGAACTCAAATAATATGAAAACAACAGATGTTGGCAAAAATGTGGAGAAATTGGAAATCTTATTCATTGCTGGTGGGCATGCCAAATAGTACATCCCCTGTGGAAAACAGTTTTTCAGTTTTTCAAAAAGTTAGAACTACCATATGATCTAGAAATTCCACTCTTAAGTATATACCCACTAGACTTGAAAACAGAGACACAAATAGACACATGTACATCAATGTTCATTGTAGCACTATTAACAATAGCCAAATGGTGGAAATAATCTAAATGTCCATCAAGGGATGAATGGATGAACAAAGTGTGGTACATACATACAATGGAATATTGCTTTGCCGTAAAGAGAAAGGAAGTCCCGATACACGCTACAATATGGATGAACCTTGAAAACATTATGCTAAGTGAAATAAGTCAACCACAAAAGGGCAAATATTGTATGATCTCACTCAGATGAAATATCCAGAATACGCAAATGTATAGAGACCAAAGTTTATTAATGGTTTTCTGTGGTGGCTCCACACATCTGTCAGTTTGTCGTACTGTGGTAGCTTTCATGTTGCTGTGATGCTGGAAGCTATGCCACTGGTGTTCAAACACCAACAGGGTCACCATGCTGGACTGGTTTCAGCTGAGCTTCCAGACTAAGACAGACTAGGAAGAAGGGCCAGCTGGTCTACTTCTGAAAAAAAATAGCTAGTGAAAAATTTATGAATAGCACTGGAACATTGTCTGATATAATGCCATAAGATGAGTCCCTCAGGTTGGAAGTCACTCAAAGTACCAGTGGAGAAGAGCTGACTCCTCAAAGTAGAATCGACCTTAATGACATGAATGGAGTCAAGCTTTTGAGACCTTTATTTGCTGATGTGGCATGACTCAAAATGAGAAGAAACAGCTGTAAACATCCATTAATAATAGGAACATGGAATGTACCAAGTATAAATCTAGGAAAATTGGAAATCCTCAAAAATAAAATGGAACGCATAAACATCCATACCCCGGGCATTCGTGAACTGAAATGGACTGGTATTGACCATTTTGAATTGGAAAACTATATGGTCTACTATGCCAGGAATGACAGAGGAATGGAGTTGCATTCATTGTCAAAAATAATATTTCAAGATCTATCCTGAGATACAACGTTGCCAGTGATAGGATAACATCCATACGCCTACAAGGAAGAGAAGTTAATACAACTATTATTCAAATTTACACACCAATCACTCAGGCCAAAGATGAAAAAATTGAAGATTTTTACCAACTTCTGCAGTCTGAAATTCATCAAACGTGCAATCAAAATGCATTGATAATTACTAGTGATTAGAATGTGAAAGTTGGAAACAGAGAAGAAGGATCTGTAGTTGGAAAATATGACCTTGGTGATAGAAATGATGCCAGAGATCACATGATAAAATTCTGCAGGACCAATGACTTCTTCATTGCAAATACCTTTTTTCAACAATATAAACGGCTACTATACACTTGGACTTCACCAGATGGAATATTGGACTTCACCAGATGGAATACACAGGAATCAAATCAACTACATCTCTGGAAAGTCACAATGGAAAACCTCAACATCATCAGTTCGAACAAGGCCAGGAGCCGACTGTGCAACAGACCATCAATTTCTCATATGCAAGTTCAAGGTGAGGATGAAGAAAATTAGAGCAAGTCCATGACAGCCAAAGTACAACCTTGAGTATATCCCACCTGAATTTAGAGACCATCTCAAGAATAGATTTGACTCATTAAACACTAACGACCGACAGACGAGTTGTGGAATGACATCAAGGACATCACACATGAAGAAAGCAGGAGGTCATTAAAAAGACAGGAAAGAAAGAAAAAGACCAAAATGGATGTCAGAAGAGACTCTGAAACTTGCTCTTGAATGTCAAGTAGCTAAAGGGAACAGAAAAAATTAGGAAGTAAAAGATCTGAACAGAAGATTTCCAAGGGTGGCTCAAGAAGACAAAGTAAAGTATTATGACAACATGTGTGAAGACCTGGAGTTAGAAAACCAAAACAGAAGAACACAGGCTGCATTTCTCAAGCTGAAAGAACTGAAGAAAGAATTCAAGCCTCAAGATGCAATACTGAAGGGTTCTATGGGCAAAATTTGAACCACACGGGAGGCATTAAAAGAATATGGAAGTAATTCACAGAGTCACTGTACCAGAAAGAATTGGTTGACATTCAGCCATTTCAGGAGGTACTATGTGATCAAGAACCAATGGTACTCAAGGAATAAGTCCAAACTGCACTGAAGACATTGGCGAAAGCAAGGCTCCAGGAATTGACAGAATACCAATTGAGATGTTTCAACAAACAGATGCAGTGGTGGAAGTGCTCATTCGTCTATGCCAAGAAATTTGGAAGACAGCTACCTGGCCATCTGACTGGAAGAGTTTCATATTAATGCCTATTCCAAAGAAAGGTGATGAACTAGAATGCGGAAATTATTGAACAATATCATTAGTATCACTCACAAGTAAAATTTTGCTGAAGATCATTCAAAAGCAGTTGCAGCAGTACATAGACAGGGAACTGCCATAAATTCAAGCCAGATTCAGAAGAAGATGTGGAACAAAGGGTATCATTATTGATGTCAGATGGATCCTGGCTGAAAGCAGAGAACACCAGAAAGATGTTTACCTGTGTTTTATTGAGTTTTTTACTGTGTAGTTTAAATCAGGAAAGGTGTGCATCAAGGTTATATCCTTTCACTATATTTATTCAGTTTGTATACTGAGCAAATAATTCAGAGAACCTGGACTATATGAAGAAGAACTCAGTATCCGAATTGGAGGAAGACTAATTAACAATCCGTGTTATGCAAGATGACACAATCTTGCTTACTGAAGGGAAAAGACTTGAAACACTGATGAAGATCAAAGACTACAGCCTTCAGTATGAATTACACCTCAACATAATGAAAACAAAAATCCTCACAACTGGACCAATAAGCAACATTATGATAAAGGAGAAAAGATTGACATTCTCAAGTATTTCATTTTACTTGGATCTACAATCAACATCCATGGAAGCACTGGTCAAAAAATGAAACTACACATTGCATTGGGCAAATCTGCTGCAAAAGACCTCTTTAAAGAGTTAAAAAGCAAAAATATTTTGTTGAGGACTAAGGTGCGCCTTACCCAAGCCATGGTGTTTTCAATCACCTCATATGCATATGAAAGCTGGACGATGAATAAGGAAGACAGAAGAAGCATTGATTCATTTGTGTTATGGTATTGGTGGAAAATATTGAATATACCATGGACTGCCAAAAGAACGAACAAATCTGTCTTGGAAGAAGTACAGCCAGAATGCTCCTTAGAAACAAGGATGGTGAGACTTCGTCTCACATAGTTTGGACATGTTGTCAGGATGGACCAGTCCCTGGAGAAGGACATCATGCTTGGTAAAGTAGAGGGTCAGCAAAAAAGAGGAAGATCCTCAATGAGATGAATTGACACAGTGGCTGCAACAATGGGCTCAAGCATAACAGTGATTGTTAGGGTGGCCCAGTACTGTGCAGTGTTTCATTCTGTTGTACATAGAGTAGCTGTGAGTCGGAACTGACTTGATGGCACCTAACAACAACATCTAGGGTGGGAGGGAAAAAAAAAGGAGGAGTAATTGGGAAGCAGTGAATATTTGTTTATATAGCGATGGGAAATTTGGCAACGAATATGAGTGATTGTTGCACATGAATAACGTCACTGATACCACCAAATTGTACATTTGAAAAATGTTGAATTCAGAAATGTTGTATTATATATATATATTTACAACAATAAAGAAGAAATATATATATTTGATTTTATGATATATAGTATTTATATATAGCATAAAATATATATGTTATAAGTTGTATATATTCTCCAGATAGAATTTGCCTAAGTAAGATATTCATGACAAGTAGCCCATAAGTAATCATCCAGTAGGATTTAAGGAGACAAATCTGGGGTATAGATGATTTTTTTTTTAAAAAGCAATCTTATTGTACTCTTCATGTCACTCAAGACAGGAGAATATCTCTCTGCCTTCCTGTCACAATGTACATACTCACTGCCCACTGCATGTTAACTTCAGCTGTTGGGAGCCAGAGTGATTGGTAGGCAGAAATTGAATTAAAAAATCCATAAGAATTTGTACTGATTGTTTTCAGGAAGGGCTTTGCAGCTGTGAGCAAATTGTTCAGGATCAATTTGTGTTTCTTTGGAGTGGTTTCCTAGTTGATGCTGTTAGTCAAGTTGGTTTATGGGAAAGAAATCCTTCAAAGAGTCACTCTCAAAGCATGTATCTGGACATTCCTCATTGCTCATGGCAATGAGTCCTTCGAGGCTAACTTAAGGGCATGTAACTTCTGCCCTCAATCATAGATGCAGACAGCAAAAATACCACTTGGCATACAATCAGCCACAAGGCAGCCTGTGCTTATTTTGTCCTTTGGCATGGTGATACCAGTATACATCTTTCCAACTCTCATTAGAGAGAAAGTATGTATTTGTACAATGGTTTAGAGTTTAAGAGCACCTTAAAAATGTTCCCTTCTTATTAAAAATATTTTTTAATACTTGAGGAAAACTTTTATTGTCAATAAAAAAAGTTATTTTGACTTTCAAGCAATGCAGCCTGCAATCTTTTTAGGAAAATATTTTTTTTAAAGTAACCAAATATACTTTTCGATGCTTGAGAAAAGTTTTATTGATATGAGAATATTTACATTGTTTTAAAGAAATGTAGCCTGAAATTAAAAAAAAAAATTATAAACAATGTTAGACTTACAGAGAGTTCCTGTACACCTTTCACCCTGCTTTCCCTAATGATAACATCGAATTTATCTATGATACAATTATCAAAAGTAAGAAATTAATATTGGTCCAATACTATGAACTAAACTACAGTCTTTATTAAGATATCCCAGTTTTCCCACTAATGTTCCCTTTCTGCTCTGGGATCTTATCCAGGTTTCCACAATGCACTTTTTTATTATGATCCTTAGCCTCCTCTGTCCTGTAAAAGCTACCCAGTCTTTTCTTATTTTTCATGACGTTGACAGTTCTGAGGTGTCCTGGTCAGGCATTTTATACAGTACCCCTCAGTTTGAGTTTTCTGATGTTTTCTAATGATTAGATTGAAATTATGCATTATTTTTGGCAACACCACCACAGAAGTGGTGTTTTGTCCTTCTCAATGCATTATATTATTTGGCACGTAATGTCAATATATTTTATTCTTGATGTTAATCTTAACCACATAGTTGAGAAGATGTCTTTCAGATTGTTCCATTGTAAAGTCACTATTTCCCCATTTGTAATTAATAAATATTTTGGGAGAGATGATTTGAGTCTATGCAAATATCACGTTTCTCTTACACTTGCCCACTACTTTTAGCATTCATTGATTATCTTAACTCCTGTTATGTTGTAATGGTGATTTTCTATTTCTCTCATTCCTTCTACATTTATAAATTGAATTCTGTAAGAAATTCTGTCATTCATTTATTCAATTACTTATTTGTATCAGTATGAATTTAAGGATATTTATGTTATTCTTTGATTTATAAAATAATATCATGGTTATTTATTTTTTTGCTTAAATTGTGCAAAATTTGGTTGTTGAGAACTCTTTCAGATTGGCTCTGCTGTCTTTTTAACATGCTCTCTTTGTTTTTGTTGGTGGTGTTGTTCTTGTGGAACACTTCCTTACTTTATGGCACTGTAAAATGCGACAGTCTCATCTTTTATTTTCCCTCACCCAGCCCTGGGATCAACCACTTCACCAAGTAGCTTTGTTTCCTTCTATTGGATAAAGGTATTTGGAAACCAAGATATGGGTGCTAGGTGTGCTTATTGCTAATTGGGTGTCATTGCTTCTAGGCCCTCTCAGTGAATGTGATGGGTAAGGTTGTGTGTCAACTTGGCTGGGCCATGACTCTCAGTGGTTTGGCACTTATGATGTAGTTTGGCATCTATGTAATGATGCCAATCATCTGCATAATGAGATCTGATATAATGTAAACACCTCCATGGTGAGTATACTATGAGAGGTCAATCAGTTGAAAGGGAGTTTCTTTGGGGGTGTGGCCTGCATCCAGTATGGGTGGACATTCTGGCAAAGCTCTCTGACTTATTTTTTTTTTAAATTGTATTTTAGATAAAGGTTTACAGAGCAAATTAGTTTCTCATTATACAATTAATACACATATTGTTTTGTGACATTGGTTGGCAACTCCACAACATGTCAATACTCTCCCCTTCTTGAGCTTGAGTTCCCCATTACCAGCTTTCCTGTCTCCTCCTGCCTGCTCATCCTTACCGCTGGGCTGGTGTGTCCTTTTAGCCTCCTTTTGTTTTATGGGCCTGTCTAATCTTTGTCTGAAGGGAGAACCTTAGGAGAGGTGTTGGATTTTCCTGTAGATTTTAGAGATTAGAACTTTATAATTTTTTTTATTGTACTTTAGATGAAGGATTGCAGAACAAATAGTTTCTTATTAAAATTTAGTACACATATTGTTTTATGACATTGGTTAACAACCCCACAACATGTCAACACACTCCCTTCTCGACCTTGGGTTCCCTATTACCAGCTTTGCTGTCCCCTCCTACCATCTAGTCCTTGTCCTGGGCTGTTGTGCAGCATTAGTCTCGTTTTGTTTTAAGGGCCTGTCTAATCTTTGCCTGAATGGTGAACCTCGGGAGTGACTTCATTACTGAGCTAAAAGGGTATCCATGGGCCACACTCTCAGAGTTTCTCCAGTCTCTGTAAGGCCAGTAAGTCTGGTCTTTTTTTTGTTTTTTTTTTTGAGTTAAAATTTTTTTCTACATTTTTCTCTAGCTCTGTCCGACCCTCTGTTGTGATCCCTGTCAGAGCAGTTGGTGGTAGTAGCCAGGCACCATCTAGTTGTACTGGACTCAGTTTGGTGGAGGCCATGGTAGTTGCGGTCCATTAGTCCTATGGACTAATCTTTCCTTTGTATTTTGTTTTGTTCATTCTCCCTTGCTCCTGAAAGGGTGAGACCAGTGAGATGGCTGCTCACAGTCTTTTAAGACCCCAAACGCTACTCACCAAGGTAAAATGTAGAACATTTTCTTTATAAACTATGTTATGTCAATTGAAATAGTTCTTCCCGGAGACCATGATCCCCAGAGCCTTCAGGCTGGCAATTCGGTTCCTCAGGGAGTTTAGATTGTCTATGGAGTTTTCATGACCTTGTCTTGTACAAGTTGTGCTGGCTTCCCCAGTACTGTGTACTGTCTTACCCTTCACCAAAGTTACCAATTATCTATTGTCTGTTTAGTGTTTCTCCCCCCACCCCTCCCCTACCTCGTAACAGTCAAAAATTGGTTCTTTTTGTGTGTAAACCTTTTCGTGAGTTTTTACAATAGTGGTCTCATACAATATTTGTCATTTTGTGATTGACTTATTTCACTCAGTATAATGATCTCCAGATTCATCCATGTTATGAGATGCTTCGCAGATTCATCATTGTTCTTTATTGTTGTGTAATACTCTATTGTGTGTATGTACCATAGTATTTTATCCATTCACCTGTTGATAAGCACTTAGGTTTTTTCCAACTTTTTGCTATTGTGAATAATGCTGCAATGAACACAGATGTGCATATGTCTATTTGAGTGACGACTCTTATTTCTCTAAGATATATTCATATGAGTGGTATTGCTGGATCATAAGTTATTTCTATTTCTAGCTTTTTAAGGAAGAGTCATATCGTTTTCCAAAATGGTTGTACGATTTTACATTCCCACCAACAGTGCATAATGTTCCAATCTCCCCGCAGCCTCTCCAATATTTATTATTTTCTGTTTTTTGATTTGTGCCAGTAATGTCAGGGTGAGACAATATCTCATTGTGGTTTTGATTTGCATTTCTCTAATGGATAGTGATCACGAACATTTCCTCATGTGTCTGCTGGCCACTTAAATGTCTTCTTTGGTGAAATGTCTGTTCATTTCCTTTGCCCATTTTTAGTTGGATTATTTGTCTTTTTGTTGTAGAGGTGGTGGATTGTCTTGTAGATTTTAGAGATTAGACCTTTGGCTAATTTGTAATGGCCAAAAATTTTGGTGGCTTATTCCTTTAATCATTATGTTATGTCCCTCTTTTACTTTTATGATGGATTTTGTTTTAAAGTCTATTTTATCTGAGGTTAGTATTGCCACTCCTGCTCTTTTTTGGTTGCTGTTTGCTTGATATATTTTTTTCCATTCTTTGATTTTTAATATATTTATGTCTTTGTTTCTAAGGTGTGTCTCTTGTAGACAGCATATTGATGGATCCTGTTTTTGTATCCATTCTGTCACTCTCTATCTCCTTATGATTGCATTTAAGCCATTTACATTCAGTGTGGTTATTGTTATGTGTGAGTTTATTGTTGTCATTTAGTAGTGGTTCTTTTTGTAGTGCTGAATTTTTCTTTGTTCCTCTAACTCTCCTGTGCTGAATTTCTTTTGCTTGTGGATTTTTTTTTGTTTCTTTCATTTTTGTAGATTTTGTGTTTACTGAGACTTTATGTTCTTCTTTATTTTGATGAGTAGGTTTGTTAACTTTCTTCGTCATTACTGTGAAATTTACCCCATCTTCCTAAGTTTGAACCAGTCTTTTATTACTTTATTATCACCTTGACTTCTCCATTTGAAAGTTTCTATACCTACACCATTTATTCCTTCCTTTATTGTGTCTGACTTTGTTGTCATTTACACATTGACCTCTCTATTTCCTTGTTGTATGTCTTTTAGTTTTGTTTTATTCTTGAGAGTTCATTATCTTGGTTGGTATCTGGCTGATGTGGTCTTGCATCCTAGATTTAGGCTGTTGTCTGCTGTTGTTGGCCTAACTGAAGGAATCTCTTTAATAATTATTGTAATTTTGGTTTGGTTTTTACATATTCCTTTAATTTCTGTTTATCTGGAAATTTCCTAATTTCACCATTATATTTGAGCAATAGTTTTGCAGGATATATTATTCTTGGATGACAATTGTTTTTTTCAAGGTTTTATGTATGTCATCCCAGTACCTTCTTGTGTGCGTGGCTTCTGCTGAGTAATCAGAGCTTAGTCTTATTGTTTCCCCTTTATATGAGACTTTTTGCTTTTCTCGAACTGCTCTCAGTGTTATTTCTTTTTCTTTCATTTTAGCGAGTGTGATTATGATACGTCTTGGTGATTTTCTTTTGGAGTCTATCCTTTGTGGGGTTTGTTGAGCTTCTTGAATGGTCACCTTTTCATCTTTCATGATTGTCTTAGTCATCTAATGCCGCGATAACAGAAATACCACGAGTGGATACCTTTAACAAAGAGAAACTTTTTCTTTCACAGTCTAGTAGGTTACAAGTCCAAATTCAGGGTGTCTGTTCCAGGGGAAGTCTTTCTTTGTTGGTTCTGGAGGAAAGTCCTTGTCATCAGTCTTCCCTTGTTCTGGGAGCATCTCAGGGCAGGAACCTGAGGTCCAAAGGACACACTCTGCTCCCGGCACTGCTTTCTTTGTACTATGACGTCCCCAACTCTCTGCTTGCTTCCCTTTCCTTTTATCTCTTGTAAGATAAAAGGTGGTGCAATCCACACCCCAGGGAAACTCCCTTTACTTTGGATCAGCGATGTGACTTTAGTAAGGGTGTTACAATCCCACCCTAATCCTCTTTAACATAAAATTACAATCACAAAATGGAGGACAACCAGACAATACTGGGAATCATGGCCCAACCAAATCGATAAACACTTTTTTTGGGGAACATAATTCAATCTATGACAATGATATTAGGGAAATTTTCTGTCAGCAAATCTTCAGGGATCCTCTCTGTGTTTTCAGTTTTCTCCCCCTGTTCTGGAACTCCTATCACACACAGATTTTTGCTTTTGATTGTATCCCACTTTGTTCTCAGGCTTTCTTCATTTTCGTTGTTTTCTCTGATTTTTCCTCAAAGTGGTATCCAAGTATTTGTCTTAAATTTTACTGATCCTGTCTTCTATTGTTTCAAATTTGCTTCTAAAACCTTCTATGGCAATGTCCATTTCTGAAATCCTGTTATCTTTTGGGTTTCTAATTGCTGTTTTTTATGATTTATAGTTGTTTGTTTGCATGATTTCTAGTTGTAGGAACATTTTGTTCTTGTATTATTTTGCCTGATTCTTCCATTGTTTTGTCTGTCTTTTCCATGGTTTTGACTGTATTTTCCATGTTTTTTTCCTATTTTTTCCTTATTTTGTCTGTGTTTTCATTCATCTCTTGATGAGCCCTAAATATTAGAGTTTTGAATTCCCTGTCAGGTAATTCCAAGTACCTTTTCTTAAAGGAGAGGAAGGAGATGAGAGAAAGAAAAAAACAAAAAGATGTCAAAAAAGCAACAACAACAATGAAAAAATGGCACTGAAGGAGGTGGCTGGTGGGGGTGGGGCAAATCCAAGCAGCATGGAGCCAGCGTCTCCCTGACTGAGTGACTGCAAACCCAACAGAAAGCAACAGAAGCCGTACAGAGGGTAAAAGAGTGAAGGTTGGGAAAACCTGTATGCCTGGTTATAATGTACTCTGTCTCCTGCTGTGAGCTCTATGAAGTTGCCTTCCTGTACTCTCTGTCAGCTATTTTTGGTGGCTGAGGAATCCAAGATTGCAAGTCTGTGCTGCGTTAGCTGGTAGGGGAGCTCCACTCCATAGCTCTCCTCATTCTGTTCTCTGTCAGTTTCTTATTCCATTCAGTGCTTGGTTGAGTTCTTAAATTCTTTGTTCCTTAGTGTGATGCTTAGAATTCCAGGATTGAGGTTTGTATCTGGTTTACTTAGTTTTTTGGGTCTTTGCTGTAGATGGATAGCATGGTGCTTCTGTCTATAGCACCATGTTCACTCCTCCCCAAATCTCGCTGACTTCTGCTCACTCTGGATCCTGCAAGTAGCTCCTGTTCATTTGTCCGCTGGTTCTTGGAACTTGAGCTAGCAGCTTACCTGCCAATCTTGGGATTTTTTAGCATCTTCAGCCTGTGAGCCAGCAGCATACTGTCTGACCTGTTAATCTTGGGTAAGCCAGCCCCTGCAGCCACATGAATCAAGAGAAGGCTCCAGAATGACACATGGGCTTAGGATTTTCCAGCCTCCACATATGCATGAGCCATTTCCTTGATATAAATTTATCTCTGTATATATATGAAATACTATATATGTATAGTTATATAGCACTGACTTTGCTTCTCTAGAGAACCCAGCCTAAGACATTTGGTACTGAAAGTGGGTCTAGAGAAAAAAAAAAATGTAGAGTGAGTTTTCTAAATTGCTTCTAAAGTCTGATTAATCTTAAAGGTGTTGATGACTCTGCTTCCAGTAGTAAAGACGGCACTGCTAATCCATGGTGTGAGGTGACAATAGAAGTTCTCAAAATATCATCACCAATAGATCAGGTATTAGTGAAAGTTGAGTCTCTGGGTGATCATATGTTTGATACCTTTCTACAATTTTGTCATAAAGAAAAGTATAAGGAAGCTGGATGGTTGGTCCTACTTTCCCTAGACAAAGTGGTGAAAAAAAGAGATAAGCTCAGAGCTTCATGGTCACAGCTCAAACGCCACATAAACCACCTTGAAGTTTCCACTTGTGCCTTGAAGGAAGACTTACTTCTTGCAATAACAGAGCTTAAATTGTCAAAAATCAAACCCAGAGTGTTAATGTAAGAGTGGCTGAACTATAATGTTGTTGAATTCTCAACCTCAGATGGTGTCTGAAGTTAAAGTGAAAGTATTGATTAGGAAGAAATTGAATCCTAAAACTTGGGATGGGGATATATGGGCAGGTAATAAGGAACCTGGGTACACTGAGCCCCTAAATTCTGTTAATCACTCTAGCCAACAGGACAAGCCCTCTCAATGCCATCCAAAGAGGTTACTCCATCTTTGTCTGCTAAGCCACCCTCCCTAGTAAAACTATTAACCCCTCCAACCCTCATCTGATGAGATTAACCAAGCTGTGTCTGAAGAGCCTTTGTTTGAGTTATCCCCTGGGGAGATATCTGCATCATTTCCTGGAGCATCGCCTGAGGCATATGCCTTTCAAGATGTTACTGAATGTTCTCAGAACACATACTAACCAGACGTAAGTCCCAGTGAGCCCCAAAAGGTGAAATACAAAGGGTGACCCAGGAAGAGGTAGGCTACATTCCAAAAGAATTGCTTGACTTTTCTAATATATACAAACAGAAACATGGAGAATATGTGTGGGAATGGTTACTAAAGGTGTGGGATAATGGTGCAAGAACATAAAGTTGGATCAGTCTAAGTTTATTGATATGGGCCAACTAAGCACAGATTTTTAATTCAATATTTCAGCTCAAAAAGTTGTGAGTTCAAATCCATTAGTCACTCCTTGGAAATACTATGTGGCAGTTCAGCTCTGTCCTATGAGTGGGAATTGACTCGACGGCAATGGGTTAACTGCAATGGGATTGACTGGACCACGTGGTGGTAGGGGTCAAGTGGCGGCCCCCAATTAACAAAGAGAAAGTGGGTGTGGTTACCATAATGGACAATGAAGTCAAAGCAGTAATCAGAATAGTCTGACACATAAGGACTTATAGCATTGGCTACTTAGTCATGGTGTCCCTAGGAGTGAAATAGATTGGAAATCTACTAAATATTTACTTGATCTGTACAAGTGGAAGAAATCTAGGTCAAGTGAAAGGCAGTCAAATCACCAGAATAGACAGTCACGGCCTCTCAATCAATTCCCACACTTGAGCCAGGTTACAGACCCACAACCCCTTGAATAAAGGGGAGGCTGAGTCTCCTTGAGGAAGGATCCCACTACACTGCCAAAAACTTATACTGTTAATCTTTCTCCCAGCTTTCCAAAAAGGGATCTATGGCCTTTTATAGGAGTGACTATTCATTGGGGAAAAGGAAATAATCAGACTTTTTGGGGATTACTGGATACTGGCTCTGAATTGACACTAACCCTGGAGACCCAAAACATCACTGTCACCCACCAGTCAGAGCGGGGGCATATGGAAGTCAGGTTATTAATGGAGTCTTAATGTAGTTTCAGCTCACAGTCAGTCCAGTGGGTCCCCGAATTCATCTTGTAATGATTTCTCCAGTTCCAGAATGCATAATTGGAATATACATACTCAGCAACAAGCAGAACACTGGATCCCTGACAAGCTGAGTAATGGCTATCCTGGTACAAAAAGCCAAGTGGAAACCATTAAAACTGCCCCTACCTAGGAAAACAGGAAACCAAAAGCAATATCGCATTCCTGGAGGGACGGAAGAGATTATTGCCACCATCAAGAAGTTGAAGGATGAAGTGAGGGTGACTGCAACCATATCCCCGTTAACTTGTCCATTTGGCCTGTGTAAAAAAGAGGTGGACCTTGGAGAATGACAATGGATTATTGAAAACTTAACCAGGCTGTGACTTCAATTGCAGCTTCTGTTCTAGAAGTGGTTACATTGCTTGAGCAAATTAATACATCTCCTGGTACCTGGCTTGCAGTTATTGATTTGGCTAATGCGTTTTTCTCCATGTCTGTTTTGAAGGCCCACCACAAAGAGTGCCTTCAGATGGCAAGACCAGCAACACAATTTACTGTCTCATCTCAGCGCTATATCAACTCTCAAGCCTTATGTCATAATTTAGTCTGCAGGAGTCTTGATCACCTTTCCATTCCACAAGACATCACACTTGTCCATTACATTGATGACATTATGCTAATTGGACCTTGTAAGGAAGAAGTGTCGATGACTCTGGACTTATTGATAAAACATTTATGTGCTGTTGTTATTGTCAGGTGCCATAGAGTTAATTCTGACTTATAGCGACCCTATGCACAACAGAACAAAACAAAGCCCAGTCCTGTGCCATCTTCACAATTGTTATTATGCTTGAGCCCATTGTTGCAGCCACTGTGTCAATCCTTCTCATTGCGGGACATCCTCTTTTTCACTGACCCTCTACTTTACCAAGCATGATGTGCTTCTCCAGGGACTGATCCCTCCTGATAACATGTCCAAAGTCTGTGAGAAGTAGTCTCTCCATCATTGCTTCTAAGGAGCATTCTGGTTGTACTTCTTTGGAGAAAAATTTGTTCTTTCTTTTGGTAGTGCATGGTATATTCAATATTCTTTATCAACACCAAAATTCAAAGGCATCAATTATTCTTCAGTCTTCCTTATTCATTTTCCAGCTTTTGCATGCATATGAGACGATTGAAAACACCATGGCTTGAATGAGGTTCATCTTAGTCCTCAAGGTGACATCTCTGCAACACTTTAAAGAGGTCTTTTGCAGCCGATTTGCCCAATGCAATATATCTTTTGATTTCTTGACTGTTGCTTCCATAGGTGTTGATTGTGGATACATGTAAAATAAAATCCTTGACCTCAATCTTTTCTCCATTTATCATGATGTTTCTTATTGGTCCAGTTGTGAATATTTTTGTTTTCTTTATTTTGAGGTGTAATCCATATTGAAGGCTGTGGTCTTTGATCTTCACAGTAAGTTCTTGAAGTCCTCTTCACTTTCAGCAAGTAAGGTTGTGTCATCTGCATAACACAGGTTGTTAATGAGTCTTCTTCCAATCCTGATGCTGAGTTCTTCTTCATAGAGTCAAGCTTCTCTGATTGTTTGCTCAGCATACAGATTGAATAGGTGTAGTGAAAGGATACAACCCTGACACACACCTTTCCTGACTTTAAACCATGCAGTATACCCTTGTTCTGTTTGAACGACTGCCTCTTGATACATGTACAAATTCCTCATGAGCACAATTAAGTGTTCCAGAATTCCTAGTCTGTACAATGTTATACATAATTTGTCATGATCCACACAGTCGAATGTCTTTGCATAGTGAATAAAATTCTGCTTTCAGCCAGGATCCATCTGACATCAGCAATGATATCCCTGGTTCCAAGTCCTCTTCTAAATCTGGCTTGAATTTCTGGCAGTTCCCTGTCAATACACTACTGCAGTGGCATTTGAATGATCTTCAGCAAAATTTTGCTTGCATGTGATATTAATGATATTGTTCAATAATTTTCGCATTCAATTGGATCACCTTTCTTGGGAATAGGCAGAAATATGGACCTTTTCCAGTCAGTTGGCCAGGTAACTGTCTTCCAAATTTCTTGGCATAGACGAGTGAGCACTTCTAGCACTGCATCAGTTTGTTGAAACACCTCAGTTGGTATTCTATCAATTCCCAGAGCCTTGTTTCTCTCCAATTCCTTCAATGAAACTTTGACGTCTTCCTTCAGTACTTTGGTTCCTGATTATATGTTACCTCTTGAAATTGTTGAAAGTCGACCAATTCTTTTTGGTATAATGACTCTATGTATTCCTTCCACCTTCTTTTGATGTTTCCTGGGTCGTTTAATATTTTCCCCGTAGAATCCTTCAGTACTACAACTCGAAGCTTGGATTTTTTCTTCAGTTCTTTCAGCTTGAGAAATGCTGAGCATGTTCTTCCCTTTTGGTTTTCTAATTCCAGGTCTTTGCACATGTCATCATAATACTTTACTTTGTCTTCTCTAGATTCCCTTTGAAATCTTCTGTTCAGCTCTTTTACGTCATCATTTTTTCCTTTTGCTTTAGCTACTCGAAGTTCAAGTGCGAGTTTCAGAGTCTCTTCTGACATCCATTTAGGTGTTTTCTTTCTCTCCTGTATTTTTAATGCCCTCTTTCTTTCTTCATGTATGATGTCTTTGATGTCATTCCAGAACTCATCTGGCCTTCCCTAATTAGTGTTCAATGTGTCACGTCTATTCTTGAGATGGTCTCTAAATTCAGGTAAGATATACTCAAGGTCGTGCTTTGGCTCTAGTGTGCTTGTTCTAATTTTCTTCAGTTTCAACTTGAACTTGCATATGAGTAGTTGACGGTCTGATCCGCCGTTGGCCCCTGGCCTTGCTATGACTGATGATATTGAGCATTTCCACCGTTTCTTTCCACAGGCATGTGCCAGAGGGTGTGTGCTAGAGGGTGGGAAATTAATCTGACAAAAATTCAGGCCCCTTACACCTCAGTGAAATTTTCAGGCATCCAGTAGAGTTGAGCATGTTGAGACATTCTTTCTGAAGTGAAGAATAAATTATTGAATCAGGCCTCTCCCACAACTAAAAAGGCAGCACAGAGCCTGATGAGACTCTTTAGATTTTGGAGGAAACATAGCCCTCATTTGAATGTGCTACTCCAGCCTATTTATCAAGTGACTTGAAACGCTGCTAATTTTGAGTAAGTCCCAGAACAAGAGAAGGCTCTGCAACAAGTTTACGTTGCTGTGCAAGTCACTCTGCCACTTAGGCCATATGATCCATCTGATCCAATGGTACTTGAAGTATCAGTGACACTTTGGACTATTTGGCAGGCCCTTATTGGTGAATCACAGAGCAGACCCTTAGGATTTTGGAGCAAAGCCCTTTCCTCCTCTGCAGATAACTGCTCTTTTTTTTAGAAACAGGTTTTGGCTTATTACTGGGCCTTAGTAGAGACTGAACGCCTAGCCAAGGGCCACCAAGTCACCATGCAGCCTGAGCTGCCCATCAGGAACTGAATGTTTTCTGACCAGCAGAGTCATAAAACCAGACATTTACAGCAGCACTCCATCATTAAATGGAAGTGATGTATATGAGATCGCACCTGAGCAGGACCAGAAGTCACAAGTAAATTGCATGAGGAAGTGCCCAAATGCCCATGATCTCCATTCCTGTTACATTATCTACCCTCTCCCAGTCTGCACCTGTGGCCTGATGTGGAGTTTCTTATGATCAGTTGACTGAAGAAGAAAAAACTCGTGCCTGGTTTATAGATGGGTCTGTGCAATAGGCAGGCATCCCCCCACGTGGGCAGCAGCAGCACTGCAGATCCTTGTTGAAACCTCCCTGAAGGACAGTGGTGAAGGGAGATCCTCACAATGGACGGAACTTCAAAAAGTGTTCACTTTCCATGGAAGGAGAAATGACCAGATGTGCAACTGTATACTGATTCATGGGCTGTGGCCAATGGTTTGCCTGGATTGTTAGTGACTTAGAGGAACATGATTGGAAAATTGGTGACAAGGAGGTATGGGGAAGAGGAATGTGGGTAGATATCTCTGAATGTTCCAAAGAATTGAAAATCTTTGTATCTGATGTGAATGCTCAGCAAAGGGAGACCTCAGCAGAGGAAGATTTTAACAATCAAGTGGATTAGGTGATGTATTCTGTGGAAACCAGTCATCCTCTTTACCCATCCACTCCCATCATTGGCCAATGGGCTCATGAACAAAGTGGTCATGTTGTCAGAGATGGAAGTTATGTGTGGGCTCAGCAACATGGACTTCCACTCACCGAGGCCAACCTGGCTACAGGCACTGCTGAGTGCCCAATCTGCCAGCAGCAGAGAGTAACACTGAGTCCCCGATATGGCACCATTCCTGGAAGTGATTAGCCAGCAACCTGGTAGTGGGTTGATCACATTGGACTGCTTCTGTCATGGAAAGGGCAGCGTTTGTTCTTACTGAAATAGACACACTGGATACGGATTTGCCTTCTCTGCTCAGAATACTTCTGCCAAAACTAACATTCATGGACTTACAGAATACTTTATCCATTTTCATCGTATCCCACACAGTATCGCCTAGGATCAAGGGACTCATTTCACAGCAAATGAAGTGTGGCAATGGGCCCATACTTATGTAATTCACTGGTCTTACCATGTTCCCCATCATCATGAAGTAGCTGGCTTGATAGAATGATGGAATGGCCTTCTAAAGGCATTATTATGGTGCAAGCGAGGTAGCAAAATCTTGCAGGGCTGGGGCAATTGTTCTCCAGGAAGATGTATATGTTCTAATTCAGCATCAAATATAAAGTGCTCTTTCTCCCATAGCCAGGATTTAAGGGGTGGAAATGGGAGTGGCACCACTCACTGTTACCACTAGTCTCCCATTCACAAAATTTTTGCTTCCTGTTCCCATGACCCTTTGCTTTGTGGGTTTAGAGGTCTTAGTTCCAGAAGGAGGAATACTCCCATCAGGAGACACAACACTGATTCCATTGAACTGGAAGTTAGGAATGTCACTTGGCTACTTTGAGCTCATCATACCTCTGGATCAACAGGCAAAGAAGGGAGTTACCGTATTGGCTGATGTGACTAAACCTGATTACCAAGAGGAAAATCAGATTTATACTACATAATGGAGGTAAAGGAGAGTTTGTCTGGAATACAGGAAATTCCTTAAGACGTCTGTTAGTACTACAGTGCCTTGTGATTAAAGTAAATGGAAAACTACGACAACCCAATTCCAACATGACTACTAATGGCCCTGACCCCTCAGGAATGAAGGTTTGGGTCACCCAACCAGGCAAAGAACCACGACAAGCTGAGGGGCTTGCTTAAAGTACAGGGAATATGGAATAGGTTTTGAAAAAAGGTATTCTGAATACCAGCTACAACCACATGACCATTTGCAGAAATGAGGACTGTAATTGTTATGAGTATTTCTCCCTTGTATTTGTGTATAAAATATTTTTGTTTTCTTCACTTATAAAATATAAGATGTAAACAGAAGTAGTGCATTTTTGGTTGTGTGTGTGTTATTTGTATCATGTTAGGTGCAAGTATGACTTTATAATGTCTTTATTTAGAGATTGTGTATGGTTTAGGGAACTATGTATGGGTGCCAAGTAGACAAGGGTAGACTGTGATGGTTATGTTTGTATGTCAACTTGGCTAGGCCATGATTCTGAGTGGTTTGGCAGTTATGATATAGTTTAGTATCTATGTAATGATGTAATCATCTCCATAATAAGATCTGATATAAAGTAATCACCTCCATGAAGAGATCTGCTATGAGCAATCAGTTGAAAGGGAGTTTCCTTGGATGTGTGTCCTGCACCCAATATGTGTGGACATTCTGGCAAAGCTCGCTGGTTTTACTTGCTCTGGATCCTGCAGCTGGCTCTTGCTCATCTGACTTCCAGTTCTTGACTTCTTCTAGCAACTTACCTGCCGATCTTGGGATTCATCAGCCTGTGCATCCTGTGAGCCAGCAGCCTACTATCTGACCTGCCGATCTTGGGTTTGCCAGCCCCTGCAGCTACATGAGTCAGGAAAAGCCTCCTGCCTGACCCACGGACTTGGGACTTTCCAGCTTCTGCAACTTTGTGACCAGTTTTTTTTTATATATATCTCCCTGTCTCTCTGTGTATATATATATACATATGTATATATGTATATATATACACACACACTTCATTGGTTTTGCTTCTCTAGAGAACCCGTCGTAATACAGTGGACAAAGCTAGAGAATGTATATATGCATATGAACGCTTGTATACATACACACATCTACTTTTATTTCTGCATCTTTATTTCTGTATATATATTTAAAAAATGAGTTCATACTGATACATCTTACACCAACCTATCACCATAGAGTTTTTCTTATTATTTTAAAATAACAGAACTGATATCTTTTAGAAAATTTCTCTCATTAAACACCTCCAATGCAATGGAGACCTTAAAAATCCTTTTGACATTATTAAGGTGCAAGTATGTTGTATTAACCCCTCACTTTCTAAAACTAGAAAGGAATGGTGGCTGTTGTTTAATTTGCTACATGACCCTGGAAAAAAAAATTTGAGGTTCCTATAAGAACCACCCTAGTCAATAATCTATGAATGTTGGTGGTAAAGATGGAAAAAAATTATAAAGCTAGAATTTACATTTCTAAAATAGAAATGAAAGGGAAGTTATTCCACCTGGTTTTCAAGAAAAGAAAATCACTCCACTAAGCTTAGGTATCTATTTTATTGTAAATTCCTGTCTCAAACTTCTAATGGATAAATATTCAACAGGAATAAAAAAAATCATATTGAAGACATATAAGGTAATGTCTGGCTCAGAAGGATCTTCTAAGGTACAAATTTGCCTTATACCCTGTCTTAGTCTGGGCTCTCTAGAGCATCAAAACCAGTGAAGTGTATATAGATATATATATGTATACAGAGAGAAATTTACTTCAAGGAAATGTCTCACACCATTGTGAGGAAATGGCTTACCCAATTGTTGGGGCTGGAAATTCTCAAAAGCATGAGTGAGATGACAGGCTGAAGAGACCTCTTCTGGCTCATGTGGTTGCAGGGGTTGACAAACCCATAATCTACATGTCAAGCCACAGGTTGGAAGCCTTTGCTGGCTCATGGGGTTGTGGGGGTTGGTGAATCCAAAATCTACAGGTCAGGCAAAAGGATGGAGACATCCTGAGAACCAGAGGTCAGACTATGAGAAGATTTCAGGATCGAGAGAGAGAGCCTTGCCAGAACATCCATTTATATACGGGATGTAGGCCACACTCCCAAGGAAATTCCTCATTCCAAATTATTGGCTGCTCACATCAGATCAAAAAATGAAAGATGATTACATATTGTCTGCCAAACCACTGAGAATCATAGCCTAGCCAACTTGACACATAACATTAATCATCACAGGCCCTTTGAAAGAAGGTATGCATTATTGAAAATTAAATAAAAAGCCACTGAAGGAGAAAGGACTCTCCCCCCCACTTTCGATTTTCAACTTAAAGAAACAGTTTATGAAAAAAGAAACAATGTATCAAAAAAACTGATAAACATCTACAAAGATAAATAAGATTGGTTTAGAATCATAGTTACATTTTGAATAAAAATTAATTAGTATTCATTGAACTTCTTGGATTTATAGCTTTATATCCACAGTCAGATTTGGAAAGTTTTCTGCCATTATTTCTTTAAATATTCCTTCTGTCCCTTTATCACTCTCATCGCTTTATGGGATCCCCATGATGTGTATATTGGTTCACGTAATGTCTTATAGTTCCATTAAACTGTGCTCAGCAGTCTTGAGTCTTCTCCCTTGTTGCTCTGCAGCCTCTGTAATTTCAATTACCTTGTTTTCTAGTTCACTTATTCTTTCTTCTGCTTGCTCAAATCTGTTAATCAATCCTTCCACTAAATTTCTTATTTCAGTTATTGTCTCCTTCAGTTCCAGTATTTTTATTTGTTTTATTTTATATTGCCTATTTTTAGTTTAAATTCTCATTTTGTTCATGTATCATTTTCCTGGTTTCCTTTAGTTCTTTGTGTTTTCCTTTAGTTCTCTGAGCTTCTTTAATATTGTGTTATATTATTCCAATCTGTTCATTATTCAGGCTTCCACAGAAATGATGTCTCCCCCTTTATGTTATTCATTTGAGAAATACAAATGATCAATAAGCACATGAAAATATAGTCAACATCATTAGTCATTAGGGAAATGCAAATCAAAACCACAGTGAGATATCACTTCACACCCACTAGGATAGCTATGGTAAAAAAAAAAATGGAAAACAATAGGTGTTAGCAAGGATGTGGAGAAATAGGATCCCTCTTCCATTGCTGGTGGAATTGTGAAATGGTACAGTCGCTGTGGAAAACAGTCTGGTGATTCCTCAAAATGTTAAACATAGAATTACCATACAATCCAGCAATTCCACTTCTAGGTATATACCCAAAAGGCTTTAAAACAGAAAGACAAACAGGCACATGCACACTAATGTTCACTGAAGTACTATTCACAATAGCCAAAAGATGGAAACAATCTAAACGTCTATCGACAAATTAATGAGGAAATAAAATGTGGTACAAATATGCAATGGGATATTACTCAACCATAAAGAGAAATGAAGTCCTGATAAATGTTACAACATAGATGGACCTTTAAAATATCATGCTAAATGAAATAAGTCAGTCCCAAAAGGACAAATAATGTATTATTCTAATAGTATGAAATATATAGAATAAGCAAATGTATATAGACTTAAGGTTATTAGTGATTACTAGGGATGTGCTGGAGGGAGGGTGTAGGGGCACTCATTGCTTAGGAGATAATGAGCTTCTGTTAAGGGTGATGAAAAAACTGGAAACAGATCACCGTGATAGTTACACAACATCGTGACCACAATTAATGACACTAAATTGTACATGTGAAGAATGTTGAAATGGCAAATGTTTTGTTACATATATATTTACAAAAATAAAAAAATTACTTACAATATTTGTCAATAATAATTTTGAAGTTGAACTCCTCCCCTTGGTTATACTACACACCTTTTATTGTAATCTTTTTCTAACAATGTAAAATATTTTGATAAAAACCATGAAACTTTATTTTCTTGCTTTGAAATACTTGGATGCAAATCTTAAACCTAATATTTAAGCTCCTTAGTTGAGAATAAGAGCAGCAATATCAATGGCAAGAGGGGATATTATAGAAAACTTAATAAGGTGCCCAGAGTATGTGCCATCCAGATCTGCAAATAACCATCAAGAACCAAATTAATCCTGGTAATACTTGGTGAACGCAGTCATATGCATAATTAATATATATAGCCTCACAATATTTATCAACATTTTTATCTCATTTGTTCAATTTTGGTCAATAAATAAAGGATATTTAACCAACAGGCCAGTCTATCCAAAAATAAGCTAGAATTCACAAGTATTGTCAAAGGATTGCAGTCAAATTTCTGTTCATCATTTTAACAGCTAACTAAATTTCCCATAATTGTAACTCAAGCTTCCAAGACCACACCAGTGTGGATGTAAAAAAATAGGGCCGGGGAGTCTCCGGCAAGATGGCGGTCTAGGCAGAAGCACCACGCCGTCCCTCCACAACAAAGATCCGAAAAACTAAGCCAAACAGAGAATCAACA
>NW_004443996.1:6664124-6665300 GCF_000243295.1 Trichechus manatus latirostris
ATAAAACAGCATGTGTGTTACTGTTACATGAAAAACTATCTGTTCTGTAAGCCTTCACCTGAAGTACAATAAAATATTAAAAAAAAAAATAGGGCCATAATAAGAATAATAAAACTATATTCTTTCAGATCTGTCTCCAGTTGCAATTTTAAGCTTCTAACTTTCAAGGTTTTCTTCCAGCTATTTATGAATACCTTCAAGAAGGAGACACAGGTGTTCATGAACTTAGTTCACTTGATTCTCATGTAGATTCTTCTAACTTTAACCTCCCCTGCTCTGGCTCAGGTCTATAACGTTTGCTGCCTAAGGGGCCAATGTCTGAGTCAAAGATATTGATTTTCCAGGTCAAAGGTGAAAACGCCCTAATAAATCTGCTGATTCCTAGAAGTTGCAGATGCTGAATGTTGCTGTGAGATTAGGTTTCTAATGAAGCTGCTGGTATCCCTACTACTGAATCCACTGCTGCCACTTTGCATTTTCTAATGCCCTGTTGAGATTTTAATAAGTACTTTTAATCTTACCTTTTAGATTTTATTGGTTCATTTATTAATCAGTGAACATTGAGTAGTACTAAGGGCCAGATACTGGCCTAGACCATGGAGATATAATAGTAAACAGAAACCGACATAGTTTCTGTCCTCAAGAAGCATACATGCTAGTCAGGTAGGTAGATAATAATCAAAGCATCACACAAATAAATGCCAAATTATAAGTGTGATGAAGACTCTGGAAGAAGAATGGTTGGTGCTGCGAGAGTGATACTAAGTGCCAGGGAGGTCATAACAGTCTTCCTTGAAGAAGTAATCTGAAGGCACACGGGGTGGGGAGGTTAGTAAGAGCATTACCAGGAATATTCCTCATCCTAGGACTCAGATTGGCTGTACAGCAATCTGAATGAGTCGTCCTGCTGGATATGGAATAGTCCATCTTACCTGGTCCTTTGTCCTTAGCCAGCCTTTGGTATTCTCTCTTTTTCTTGAGATATGTCTTTATTTCCCCGATAGGTTCTTCTTGCCCTCATGAAAGTAGACCCAGGGACAGACAGCCCCATAGATCTTCCATAGATTCATACCTGAATTCTAAATTGAACACAGTAAGTTTCTCAAGCTGTGATCCTTGTCATATACTGAAAAGAACTAAAAAAAAAAAAAAAAAAAAAAAAAAAAAAAAAAAAAA